>NW_028327383.1:0-325729 GCF_031878675.1 Megascapheus bottae
TCCCCATCTCTATATACTTCTAACTATGGGATGGGAGCTGAGGTTCTCTTCTGTGACTCCATCCGCTAAGAGGCTCATGCAGATTTCTATCCTTTGCTCATCATGGTGACTCTTTGGTTAACAAGTCACTGCTGGGCTTCCAGTTCACCACATATAGAACCCATACTCCAACACTTTTCTTAGAAGGACTGATGACTTTTAAATATTCTCTAGTTTAAAATTTCTAGTTCCTTCTCTCTTTCATTTATATATTTCCCTTCCTCACATACTTCGCTTTTTTAACCTTCCTTCTTTCATTCCTGGCCTTGAACTCAAGACCTGGAGCTTTTTCTTAGCTTTTCTTTGCTCAAGGTAGCACTCTAGCTCTTGAGCCACAGCTCTACTTCAATCTTTGTTCTTGCTCTAAACTGGGAGTAAGAGTCTCATGCATTTTTCCCTTTGCTGGGTTGGTTTTAAACCACAATACTAAGATCAGGATCCTGAATATGCCTCGGATTACAGGTATTATCTAATCAAAACAAATTCTGGATTTCTTTTTTAGACATAATTAGTTCTTTCAGGTGAGCCACCAGCCACTCATGCAAGAGCATTGCAGGATCCCAACATTCATCTTGTTTCCAGTCTTATTCCATCCATCTCACAATGGCCATCTAAAACACCCTGCTGCATGCCTGAAGTCGCAAGGAATGTTCTCAACGCCATGAGAAGCCCCCTTAAGCTCTGCCTCAGATATGCCCAGCCCCCATCCCACTTCCATATGAGCATTTGTTTAGGAGAAATTTCCTGAGTACATCATCATCTTTTCCTCACCATTCGAATTTCATCTTTGGAGTCATTTCTCCCAGAAAAAGAGGAACATGATCCATGGTTTGATAGCAGCTCCAGCTTCATAGTCCCAGCCACCAACACCCCCCCATTACCCTGCCAGACACCTGAATTCAAGAACAATGTTTTCACTACCCCTGACTCTTATCAAATGTTTTAACTTATACAGTGCATTAAACTAATTTTACTAAATGGAATAAACACATGGCATCAAGCTTCAGAATCTTTGCACCTGAACTTTTAGTGAATAACAGACACACCAACATTTCTGTAGCCAACAGAAATCTTAGTTTGAGATGTCAGCATTCCTGGTATCCAAGTTTGGATGTGCTAACACTGCCCTTAATGGGGCACTTCAATCTCACAATCCCACAACAATCAATGTCATTTGACATTCACTGGTAGGTGGTGCTTGGAAAAAGACTAATGTGCCAACTCCATGCTGGCTTGACCTATGCCATCTTCAAACCTGGAGCAAGTGGGGCTCCTCTCTCCATGACACCTTTTGTGTACTACCCCAAGAGGACCTTTACCTTGAGACAAAATTATGAAGACTATCTCTACCAGCAAAGAATCCAGTGAGATGTGCCTACATGGATAAAGCTAAAATCTCACCAAAGTGAGGCTGTTGGCAGTGCTGGAGCCTGAACTCAGGGCCTGGGCACTAAGCATTTGCACTGAAGAGTAGCCCTTTACCACTTGAGCCCAAATTCCATTCCCAGCTGTTTGTATTTTTGATAGTAAGAATCTATCAGACTTTCCTGTTCTAGGTGACTTGGAACTTCCATACTCAGATCTCAGCCTCCTGACCAGCCTGGATTAAAAGTGTGGATCAGCCATGCCCCACACCTGAGGACTTCTGCCTGCACATTTTTTCCCAAAAATTGGAAGAGGAAGATGAGGGAGGGTTGGGCTCATCCTGCCCTGCATATGAAAGAGAGCATCAGCGCCTGAACTTCATTCCCTGTTGTAGGCTGCTGGAGGAAAAGGAAGCAAATAGGCACAGGCTGGCAGCAGATGCCACAGAACAACTTGTGACCAAGACTCCCAGAGCAGACCTCAGAATCGATGACAGAGTTGGATCTACCCAGTAACAGAGGCAGTGGTGACACCTGAAACTGCGCGTTTGAGCCTTTGCTGCTAGTAAACAGGGCCACCTATGTCTCAATGAGAAAGGTGAGATTTTGGTGGAGAAGGTGAGATTAAACATTATGTATCATGCAAGAAGACAGACTATAAGGGGTCTTTTATTATTCCAAGTTAAATTTTGGATTTCCTCTTCTGTTTCTTTAAAGAATGACATTGGGATATTGATGAATATTGCACTGAATTTGTAGATAGTCCTTATCAAGATTGCCATTTTTACAGTATTACTTCTTCCAAAGCAGGAGCATAGGTTTTTGCATTTCCTCAGTTCTGCGTTAATTTCCTTCTCCAGGGTTTATAGTTCCATCAAAATGGTGCTTTACATTCTAAGTTAATTCCTAGGTACTTTATTTTCTTTGATAGCAAAATGAGTTGCTATCCTGATTCTTGCCTCATTCCTCTCATTTGTTGGCATATAGGAAGGCAGTTGACATTGAGGGTTAATTTTATACCCTGCTACCTTACCAAAGTTTTATATCAGCTCAAGCAGCTTCGGAGTAGAGTCTATAGGGTTCTTTAAATACAGAATCATGTCATCTGTAAGGAGAGAAAGTTTCAGTTCCTCTTTCCCTTTTCCTCCTCACTCCAGTTAGAATGGCCAAGATCCAGAAATCTAATAACGTATGGTGGAGGGGATGTGGCCAGGAGGGATCACTGCTACACTGCTGGTGGGATTGCAAAGTTGTTCAACCACTATGGAAAGCACTATGGTAGTATCCCAAAAAGACTAAACATAGAGCTCCCCTGTGATCCAGCAATTTCACTACTTGCCAATCGTCCAGATAGGACATACTAAATTCACTAGAACAATAACATTTATCACAGCACTATTTACTATAGCAAAGTAATGGAACCAACCCAGATGCCCGTCAGTTGATGAGTAGATCAAATATGGTATTTTTACGCAGTGGAATTCTGTGCTTCTGTCAGAAAGAATGACATAGACGAATTTGTAAGGAAATAGAAAGACTGTAAAGTTTAGAAATTAGTTTCTGTCTCCTTCTCTCTCTCCTTCTCTATCTCTGTAAAATTTAGAAGTTCCTGTTTCTCTCTCTTCCTCTCTCTTCTCTCTCTCTCTCTCTCTCTCTCTCTCTCTCTCTCTCTCTCTCTCTCTCTCTCTCTCTCTCTCTCTCTCTCTCTCTCTCTCTCTCTCTCTCTGCAATCCTTAGGCTTGAACTCAGGGCCTGAGCTACTTTTGCTCAAGGTTAGCACTCTACCATTTGAACCACAGTGCTGCTTCTGGCTTCCTCTTTTCACGTAGTATTGAGGAATCTAACCCAGGCCTTCATCCTTGATAGGTTAGCACTCTACCACTAAGCCACACAGTCAGCTTTTAGAGGTTTCTGACAAAGGTTTTCCTACATGCTATCATTTCTTCTGTGAGTGCTCTTAATGTTTGCTGAAGGTTGACTTTGTTTAGAAGACTTACCCTAATGCTCCCATATACAGAGATTCTATATATAGCTAAATGTTTTTCATTATTCAGAATTTCTCTATTTCTCTATTGTGTATGTTCTGAAATGTACTGAAGACTGACTTCTGATTAAAAGTCATTGCACATTTGTTCTATTCATTAGTTGTCTTTTCTTCTATTGGAATCAGGTTTGTGATGAACACAGAAGTATGCCTTCCAAGTCAAACACTTTCCACATTTGTAATATTCATAAGGTTTTTCTCTCCTATGTGCATTTTATACTTAGTCATGCGTTCATGATGGATTTTTCATATTCTTATATTCATACGATTTTTATCCTGTGTCTGTGTGGTATCATGCAAACTCAACTATGAGTTCTTCAAAAAAATTTCCCTTTCATTTTATTCATAGGATCTATCCAGTGGGTTTTTAGTGGTAAATCTTCACTTGTGCCTTCTGTGGAAAAGACTGAACATTTGCTACATTCATTAAGGGTTTTATCTTGGGTTGGTTCTGTGACAGAAGCTGAGTTTTCTTCCACAGACTAAAAAGTCTTTCCTATTTATTACATTGCTAAGGCTTCTCATATGTGTGAACTCTCTTACGCTTCCTGAAGGGTGAATACTGCACGAAAGACTTTCAACTTTGGTTATATTCCTAAGGTTTCTAATATGTGTGAATTCTGTTATGATTCCTGTAATGTGACTTCCATCTGAAGGTCTTACCACATTTGATGCACTCGTACAGTTTGTCTCCTGTGTGTGTTCTCTAATGAAATTTGAGGGAAGACTTCCATTTGAAAGACATTCCACATCGGTTACATTCATAAGGTTTTTCTCCTGTTTGAATTGTCTTATGCATGTTGAGGTTTGGCTTCTGTGTGAAGGACTTTCCACATATGTTACACTCATAAGGTGTTTCTCCTGAGTATATTCTCTGATGAACATGGAGTTTTACTTTAAATTTGAAGACTTTCCGCATTCACTACATGCATACGTTTTCTCTCCTGTGTGTGTTCTATTATGCCCATCAAGATATGACTTCCACTTGAAGGTCTTTCCACATTTGTTGCACACATAAGGTTTCTCTCCTGTGTGTGTTCTTTGATGCAATTTGAGGGAAGATGTCTGTCTGAAAGACTTTACACATTGGTTACATTCATAAGGTTTCACTCCTGTGTGTATTCTCTGATGAACACGAAGTTTTCCCTTCCCTTGGAAAGACTTTCCACATTCATTACACTTATAAGATTTCTGTCCTGTGTGTGTTATTTGATGAACTCGAAGGTGTATCTTCTGGGTGAAAGACTTTTCACATTTGTTACATTCATAAGGTTTCTCTTCTGTGTGTCTTCTCTGGTGCAAAGTGAGGTATGATTTCAGTCTAAAAGTTTTCCCACATTTATCCCCTTCATAAGATTTCTCTTCTGTGTGAGACCTCTGATGTGTGCTGAGAGCTGAATTCTGGGCAGAAATTTTATTACGTTCCTCATATTCATAAGGTTTGTCTTCTCTTGGAGATCGAGGTTGGAGCGTCAGTTCTGACTTCTCAGAAATTAATTTTCACACTTGATGTACGCATCACATATCTCAGAATATTTGCTCTGAGGTATTGTAAGGCGTATTTCATTACTGAAAGATTTCTCACATTCACTACATGTATGAGGAGTCTCTCCTGTGTACATTTTCGGATGTGTAGTGATGGTCGGTGTTAAGTACAATATTTTTCATCACACAGTACATTTAGCAGTTTTCCTCCCTCCCTGAAGAATTTCTTGGGCAGGGAGAACAGAATTATAAATACTGCAGATCTTTTGCACTGTCACAATAATGAATAAAATGCTCTGAATATCCGATGGATTTTTTAAGAACAGGAGACATACGAGATCTATATGCAGCATGCATCTCATCAGGCTTAGGAGACAGAAGCATGTTCTGACACTTAATGAACTCCTCAGTCCTCACCCCTAAGTTGTTACCGTTATTACTAATCAGCTCTGGATTATGTGTAGAGCTCAAATTTAAAGTTGTTGCTAATCTCACGTTTTCCTCCACTTCGATACTACTTGCAACTGCTACTTCACAAAGACATTCATGTGGACTTTCCTGGCAGGTCTTGAACACATTTTCCATTACCTGGCATCTAAAATGAGTCATAGAAAAAAAGACACAAACACACATGAGATAAAAATATTCCTTACTGTAAAGGTAATGACTTTACTTTCAGATCATAAGTGTTAGATATTATAAAATAAAAAGTGGAAATTTATTTGTGAGAAATATATGCTTTTCTCCCTAACATATTAAGAAAATGATATTTTACAATGACCAACAATGCATTTCTGTGTTTTAGTTCTCTTTTTATATCACAGGAAATATTTATTGAAATTACCCAACTATGTATTGCTACCGTTTTAAGCTGAGTACTACCTATAATATACCTGCAGCTGTTTTTTTTCAAATACTGTTTTGTTTATACATTGAGGAATAGCTGCCTTTCTTTTATTTTTGAGAAATAATCTAAATATTGTGCTGTTTTGCATCTTTTTAAAACTTTCTTTTCTTTCTTTTCTTTTTTTTTGTAGTTCATAGGCATCAGCCCTGTCCCTGAACACTTCAGCAGAAGACTATAACCCCTATCCTTGAGCTTCAGCCGCACTTCCTCTTTTCTAGAGTTAACTAGAGATAAGAGTCTCAGGTCCTGAGTAGCAGATAGGATTACCTTACCCAGTTTCAATGCTGTTTGCTTATTAACCATTAAGTGAGGAACACGAATTTTTTCTAGATTCAGCGGCCACAAGTTTGGTTTATATGTCTGTTTGCCTTTGATCCAAGCAAGAACGATTCTAGAGAGTAAGGACTTACACCTAAATCCCTTCAGTTACAACTTCTCACTAAAGTCTCAATTTAGGTATTTGTGGGAATTTTGAAATTTGTTTCTTTCCATTTGAAGTCTTATAAAAATTCCTTTTCTAACACTCCTGTCCCTCAGAACCATGGAAGACCAGAAAATCTCCAGCTCATTGTCTAGTTAATTTTCTTATGTTGATTGAAACTTTGTTGTTGTTTTTTTTCTTTCCATTCCTAAGTTTGAACTTAGGACCTAACTACTGTCTTTGGGTTTTCTCAAGACTAGAACCCTACCAATGAAGTCATTACTTTTGGCTTTTTCTATGTATGTGGTAATAAGGAATCAAACCTGTCTCTTTGTGCATGCTAGGCAAGCACTCTACCACTAGGCTCAATTTCTGGTAGAAAGGTCTGGTTCTGAATACCAGTCTCTTCCTACCAGCAAAAAGATATTATCCTTATCAGAGAATAATGCCCTGACTTATTCCTTGTTTGCTCAATCATTTATAGTCTTAGTTTTAAAGAAATGAAATATCATTCTTTCTTTCTTTCTTTCTTACTTACTTTCTTTCTTTCTTCCTTTCCTTCCTTCCCTCTTTCTTCTCTCTTTCTTCTCTGTTTCTTTCTTTCTTTCTTTCTTTCTTTCTTTCTTTCTTTCTTTCTTTCTTTCTTTCTTTCTTTCTTTCTTTCTTGTTTTGCAGTCATGGAACTTGAATTCTAGACCTGGCTGTTCTTCCTGAGCTCTTAAGCTCAAGGCTACTGCCCTATGTCTTTAGCCTCAACCCCACTTCTCATTTTCTTTTGGTTCATTGGAGAGAAGAGTCTAAGGTGTTTATGTGATAGGTCAGTCTTTGAACCTTGATCCTCAGATCTCAGCCTCCTAAGTAGCTAGGATTACAGGCATGAGCCACGGGCTCATGGCTTTCTCATTTTATTTTGTTTCACAGTGATTTCTACAGAGAAATCTAACTTTAACTCTACTGCCACATAGAATGCATTATATCACCCTATGATTCTTGGTGCCGGGGGTTTGGGCTAGCATGCACAAAGACCTGGTTCAGTTCCTTGGTACTACATACAAAGAAAAAGCCAGAAGTGGTGCTATGACTCAAGAAGTAGAGAGGTAGCCTTGAGAAAACCCAAGGACCATGCTCAGCCCCTGAGACCAAGCATAGAATTGGGAAAAGAAAATGAATCCTGATTCATTCACAAAGAATTCCATAGGTTCCACACAGGATTTAGGGTAACTAAGAATATTATTGCTCAGTACATCACAACATGAACTTACCAATGGGGCTCAGGCTCCAACATCAATATGAAGATGCATTCACTCACCTGTGATATTCTTGTCAGAGGAATTTCCTATCCAGAGTTCTGCACAGTGCTCTAGCTTGTCAATTAATACAGGTTTGGGAACAGAGGGCCCTGTAAATTAGAAACAGTAGAGAATTATTGCTTATGCTGTGTCATCATTGCTTTAAGTTCGCAGACATCCTACTCACAAGTTATCTATTAAATCTTTTTTCTCATTTCTCACTGGCTCCATGGTTGACTTTTCCCCAGCTCTGGATTCATTTTGTATGGCATAAACTTAACTGTCTTGCTCAAGGCTAGAAAAATACCAGCTTGAGTCCCAGCTCCACTTACATGCATAGGTCTTCATGCATGCTAGGCAAGCACTCAACCACAAAGTCAGACTCTTGACATTCCACTAACATTTTGAGGGGTTACTTGGAGTTATAGAGTTTCATGGCAATTTTTATGCCATTGCTGGTTTCAAATTAGAATTCTTAGATTTCTTCCTCCTGAATATTTTAAGATTACAGGCATGAAACATTGCACCTAGTGCCAGGTTTCCATTATAAACTCACTGTTTAGTGATTTGTAGATCCTATTCCCAATAATGATATATATTCTATTCTGGATTGTTTATCCACTTACAATTACTGTGTAAGTTTGGAATGTCGTCTCCATTAGAGGAAACATAATTTAGAACTGTTGTCAAAGTATCCTGAAGGTATCCTGACGAATGAGTAAAAAATTACCTTAGGTTTTCTTTAGAAAGTAATGATACTTCTCAGGGCCTGGAATCTTTCATTTAAATAGTATAGAAAGTTTGATAAACATTCACATATCTGCAAAATATCAAGGCACTTGGCCTTGCAAGTGAATTTGACTTTTGCTCACCTAAGGACACCAGGTTGCTGTAGGTCTCCAGCATTACATCTCTGTACAGGGTCCTCTGAGCATTGTCCAGATGCTGCCACTCCTACCAGCTGAAATCCACAGCTACATCATCAAATGACACCAGCTTCTGGAATGGCACATTTTCATCAAGTAATTAGCACTGAGTTATAAACACATCATGTCTGGAATTTTATTCTTTTTTTGTTGGAATTTTATTCCTTTACTTAAATGTTTAGACTTACATGAAATATTGACCTGAAAAGCTTAGGGATGGTGCCTAGGCCCAGAGTTCAAGTCCCAAGACCCACAAAAAAATAAAAAGGCAAGCCAGGTGTTGGTGGCTCACGCCTGTCATCCTAGCTACTCAGGAGACTGAGATCTGAGGACCATGGTTCAAAGCCAGCCTGGCACAAAATTCCATGAGAATCCTTTCCAATTACCCACCATAAAATTTTTAATGGCTTGTGGCATATCATGGTAGAGCAATTGTGGTATCGACAAAAATAAGTCGGGGGAGTAGATTTAGGTTATAAATGGAATTATTCCATTGAAAAGGAACTACATTATATGATGACATATGCTGGTACTGTGAGAATATTGCAAAATCTTAGGGTATCAAGTAATAGTACTGTGAAGTACACCCAGAATGTTAATGTTCTATGTCTGGCATAATAGTCACTTGGGGAAGAAACTTTTTTTTCTTTTTTTTGGCTGGGGGATTTGTAAGGCTTGAACTCTGGGCCTGGGCACTGTTCCTGAGCTCTTCAACTCAAGTCTATCACCCTACCTAGGAAGCCACAGTGCCATTTCCCATATTTTAGTGGTTAACTGTAGATGAGAGTCTCATAGACTTTCTAATGCCCAGGCTGGCTTTGAACCAAATCTTTAGATATCAGCCTGATATCTGAGTAGCTAGGATTACAGGTAGAAGTCACTGCACCTGGCAAGAAATTTATTACTTGCTGTTTTATACTAAAAATTTACTGTATGTTTTACTTTTTCAAAAAGACTGAGGATGACCTTTGTTCTGTATATAATGGGAAGAGTGGTAGGGAGCTGTGAGCAGAAGAACTGAGGGGCAATACTCAGGGTAGGACAATAGCCTTAAACTAAAGAGCTCACAGCCCAAGGTCCAAGCCCCATGACTTTCCCCACTACCCCACAAAAAAGGGGAAAAATTTGGAGATTGGAGAGGATTTTCTAAAAAGAATATATAGAAATAGTAGTTCAAAATGTAGAAAGAAGTTCAATATTAACAGTCATGAGAAAAATTAAAATTACAATGAAATCATTACTTTAAATATGTTAATATAAATATAGTTTTAAACAAAAAGATCCACATACACACACACAAACACACACTCACACACACACGCATACAAAAAAACAACTTTCAAAGTCTATTACTGGGAAGGTAGTGAGAAGAAGTAGAACTTTGGAATAGTTCTGCAAGGAATATAAAACAATCAAAAATTGCGTGGAGAGTGCTAAAAAAGTACTAAATATAGAATTACATAGAAGTATGGTCCAACACTTCTATTTCTAGATTTGTACCTAACGGAAGAGAAAGCAGAGACTAGAACAAATATGTGGAGAATCCATTCACAACTATTAATAATAATCAAAAGATAGAAATATGCAAAACAATGCATTGAAAAGGAAGAACATTTTACTATATTTTACAGATGAATCTTGATTACAGTAAACTAAAAATACAGCAGTCATAAAGGAAGAGCTAGGGTATGTTTTCCCTTCCAGAGCTTCCAAGGATCAACAAACCCTTAGAGCCAAAAAGCACGATGGTTCCAGAGAATGGAGTAGAGAGGAACAGGAGCTGAATGTTTAATGATTATACATGGAAGATGAACATTGCTCTAGATGGGTAGAATGAAGAGAGAACTGTACCCTAAACAATGGTTATGTAGCCACACAGGATGGGACACACCTATACTCCCTGATCTTGGGAAACTCAAGAAGGATTTCTAGCCATCCTAGATGCATGGAAAGATCTATCTTAAAAACTAATGTGGCGGAGCTGGGAGTTTGGCATAGTTGTAGAGTGCTTGTATGAAGACGAAGTTTCAATTCCGCAGTACCACATACACAGAAAAAACCAGAAGTAGTGCTGTGGCTCAAGTACAAGATCACTAGGCTTGAGGAAAGCTGAAGGACAGTGCTCAGACCGAGTTCCAGCCAAAGGGCTTGTTTAAAAAAAAACCAGAAAGCTGAGCATGATGGGGTGGTGGCTCACTTCTATAATCCTAGCTACTCAGGAGGCTGAGATCTGAGGATCAAGGTTTAAAGCCATCCTGGCACAAAAAGACCTGAGACTCTTATCCCCAATTTACCTTTAGAAAATGGGAAGCGGGGCTTGGCTCCAGGGTAAGGTGGTAGCCTGGAGTTGAAGAGCTCAGGGATAGTGCCCAGGCTGAGTTCATGATCTATGACCCACCAAAAAAAAAAAAACAAAAACAAAAAATAATATGGAAAAATTTAGATTCTGTGAATTTTATCAGGCATATAAATGTCTATTTTTGCTGTTGAAATAACAAATTGTTTGGAAATATTTTAAAAGTTTTTACCTAGAAATGTACACTACAAATGGAATTAATAACAAACACAAAATATTCAAAAGATACAAATTATCACAATATGGGTATCCTGCTACTGTATCTTTTCACTGACTCCTGTTCAAATGAGTCACATATTCTGAATCATTTCTCCCAGGTGATATATGCCACACATGTTAGCTTGTACTGAAATTCTTGGGAAATCAAAAGCAAATACTAAGCAAATGTGTGTTAGATTTTGTCAACAGTGATATTTCAAATATAAATCCCTACTCATTGCATTATTTAATATCAATGCCGGAATGTAACTTACACTGGCAGAATCTTCAATCTTTTGAGAATTTTCAAAAGGGTGTGTAAATATTTAGGATCGTTATGTCTTGCTGGAGGAAAGATCCCTTTAGTAGTATGTAGTCACCTTCTTTGTCTTTTCTTACTAATTTTAGTTTGAAGTCTATTGTATCTGATATGAGGATGGCAACTCCAGCCTGTTTATGGGGGCCGTTTGCTTTATAGATTTTATTCCAACCTCTCACTTTCAAAAGATGATTGTTTTTGGGTTAGATGTGTCTCTTGAAGACAGCAGAAAAAAGCTCTTGCTTTTTGATCCAACTAGACAGCCTATGCCGTTTAATTGGAGAGTTAAGTCCATTGATATTGAGAATTAGGATTGAGAGATATTTATTAGTTCCTACCATTTTTAAAAGCTTTTAGTAGGGCCTGTGTCTTGACAGTTCTTGTGGTCCTTAGATGGTATGCTGTTTAGGTGCCATTTCTTTCCCTATATTGCATTTATGTTGGTTTTCTATGTACACAGCATCTTTGAGAATTGTCTGTAGTGTTGGTTTTGTTTCGACATATTGTTGCAGATTTTCCCTGGAATGGAATGTTTTTATTGTTCCCCCAGTTATGAATGAGAGCTTAGCTGGCTACAGTATTCTTGATTGGTACTTATTTGATTTAGGGGCATGACATATATCCTTCCAGTCACTTCGTGCTTGCATGGTCTCTGCTGAGAAATATGGGGTTATTCTGATTGGTTTGCCTTTATAGGTTACTGATCCCTTTTCCCTGGCTGCCTTTAGGATCTTTTCTTTCGTTTCTATTGATCCAGTTCGGATCACAATGTGTCGGTGGGATGTTCTTTTCTGGTCAGGTCTGTTTGGGGTTCATCAACTGAGGGACATCTGGGTTGGTTCCATATGTTTGCTATGGTGAATAGCTCTGCAATGAACATTGTTGTGCTAGTGGGTTTATTATGCCCTTGTTTCTGGATTGTTGGTTAAATGCCAAGTAGTGGAATTGCTGGGTCATAGGGGAGTTCCATGTTTAGCCTTTTGAGGCACTGCCACACTGCTTTCCATAGTGGTTGAACGAGTTTGCACTCTCACCAACAAGGTAGTAGTGATCCCTCCTGGCCACATCCTCTCCAGCATCTGTTGTCATTCGTTTTCCTGATCCTGGCCATTCTAACTGGAGTGAGGTGGAATCTTAGAGTTGTTTTGATTTGTATTTCTTTTATGACCAGAGATGTGGAGCATTTCTTCATGTGTCTATAGGACATTTTTGTTTCTTCTTCAGAGAAGACTCTCTTTAAGTCTTTGGCCCATTTTTTAATGGGATGGGTGTTACTTTGGAGTTTAGTTTTGGAGTGATTCAATTTTTTGAGTTTTTGATATATTTTAGATATGAGGCCTTTGTCCGTTGTTTGGTTGATGAAGATCTTCACCCACTCTGTAGGCTTCCTGATTAGTTTACTAGCTATATCCGTTGCCATACAAAAGCTCTGCAGTTTACTGCAGTCCCACTTATCCAGCCTTTCTCTGATTTGTTGTGATTCTTGGTCCTTATTAAGCAAGTTTCGACCTGTGCCAAGGAGGCCCAGTGTATCTCCTATTCCTTCCTGTAAACTTTTCAGTGTGTCAGCTTTTACCTCCATGTCTTTGATCCATTTGGAGTTAATTCTAGTGCAAGGTGACAAAGAAGGATCCAACTTTAGTTTTCTGCAGGTGCTTAACCAGTTCTGCCAGCACAACTGTTGAAGAGGCTATCTTTCTTCCATTTTATTTTTTTGGCTCCCTTGTCAAAGATTAGGTGGCCATAGGTCTGTGGTTTAATATCTGGGTCCGCAGTTCTATTCCATTGGACTTCAGGCCTGTTCTTGTGCCCGTACCAAGCTGTTTTGAGAATTATAGCTCTGTAATAGAGGCTAAAGTTTGGAATTGAAATTCCTCCAGCGCTGTTCTTTCTGCTAAGAAGTGTTTTTGCTTACGGGGTCTTTTATTATTCCATATGAAATTTTGAATTACCTCTTCTATTTCTTTAAAGAATGACATTGGGATGTTGATGGGTATTGCATTGAATTTGTAGATAGCCCTTGGCAAGATTCTCATTTTCACAATGTTGATTCTTTCAATCCAGGAGTATGGGAGATTTTTCCATTTCCTTAGTTCTGCTTTAATTTCCTTTTTTAAGGTTTTAATGTTTTCATCTAAACGGTCCTTTACATTCTTAGTTAAGCTAATTCCTAGGTACTTTATTTTCTTTGAGGCTATTGTGAAAGGAGTTTCTTTCCTGATTATTGCCTCGTTCCTCTCACTGTTGGCGTAAAGGAAGGCAGTTGATTTGTGAGGGTTGATTTTATGGCCTGCTACACTTCCAAAGCTTTGAATCAGCTCAAGGAGCTTGGGAGTAGAGTCTATAGGATTCTTTAAATACAGAATCATGTCATCGGCAAAGAGGGATAGTTTTTTTTCTTCTTTGCCTACTTGGATCCCCTTTATGCTTGCTCCTTGCCTTATTGCACTGCCTTGGAATTCTAGTACTATGTTAAAAAGGAGTGGAGAGAGTGGGCATCCTTGTCTCGTTCCTGATTTTAGAGGGAATGGCTTTAGAATTTCACCATGAAGTATAATACTGGCAGTGGGTTTCTCATACACAGCCCTTATTACATTGAGAAATGTTCCATGGATTCCTAGTTTCTCCACATCTTTTAACATAAAGGGGTTTTGGATCTTGTCAAATAACTTTTCCGCATCTATTGAGACAATCATGTGATTTTTGTCCTTGCTCCTGTTGATGTGTTGAATTATATTAATTGATTTGTGTATGTTGAACCAGCTTTGCCTCCCTGTGATGAATCCAATTTGATCATAGTTTATAATTTTTTTATGAGTTGTTGTAGACGGTTGGCCAGTATTTTGTTGAGAAGTTTTGCATCTATGTTCATCAAAGAAATGGGTCTATAGTTCTCTTTCTTTGATGAATCTCTCTCTGGTTTCGGGATGTGGGATATACTGGCTTCACAAAATGAGTTTGTTAAAGAACCTTCATTTTCAATTTCGTTGAAGAGCTTTAGGAGTATTGGTGTGAGCTCTCTTTTGAAGACCTTATAGACTTCAGCTGTGAATCCATCTGGCCCTGGGCTCTTGTTAAATGGAAGTTGTCTAATTTCCATTTCTATTTCAGAGCTTGAAATAGGCCTGTTGAGTTGGGTTAGCTCTTCTTGGTTCAGTGTGGGTATGTTAATATTGTCTAGGAATTCATCCATTTCTTCTGGATTCTCAAATTTGTTGGTGTAAAGGTTTAAGAAATATTCCCTCATGATATACTGGATATTGGTCATTTCTGTCGTGATATTACCATTTTCAACTGTGATTTTGTTTATTTCGATATGTTCTCTTCTTTTTTTGGTAAGATTTGCTAAGGACTTGTCAATTTTGTTAATTCTTTCAAAGAACCAACTCCTTGTTTTGTTGATTCTTTCTATAGGTTTTTTTTATTCCAAATCATTTAATTCTGCTTTGATTTTAATAATTTGCTTTCTCCTAATGGGTTTAGGGTTGGTTTGTTGCTCTTTTTCCAGGAGGTTAAGGTGAGACATTAACTAGATGGTTTGCCATTTTTCCAACTTGCTGTTATAGGCACTCAGCAGTATAAATTTTCCTCTGAGTACTGCCTTTGTTGTGTCCCTAAGGAGTTGATATTTGTGTGCTCCTTGTTGTTAAATTTCATAAACAGTTGGATATCTGTTCTGATCTCTTCGATTACCCATTGTTTTTGATTCAACAATGTGTTGTTCAGTCTCCATGAGTTACAGGGTTTTCGTTGGTGGAGATGTGTCTTCAGTTCCAATTTGATGCCTTTATGGTCTGAGAGTGTGCATGGAATAATTTCAGTGTTTCTGAATCTGTCCAGGTTTGTTTGATGGCCTAAGATGTGGTCTATTTTGGAAAATGTTCCATGTGCAGCTGAGAAAAAAAGTATATTGTGTTGTTACTGGGTGGAATATTCTGCAGATGTCTGTTAGATCTAATTGGTCTATGGAGTTGTTCAGTTCTAAGGTTTCTCTGTTGAGTTTTGCCATGTTGATCTGTCCATAGGTGAGAGTGGTGTGTTAAACTCACCAACAATCACTGTATTTCGATCTATGTATGGTTTCAGTGTAAGTAAAGTTTGCTTGATGAAGTTTGGAGCTCCGGGATTGGGTGTGTAAATATTTAAGATCATTATGTCTTCCTGGAGGAAAGATCCCTTTAGTAGTATGTAGTAACCTTCTTTGTCTTTTCTTACTAATTTTAGTTTGAAGTCTATTATATCTGATATGAGGATGGCAACTCCAGCCTGTTTATGGGGGCAGTTAGCTTGATAGAGTTTATTCCAACCTCTCACTTTCAAAAGATGATTGTTTTTGGGCAAGATGTGTCTCTTGAGGACAGCAGAACGATGGTTCTTGCTTTTGATCCAACTAGACAGCCCATGCCGTTTAATTGGAGAGTTGAGTCCATTGATATTGAGAGTTAGGATTGAGAGATATTTATTAGGTCCTACCATTTTTAAAAGCTTTTATTTAGGCCTGTGTCTTGACAGTTCTTGTAGTACTTAGATGTTATGCTGTTTAGGTGCCGTTTCTTTCCCTATATTGCATTTATTTCGGTTTTCTATGTATAGAACATCTTTCAGAATTCTCTGTAGTGTTGGTTTTGTTTCAACATATTGTTGCAGCTTTTCCCTGGAATGGAATGTTTTTATTGTTGCCTCAGTTATGAATGAGAACTTAGCTGGGTACAGTATTCTTGGTTGGTAGTTATTTGACTTAAGGGCATGACATATATGCTTCCAGTCACTTCTTGCTTGCATGGTCTCTGCCGAGTAATCTGGGGTTATTCTGATTGTTTTTCCTTTATAGGTTACTGAACTTTTCCCTGGCTGCCTTTAGGATCCTTTTTTTTGGGTTCTACTGATCCAGTTTGGATTACGATGTGGCGGTGAGATGTTCTTTTCTGGTCAGGTCTGTTTGAGGTTCGAAAAGCTTCTTGTATCTGGATTTGTCTGCCCTTCTGGATGTTTCGGGAATTCTCTGAAATGATTCCCTGAAGTATATTTCCAATACCATTGACCTCTTTTTCCAGACCCTCCTCAATACCAATTAGCCTTAAATTAGGCTTCCTAATTGTATCTTGGACCTCCTGAAGCGCTCTCTCATTTTTCCTAGATTTGGATTGACTCATATTCTGTTCTTTCTCTATAATAACTAAATTATCTTCAGCCCCGGAAATTCTCTCTTCTGCATTGTCTAACCTGCTATCAAAGCTATCTACTTTATTTTTTATCTCCCTTGCTACTAATTGCTCATTTTTGATGCCTTGCATCTCTTCTTTTAGATCATGTATGGATTTCTTTAGCTCCTTCATTTCCATTTGGGTGGTTAGCTCAGTTGCTTTATTTTCTTTGAACATTTTGGAGTTCGGTCACCTTTTTATTTGTGGATTCTATGAATTCATACATCTTTCTTTGAACAGCCTTTATTATGGCTTCCTTTATGGCTTCTTCTTTTTCACTTATCACCTTGTTTATGGTTTCCTCTTGTTCAGCTATGGCTTCCTCCCTTATCTCTTTCTTTATATTTTCACATTTTTCATTAATGATGTTTATCAATTGCATTTGTACAGCACTTGGAAGACTCTCCTCTAGGTTTGCCAGTGACTGTTCCATTGGCTGTTTACATTGGGTGGGGGAGGTGGGAGGTGTTGTTTCTTGATTTGACATTTTTCTTGAGTTTCTTGTTATGCCCATTTGAAAATGGGAGCAAGATTACTACTAAATACGATTATAGTTTTTCAGATATAACCAACCTAGACCTCGGTAGCTGGCAGACTCTAGATGTTCACAAGTGTTGATTGGTATTATCACTCTTTGTTTTTGTGCAGTTAACGACTAGTCTAATTATTCACTGATAAGCGATTTATATCCAAAACAATAAGCCTCTCAATCCAATCTCTATTGTCTTTAAGTCCCTCTGAGCCTAGAGAATAATTAAACACGTAGATATACAATGTTGCTCAACATCCATCAAGTGTACATCAAGTGTAGATCCATGCAGTATAAGGGTTGAAAGAGGAGCAGAGGTCCAGAGATAGAAAAATAGAATGAGAGTGGTCAGGGGGTAAGTAGGTAGAGTATTTGAGTACAAAGTTTGGAAAGTATTAGAATAAAACTTATGTGTTGCTGCGCAACTAGCTCTTAGCCCAACCAGTGGCCTCACAGTGGACCATAGGATGGATCTGCGAGCTTCCCTCTGAGCGAGGTTGGCGGACGTTTTCCTGTGCTGCTTAAGGGGCGGCCCCAAGCCAAGGGTCTGAGGATTGAGAGTTTCAGGAGCTCTCAGCAGGACCAGCAGGAGGCCCCTATGTTCCCAGGGGCGGGGCCCAGCTGGGGATGTGGGCTCCAAGGGCGGAGCTGTGCCTTTTTGGTTCTCAGAAGGGTAGCTTGGCTGCTGGTTGTCCCTTCAGATCCCTGCTGTGTTTCCACTGCTTTGTCAGAGTCTGTGACTGTGGGGGGTCCCTGGGTGGTGTCTTGCTCTGGATTCCCAGCTGGAGGATGCCCCGCTCGAGAACTGAGGGGGGGGCATATGCTGGCTCCTATTTACCCACACCCCCTACCCTCTGTTGTAAGGCAGTGCCCAAAGCTCTCCACTCTCCACATCCAGTGGCCTGGGTGAGGAGCCTGGTGGGCGGGTGGGAGCTGGGACAGCTCCGCCTCACCTGGTGGGGTGCTGAGTCTTAGGGTCCGCCCGCTTGTCAGTCTCCAGTCAGAGGGCTGGGGTTGAGCCCGTTGGGCGGGTGGGAGTTGGGACATCCCCCCCTCCCTTGGTGGGGTGCTGGGTCTTATGGGTAGCCCGCCTGTCAATCTCCAGTCAATGGCCAGAGGGAGGGGGCTGTTGAGGAGAGGGACAGGATTCTAAATTCCTTGCCCCCTGCTCCTGCCAGTCTTTCTTGGGCGGGTGTTTGGGTCTGAGTTAAGTTCTATTGCTTGGCACCGGCTCCATTTTCCCGATGTGTTTGGGGAGGCGCTGTATTACTCACGCCTCTGCGTCTGTCTACGGCTGCTGCACGGTGATGTGGAGCCTTTCACTCCCTTCGGGTCTCCGCCGCGGCCTGTGTTCGGCGTCTGGGTTCCGCTGCTTGCTGTTCTGGTTCCGCGTCTGGGTTCTGCTGCTTCCGCCTTTCGCTGGCGCGGTTCTGTGCTGGTTTCTGCAGCCATTGGGTTCCCAGCCTGGTGTCCTCCACTGCCCCCGCTTTTCATGGATTAGAGCCGGTGCCGGCCCCCGCTTTCCCCGAGTGGTGCCGGTGCCAGCTCAAACCGCTTTTCCCAGCTTGGTCTGGCGAGGCTTTCCACGGGTTTGGACGAGAGGTGGGGGAGGGGTCCTCGCGTTCCGAATTCTTTGAGAAAGTTGGATGTAAGCTTTATCTGGATTTCTTTTCCGGTTTGAGTCCTTCTCCGTTGCTTTTTGAGTTTGTTGTTGTGGATTTCTTTAGATAGTTGGCTCGTGGGACCCCCTGGTTCTCTTTTTGTCAGAGAAAGCTAGGCAGCGTCCCTATTGTCTCAGCGCCATCTTCCTTCCTCAAGATGTGACTCTTGAAGACAGCAGAACGATGGCTCTTACTTTTTGATCAAACTAGACAGCCTATGCTGTTTAATTGGAGAGTTAAGTCCATTGATATTGAGAGTTAGGATTGAGAGATATTTATTAGTTCCCATCATTTTTAAAAGCTTTTAGTAGGGCCTGTGTCTTGACAGTTATTGTGGTCCTTAGATGGTATGCTCTTTAGGTGCCATTTCTTTCCCTGTGTTGCCTTTATTTTGGTTTTCTATGTATGGAGCATCTTTGAGAATTCTCTGTAGTGTTGGTTTTGTTTCGACATATTGTTGCAGCTTATCCCTGGAATGGAATGTTTTTATTGTTCCCTCAGTTATGAATGAGAGCTTAGCTGGCTACAGTATTCTTCGTTTGATTTAAGGGCATGACATATGTTTCCAGTAATTTCGTGCTTGCATGCTCTCTGCTGAGAAATCTGGGGTTATTCTGATTGGTTTGCCTTTATAGGTTACTGATCCCTTTTCCCTGGCTGCCGTTAGGAACTTTTCTTTTGTTTCGATCGATCCAGTTCGGATCACAACGTGGCGGTGGGATGTTCTTTTCTGGTCAGGTCTGTGTGGGGTTCTAAAAGCTTCTCGTATCTGGATGGGCCTGCCCTTCTGGATATTTGGGAAATTCTCTGAGATGATTCCCTGAAGTATATTTCCAATACCATTGACCTCTTTCTCCATGCCCTCCTCAATACCAACTAGCCTTAAATTAGGATTCCTAATTGTATCTTGGACTTCCTGAAGCGATCTCTCATATTTCCTAGATTTGGATTGACTCATTTTCTGTTCTTTCTCTATAATAACTAAATTATCTTTAGCCCCGTAAATTCTCTCCTCTGCGTTGTTTAACCTGCTATCAAAGCTATCTACTTTATTTTTCATCTCCCTTGCTTCTAATTGCTCATTTTTGATGCCTTGCATCTCTTGTTTTAGATCATGTATGGATTTCTTTATCTCCTTGATTTCCTTTTGAGTGGTTAGCTCAGTAGCTTTATTTTCTTTGGACATTTGCTGGAGTTTGGTCACGTTTTTATTTGTGGATTCTATGAATTCATCCATCTTTCTTTGAAAAACCTTTATTATGGCCTCCTTTATGGCTTCTTCTTTTTCAATTATCACCTTGTTTATGCTTTCCTCTTGTTCAGCTATGGCTTCCTCCATTATCTCTTTCTTTATATTTTCACATTTTACATTAATGATGTTTATCAATTGCATTTGTGTAGCACTTGGAAGACTCTCCTCTAGGTTTGCCAGTGACTGTTCCATTGTCTGTTTACATTATGTGGGGGATGTTGTTTCTTGATTTGACATTTTTCTTGAGTTTCTTGTTCTGCCCATTTGAAAATGGGAGCAAGATTACTACTAAATTCGATTATAGTTTTTCAGATATAACCAACCTAGACCTCTGTAGCTGGCAGGCACTAGATGTTCACAAGTTTGGATTGGTATTATCACTCTTTCTTTTTTGTGCACTTACAGATCAGTCTAATACAACCACTGATAAGCGATTTATACCCAAAACAATAAGCCTCTCAATCCAATCTCTATTGTCTTTAAGTCCCTCTGAGCCTAGAGAATAATTAACCACCTACATATCGATTATAGCTCAACAGCCCTCAAGTGTAGATCCGTGCAGTATAAGGGTTGAAAGACGAGCAGAAGTCCAGAGATTGAAAAAAAGAATGAGAAAGGTCAGGGGAGTTAGAAGAGGATTAATGTAGGAGTGTAAGAATATTGTAATAATGAAGAAAAGGTATAGCATAAGGATAACTGACCTAAGTTGGTAAGTAGGTAGCATATTTGAGTACAAAGTTTGGAAAGTATTAGAATAAAACTTATGTGTTGCTGCACGACTAGCTCTTAGCCCAACCAGTGGCCTCACAATGGACCAAGGGATGGATCTGTTTTTCTTGTCTACGTTGAGGGAAAGGGGTATTTCACAAGATGCAGAAGCGAAGATTTCAGAAGCAAATGCTGAGAGTGAATTAGCACGTAAAAATCATTTTCATTTTCTTTTAGCTTTCTGCCAGTCTTGGGGCTTGAATTCAGGGCCTGAGCACTTTCCTCGGGTTTTCTCAAGTCTAGCCCTCTGCCACTTGAGCCACAGTGCCACATCTAGATTTTCTATCTATGTGATACTGAGCAATAAAACTCAGATCTTCATGGATGCTAGGCAAGCACTCTACCACTATGCCAAACTCTCAACCCTGACATTGTAATTATAAAGTCATCATCATCATATCAAAATATCTTTTCTCCTACCAAGAATGAACACTTATGTATGTGTGTAATGCTTTTTTTTAAATTTCACTAATTCTTCTGTGTTTTTCCCTCTTGCATTTTTTACACATGACAGCAAAGCTAATCATCAGGAAAAAATTATTAGGATAAAGAAACCTAATAATATCCTAGTAGATTGATTTCAAAAATATGGGCAAGATGCCCTGTGTGTTTGACCTAGTGGTAGAGTCCTTGGCTACCACGCAAAAAGACTCAGGTTTGATTCCTCATTACCACATACATAGAAAACGCTGCAAGTGGTGCTGTGGATCGGTGCGACAGCTAAAGCCTAAAGAAGCCCCTGAACAATGTTCACACTCTGAGGTCAAGTCGCAAGCCTAGCAAAAACAAAAAATAATTCGACAAGGGGCAAAATGCAGGCAGATAAGGCACTGTGAAGCAAATGTTTTGTAAAGGATGAGGGCAATATTGACCCTTAAGTTTGGATCTTACCTAAGAAAGGCTCTTTGAGCCTGAGACCAGAATGGTAGTTGGGCCTAGTAGAAGACATTGGGATTGGACAAATAAGGAGTGCTGTTTACTATATCCACATGCATATTGTGAGATTGGAGGAGAGATTCAGCCTCCAGTATGTCTTTGGTGAGGTCTTCTGTGAGCAAGGATCTTTGGTCATTGGGCCCTGAAAGGTGACCCTGCCTCCCGCACAATGGAACAGAATATGCAACCCTGGTAACCAAGCCACTGTAACTAACAACCAGCTCAAGCCAGCTCACTTGGCCTGTGGCTCAGGAGGAAGAAAGATGTTGCTGTGCTGTTGGCAAAGGTCAGGAAACTCGAGTCCCAGGCATGGAAGTTGTGGATGACTTACTCGAAGATGTACATGCTAGATCATTGCCAAGCCACAAATCCAGTATAACAGGCCTTTCTCTAAGAACAAGGCCAGGAAAATCCAGGGCAACCAGATGAGGTATATTTCCAAGAAGAAATGTATTTGACCCCATCATCCTCCCCACACACTACAACTTTCTTTTTTTAAAAATTTTTTATTGTAATTAGTAAAAGGGTTACATGATATTTGCCAGATAGAAGGTGCATTAATTCACATACATTGATACCCTTTCACATGTCTTGGTACCCATTTCCCTCCAACCCCACACCCCCCACCTGTCTTGGTTTTCCCTCCTTCCTTATCAAATTTCAAATATCCAAATACAAATAAATTCAATATATCAGATAACAAAGTGAGATACTATACCAATATGGGATAACCAAGGGACAGCAAAGAAGATGAGAGACAACATAGTACATTAAGGAAAACAATCATTCATTATGTTGCTTTTGTTTCAATTTGCTTCTCATTATATGCTCTTATATATGGCCTTTTGCTCTATTGCAAATCTCTGCTAGTAGAGCCCAAGGTTTCTACCGATTATGATGAATGAGGGAAACCACTGAGCCTAAGTTCCTTTGAGTCTGTCTTACTTTACTGAATATGATTTGTTCTAAGTCTTTCAATTTCCTAACAAATGGGGCGATGTCATTCTTTCTGACAGCAGCATAGAATTCCATTGTGTACAAATACCACAACTTGTTGATCCACTCATCACCTGAGGGACATCTGGGTTGGTTCCATATCTTTGCTATGGTGAATAGCAATGAACATTGTTGTGCTAGTGGGTTTAGTATGCCCTTGTTTCTGGATTGTTGGGTAAATGCCAAGTAGTGGAATTGCTGGGTCATAGGGGAGTTCTATGTTTAGCCTTTTGAGGCACTGCCACACTGCTTTCCATAGTGGTTGAAAAAGTTTGCACTTCCACCAAAAATGTAGTAGTGATCCCTCGTGGCCACATCCCCTCCAGCATCTGTTGTCATTCATTTTCCTGATCCTGGCCATTCTAACTGGAGTGAGGTGGAATCTTAGAGTTGTTTTGATTTGCATTTCTTTTATGACCAGAGATGTGGAGCATTTCTTCATGTGTCTATAGGCCATTTTTGTTTCTTCTTCAGAGAAGACTCTCTTTAAGTTTTTGGCCCATTTTTTACTGGGATGGGTGTTACTTTGGAGGTTAGTTTGGGAGTGATTCAATTTTTTGAGTTGTTGATATATTTTAGATATGAGGCCTTTGTCCGTTGTTTGGTTGGTGAAGATCTTCTCCCAGGCTGTAGGCCTCCAGATTAGTTTACTAGCTATATCCGTTGCCATACAAAAGCTCTGCAGTTTAATGCAGTCCCACTTATTCAGCCTTTCTCTGATTTGTTGTGATTCTTGGTCCTTATTAAGAAAGTTTCGGTCTGTGCCAGGAGGCCTAGTGTATCTCCTATTCCTTCCTGTAAACTTTTCAATGCGTCAGCTTTAACCTCCAGGTGTTTGATCCATTTGGAGTTAATTCTAGTGCAAGGTGACAAAGAAGGATCTAACTTTAGTTTTCTGCAGGAGCTTAACCAGTTCTGCCAGCACAACTTGTTGAAGAGGCTATCTTTCGTCCATTCTATTTTTTGGCTCCCTTGTCAAAGATTAGGTGGCCATAGGTCTGTGGTTTAATATCTGGGTCCGCAGTTGTATTTCATTGGACTTCAGGCCTGTTCTTGTGCCAGTACCAAGCTGTTTTGAGAATTATAGGTCTGTAATAGAGTCTAAAGTTTGGAATTGAAATTCCTCCATCGCTGTTCTTTCTGCTAAGAAGTGTTTTTGCTATACAGGGTCTTTTATTATTCCATATGAAATTTTGAATTGCCTCTTGTATTTCTTTAAAGAATGACATTGGGATGTTGATGGGTATTGCATTGAATTTGTAGATAGCCCTTGGCAAGATTGTCATTTTCACAATGTTGATTCTTCCAATCCAGGAACATGGTAGGTTTTTCCATTTCCTTAGTTCTGCTTTAATTTCCTTTTTAGGGTTTTAAAGTTTTCATCTAAACGGTCCTTTACATTCTTAGTTAAGGTAATTCCTAAGTACTTTATTTTCTTTGAGGCTATTGTGAAAGGAGTTTCTTTCCTGATTATTGCCCCATTCCTCTCACTGTTGGCGTAAAGGAAGGCAGTTGATTTGTGAGGGTTGATTTTATGGCCTGCTACCCTTCCAAAGCTTTGAATCAACTCAAGAAGCTTTGGAGTAGAGTCTATAGGATTCTTTAAATACAGAATCATGTCATCTGCAAAGAGGGATAGTTTTATATCCTCTTTCCCTACTTGGATCCCCTTTATGCTTGCTTCTTGCCTTATTGCACTGCCTAGGAAATCTAGTACTATGTTAAAAAGGAGTGGAGAGAGTGGGCATCCTTGTCTCCTTCCTGATTTTAGAGGGAATGGCTTTAGATTTTCACCATTAAGTATAATACTAGCAGTGGGTTTCTCATACACAGCCCTTATTACATTGAGAAATGTTCCATGGCGTCCTAGTTTCTCCACATCTTTTAACATAAAGGGGTTTTGGATCTGGTCAAATGCCTTTTCCGCATCTATTGAGACAATCATGTGATTTTGGTCCTTGCTCCTGTTGATGTGTTGAATTATATTAATTGATTTGTGTATGTTGAACCAGCTTTGCCTCCCTGTGATGAATCCAGTTTGATCATAGTGTATAATTTTTTGATGAGTTGTTGTACACGGTTGGCCAGTATTTTGTTGAGAAGTTTTGCATCGATGTTCATCCAAGAAATGGGTCTATAGTTCTCTTTCTTTGATGAATCTCTGTCTGGTTTGGGGATGAGGGATATACTGGCTTCACAGAATGAGTTTGGTAAACAACCTTCATTTTCAATTTCGTTGAAGAGCTTGAGGAGTATTGGTGTGAGTTCTGCTTTGAAGACCTTATAGAATTCAGCTGTGAATCCATCTGGCCCTGGGCTCTTTTTAAGTGGAAGTTGTCTAATTTCCATTTCTATTTCAGAGCTTGAAATAGGCCTGTTGATTTGGGTTAGCTCTTCTTGGTTCAGTGTGGGTATGTTAATATTGTCTAGGAATTCATCCATTTCTTCTAGATTCTCAAATTTGTTGGCGTAAAGGTTTGAGAAGTATTCCCTCATGATATTCTGGATCTGGGAAATTTCTGTCGTGATATTGCCATTTTCATATGCGATTTTGTTTATTTCTATATGCTCTCTTCTTTTTTTGGTAAGATTTGCTAAGGGCTTGTCAATTTTGTTAATTCTTTCAAAGAACCAACTCCTTGTTTTGTTGATTCTTTGTATAGTTTTTTTTATTCCAAATCGTTTAATTCTGCTTTGATTTTAACAATTTGCTTTCTCCTAATGGGTTTAGGGTTGGTTTGTTGCTCTTTTTCCAGGAGGTTAAGGTGAGACCTTAACTAGTTGGTTTGCCATTTTTCCAACTTGCTGTTATAGGCACTCAGCAGTATAGATTTTCCTCTGAGTACTGCCTTTGTTGTGTCCCTAAGGAGTTGATATTTGTGTGCTCCTTATTGATAAATTTCTTAAAGAGTTGGTTATCTGTTCTGATCTCTTCGATTATCCATTGTTTTTGATTCAACAATGTGTTGTTCTGTCTCCATGAGTTATAAGGTTTTCGTTGGTGGAGATTTGTGTTTAGTTCCAATTTGCTGCCTTTATGGTCTGAGAGTGTGCATGGAATAATATCAGGGTTTCTGAATCTGTCCATGTTTGTTTTATGGCCTAATATGTGGTCTATTTTGGAAAATGTTCCATGTGCTGCTGAGAAAAACGTATATTGTGTTGTTACTGGGTGGAATATTCTGCAGATGTCTGTTAGATCTACTTGGTCTATATAGTTGTTCAGTTCTAAGGTTTCTCTGTTGAGTTTTTGCCTTGTTGATCTGACCATAGGTGAGTTGGTGTGTTAAAGTCACCGACAATCACTGTATTTCGATCTATGTATGGTTTCAGTGTAAGTAAAGTTTGCTTGATGAAGTTTGGAGCTCCGGGATTGGGTGTGAAAATATTTAGGATCGTTAAGTCTTCCTTGAGGAAAGATTCCTTTAGTACTATGTAGTAACCTTCTTTGTCTTTTCTTACTAATTTTAGTTTGAAGTCTATTGTATCTGATATGAGGATGGCAACTCGATGCTGTTTATGGGGGCAGTTAGCTTGATAGAGTTTATTCCAACCTCTCCCTTTCAAAAGATGATTGTTTTTGGGTAAGATGTGTTTCTTGAAGACAGCAAAACGATGGCTCTTGCTTTTTGATCCAACTAGACAGCCTATGCCGTTGAATTGGAGAGTTTAGTCCATTGATATTGAGAGGTAGGATTGAGAGATATTTATTAGTTCCTACCATTTTTAAAAGCTTTTAGTAGGGCCTGTGTCTTGACAGTTCTTGTGGTCCTTAGGTGGTATGGTGTTTAGGTGCCATTTCTTTCTCTATATTGCATTTATTTTGGTTTTCTATGTATAGAGCATCGTTGAGAATTCTCTGTAGTATTTGTTTTGTTTCGACATATTGTTGCAGCTTTTCCCTGGAATGGAATGTTTTTATTGTTCCCTCAGTTATGAATGAGAGCTTAGCTGGCTACAATATTCTTGGATTGATTTAAGGGCATGACATATATGCTTCCAGTCACTTCGTGCTTGCATGGTCTCTGCTGAGAAATCTGGGATTATTCTGATTGCTTTGCCTTTATAGGTTACTGATCCCTTTTCCCTGGCTGCCTTTAGGATCTTTTCTTTCGTTTCTATTGATCCAGTTTGGATCACAACGTGGCGGTGGGATGTTCTTTTCTGGTCAGGTCTGTGTGGGGTTCTAAAAGCTTCTCGTATCTGGATGGGCCTGCCCTTCTGGATATTTGGGAAATTCTCTGAGATGATTCCCTGAAGTATATTTCCAATACCATTGACCTCTTTCTCCACGCCCTCCTCAATACCAACTAGCCTTAAATTAGACTTCCTAATTGTATCTTGGACCTCCTGAAGCGCTCTCTCATATTTCCTAGATTTGGATTGGCTCATTTTCTGTTCTTTCTCTATAATAACTAAATTATCTTCAGCCCCGGAAATTCTCTCCTCTGCATTGTCTAACCTGCTATCAAAGCTATCTACTTTATTTTTCATCTCCCTTGCTTCTAATTATTCATTTTTGATGCCTTGCATCTCTTGTTTTAGATCATGTATGGATTTCTTTATCTCCTTGATTTCCTTTTGAGTGGTTAGCTCAGTAACTTTATTTTCTTTGGACATTTGCTGGAGTTTGGTCACGTTTTTATTTGTGGATTCTATGAATTCATCCATCTTTCTTTGAAAAACCTTTATTATGGCCTCTTTTATGGCTTCTTCTTTTTCACTTATCACCTTGTTTATGCTTTCCTCTTGTTCAGTTATGGCTTCCTCCATTATCTCTTTCTTTATATTTTCACATTTTACATTAATGATATTTATCAGTTGCATTTGTGTAGCACTTGGAAGACTCACCTCTAGGTTTGCCAGTGACTGTTCCATTGTCTGTTTACATTGGCTGGGGGATGTTTTTTCTTCATTTGACATTTTTCTTGTGTTTCTTGTTCTGCCCATTTGAAAATGGGAGCAAGATTACTAGTAAATACGATTATAGTTTTTCAGATATGTCCAACCTAGCCCTCTGTAGCTGGCAGACACTAGATGTTCACACGTTTTGATTGGTATTATCACTCTTTCTTTTTGTGCACTTACACACCAGTCTAATACAACCACTGATAAGCAATTTATACCCAAAACAATAAGCCTCTCAATCCAATCTCTATTGTCTTTAAGTCCCTCTGAGCCTAGAAAATAATTAACCACCTACATATACAATATTGCTCAACAGCCATCAAGTGTAGATCCGTGCAGTATAAGGGTTGAAAGACGAGCAGAAGTCCAGAGATTGAAAAAAAGAATGAGAGAGTTCAGGGGAAATACAAGAGGATTAACGTAGGAGTGTAAGAATATTGTAGTAATGAAGAAAACGTATAGCATAAGGATAACTGACCTAAGTTGGTAAGAAGTTAGCATATTTGAGTACAAAGTTGGAAAGTATTAGAATAAAACTGATGTGTTGCTGCACGACTAGCTCTTAGCCCAACCAGTGGCCTCACAGTGGACCATGGGATGGATCTGTTTTCCTTTTCTACGTTGAGGGAAAAGGGTATTTCACAAGATGCAGAAGCGAAGATTTCAGAAGCCAATGCTGTGAGAGAATTAGCTCGTAAAAAGCATTTTTATTTTCTTTTATCTTTCTGCCAGTCTTGGGGCTTGAATTCAGAGCCTGAGCACTGTCCTCGGTTTTTCTCAAGTCTAGCCCTCTGCCACTTGACCCACAGTGCCACATCTAGATTTTCTATCTATGTGATACTGAGCAATCAAACCCAGATCTTCATGGATGCTAGGCAAGCACTCTACCACTATGCCAAACTCTCAACCCTGACATACTAATTATACAGTCATCATCATCATATCAAAATATCTTTTCTCCTACAAAGAATGAACACTTATCTATGTGTGTAATGCTTTTTTTTAAATTTCACTAATTCTTCTGTGTTTTTCCCTCTTGCATTTTTACACATGACAGCAAAGCTAATCATCAGGAAAAAATTGATTAGGATACAGAAACCTAATAATATCCTAGTAGATTGACTTCAAAAATATGTGCAAGATGCCCTGTGTGTTTGACCTAGTGGTAGAGTCCTTGGCTACCACGCAAAAACACTCAGGTTTCATTCCTCATTACCACATACATAGAAAACGCTGCAAGTGGTGCTGTGGATCGGTGCGACAGCTAAAGCCTAAAGAAAGCCCAAGAACAATGTTCACACTCTGAGGTCAAGTCCCAAGACTAGCAAAAACAAAAAATATTTCGACAGGGGGTAAAATGCAGGCAGAGAAGGCACTGTGAAGCAAATGTTTTGTAAAGGATGAGGGCAATATTGACCCTTATGTTTGGAACTTACCTAAGAAAGGCTCCTTGAGCCTGAGACCAGAATGGTAGTTGGGCCTAGTGGAAGACATTGGGATTGGACAAATAAGGTGTGCTGTTTACTACATGCACATGTACATTGTGAGATTGGAGGAGAGATTCAGCCTCCAGTATGTCTCTGGTGAGGTCTTCTGTGAGCAAGGATCTTTGGTCATTGGGCCCTGAAAGGTGACCCTGCCTCCCTCACAATGGAACAGAATATGGAACCCTGGTAACCAAGCCACTGTAACTAACAACCAACTCAAGCCAGCTCACTTGGCCTGTGGCTCAGGAAGAAGAAAGATGTTGCTGTGCTGTTGGCAAAGGTCAGGAAACTCGAGTCTCAGGCATGGAAGTTGTGGATGTCTTACTCGAAGATGTACATGCTAGATCATTGCCAAGCCACAAATCCAGTATAACAGGCCTTTCTCTAAGAAGAAGTACAGGAAAATCCAGCGCAACCAGATGAGGTAAATTTCTAAGAAGAAATGTATTTGACCCCATCATCCTCTCCACACACTACAACTTTCCTTTTTTATAATTTTTTTATTGTAATTAGTAAAAGGGTTACATGATATTTGCCAGATAGAAGGTGCATTAATTCACATACATTGATACCCTTTCACATGTCTTGGTACCCATTTCCCTCCAACCCCACACCCCCCACCCGTCATGTTTTTCCCCCCTTCCCTATCAAATTTCAAATATCCAAATACAAATAAATTCAATATATCAGATAACAAAGTGAGATACTATACCAACATGGGATAACCAAGGGACAGCAAAGGAGATGAGAGACAACATAGTACATTAAGGACAACAATCATTCATTATGTGGCTTTTGTTTCAATATCCTGGAGGTCCTTTCAATTAGCTTCCCATTATATGGTCTTATATATGGCCTTTTGCTCTATTGCAAATCTCTGCTAGTAGAGCCGAAGGTTTCTACTGATTATGACGAATGAGGGAAACCACTGAGCCTAAGTTCCTTTGAGTCTGGCTTACTTCACTTAATATGATTTGTTCTAAGTCTTTCCATTTCCTAACAAATGGGGCTATGTCATTCTTTCTGACAGCAGCATAAAATTCCATTGTGTACAAATACCACAACTTGTTGATCCAGTCATCAACTGAGGGACATCTGGGTTGGTTCCATATCTTTGCTATGGTGAATAGTGCTGCAATGAACATTGTTGTGCTAGTGGGTTTAGTATGCCCTTGTTTCTGGATTGTTGGGTAAATGCCAAGTAGTGGAATTGCTGGGTCATAGAGGAGTTCTATGTTTAGCCTTTTGTGGCACTGCCACACTGCTTTCCATAGTGGTTGAACGAGTTTGCACTCCCACCAACAGGGTAGTAGTGATCACTCCTGGCCACATCCCCTCCAGCATTTGTGGTCATTCTTTTTCCTGATCCTGGCCATTCTAACTGTTGTGAGGTGTAATCTTAGAGTTGTTTTGATTTGCATTTCTTTTATGACCAGAGATGTGGAGCATTTCTTCATGTGTCTATAGGCCATTTTTGTTTCTTCTTCAGAGAAGACTCTCTTTAAGTCTTTGGCCCATTTTTTAATGGGATGGGTGTTACTTTGGAGGTTAGTTTTGGAGTGATTCAATTTTTTGAGTTGTTGATATATTTTAGATATGAGGCCTTTGTCCGTTGTTTGGTTGGTGAAGATCTTCTCCCACTCTGTAGGCTTCCTGATTAGTTTACTAGCTATATCCGTTGCCATACAAAAGCTCTGCAGTTTAATGCAGTCCCACTTATCCAGCCTTTCTCTGATTTGTTGTGATTCTTGGTCCTTATTAAGAAAGTTTCGACCTGTGCCAAGGAGGCCTAGTGTATCTCCTATTCCTTCCTGTAAACTTTTCAATGCGTCAGCTTTTACCTCCAGGTCTTTGATCCATTTGGAGTTAATTCTAGTGCAAGGTGACAAAGAAGGATCCAACTTTAGTTTTCTGCTGGTGCTTAACCAGTTCTGCCAGCACAACTTGTTGAAGAGGCTATCTTTCTTCCATTCTATTTTTTTGGCTCCCTTGTCAATGATTAGATGGCCATACGTCTGTGGTTTAATATCTGGGTCCGCACTTCTATTCCATTGGAATTCAGGCCTGTTCTTGTGCCATTACCAAGCTGTTTTGAGAATTATAGCTCTGTAATAGAGGCTAAAGTTTGGAATTGAAATTCCTCCAGCGCTGTTCTTGCTGCTAAGAAGTGTTTTTGCTATACGGGGTCTTTTATTATTCCATATGAAATTTTGAATTGCCTCTTCTATTTCTTTAAAGAATGACATTGGGATGTTGATGCGTATTGCATTGAATTTGTAGATAGCCCTTGGCAAGATTGTCATTTTCACAATGTTGATTCGTCTAATCCAGGAGCATGGGAGGTTTTTCCATTTCCTTAGTTCTGCTTTAATTTCCTTTTTTAGGGTTTTAAAGTTTTCATCTAAACGGTCCTTTACATTCTTAGTTAAGCTAATTCCTAGGTACTTTATTTTCTTTGAGGCTATAGTGAAAGGAGTTTCTTTCCTGATTATTGCCTCGTTCCTCTCACTGTTGGCGTAAAGGAAGGCAGTTGATTTGTGAGGGTTGATTTTATGGCCTGCTACCCTTCCAAAGCTTTGAATCAGCTCAAGGAGCTTGGGAGTAGAGTCTATAGGATGCTTTAAATACAGAATCATTTCATCTGCAAAGAGGGTTAGTTTTATATCCTCTTTCCCTAGTTGGATCCCCTTTATGCTTGCTTCTTGCCTTATTGCATTGCCGAGGAATTCTAGTACTATGTTAAAAAGGAGTGGAGAGAGTGGGCATCCGGAATGCTACCCCTTAGCACTTTTATGCAAAGCTTAGGCCTGTGGCACTTTAAGCACAATTCAACGCTCTCTTTTTTGATGTTAATTAGAGGTAAAAATCTTATGGAATTTATTGCATGGCTGATTTTGAACTGGAATCCTCAGGTCTCAGCTTATTTTGAGTAGCTAGGATTACAGTACTTTTACAACCTGTATGCTCATACACATCGCTTCTGATCCAAACACTCATTGTTCAATTTAACTAACAAGATGTGAGGAAAGATGATTGACTGTAATTTACTAGATGGGCTTCTAGTGAGTATATATTTCCACTTCCACTCTGAAGCCAGGGAAATGTTTCTGGTACATGTTTCATTTTTCTCTGTTTTCCTAACCTCAGCCCCTTCTCCACCCAGATTGTTCAGTTCATTTCCGTTTAGTGTCTTCCAAGTATCACTGTTCAATTGGTTCACCCTTTTTCCTTTTTTTTACCATTCATTATACCCTCTCCATTCCCCAAATCACCCTGTGTACAAGACACAGGGTACCCGAATTCAACACAGTGACTACAGAGAATAAAACTAAAGGGAAAAAGAAGAAAAGAGGTGAAAAGCAAAGAAAATGAAAGAACATCATACAGTACCTTAGAAGCAACAACACTGAAAAAACAAAACATAAAACCTTGGGCTGAAAATGTAGCTTGCCTAGCATGTATGAAACCCTGGATTCCATTCCTCAGCACCACATAAACAAAAACTGGAAGTGCCACTGTGACTCAGCTGGTAGATGTCTAACGTTCAGCACAAGTGACAAAAATCTGTCACATTTAAGTCAGGCTTCAAAACTTTGCTAGGAACCAGTTACGTGATTTGGAAGAAAGTCCAATTTTCAAAAAATCACTAGCCAGGCGCTGGAGGGTCATAATTGTCATTCTAATAGCCAGGGAGAAGGTGATTCAAAGCCTTTGCAAGCAAAAAAACGAAAACAAAAAGAACTGTAAGATTCTTCTCTCCACTTATCCACCCAAAAACTAAGTGGAGTTGTGGCTAAAACTGGTACAGCATTAGCCTTGAGGAAAAAGTACTAAGAGACCTTGCCCAGGTCCAAAGTTCAAGCTCCCCACCAAGAAAGAAAAAAAAGGAGTACAGATACCTTAGTTTCAAAAGTATATCTGGATATCTTAGTAGATTTTTCTGATCTTTCCTCATTCATCTCATGGAACCACATAATCTTGACCCTGATCTCACTAAGAGCCTGCATTGTGCTTAATAAATTCATTCCACATATTCCAGTAGAATCTGGACAGCTAACAACCACTTACCAATGCTTTATTCTGCGTTTAGGCCAGTATGTCTTCATACCATCTACACAGTCAGCTATATCATCTTTCCAGAAGTATCATTGAGTGTAGAACATTATATTCACCAGATACAAGGTGCATTACTTCTCAAACTTTGATACCCCATGTAATGATATGGTCCCCATTTCCCTTCCCCTACCCCCACTCATGTTCATTTCTCCCCTTCCCTATCCAATTTCAAATAACCAATTAGGCACATATGAAATATATCAGAAAACAAGGTGAAATATTGTTACAATATGATATAACCAAGGGATAGCAAAAGAGATAAGAGATCACATAGTTCATTAAGGACAACAATCACTCATTATATGAGTTTTGTTTCTTTATCTTGGAGGTCCTTACATTTAGTGTCATACTATTTGTCATGATGTCTCTAGATTTTGTTCTATTGTAAATCTCTGGTAGCAGAGCCCAAGGTTTCTACTGAATTTGACAAATGAGGGAGACTCTTGGGCCTATGTTCCTTTGAGTTTGGCTTACTTCACTTAATATGATTTTTTTCCTTTTCATCCACTTCCCTGAGAATGCCATTATTTTATCTTGTCGGTTAGCTATGTATCATTCCATAGTTTGTGTGTGTGTGTGTGTGTGTGTGTGTGTGTGTGTGTGTGTATCACATTTTTTGTAGTAGGGCATCTGGTTGTTTCCATCATCCAGCCTCATTTTCTACAGATATTTTTATAGTCTCTTTTTTTTTTCAGGGTAATGTATAGAGGGGTTATGATTACATTTACAGGTAGTGGACTGCATTACTTCTCACACATTTATTCCACTCCACATGCTTTTGTCCCCAGTTCCCTCTCCCCTCCCCTTCCCAATCATCTTGTTTCCCCCCTTCCCTTTCCTATTTGACATAAACAAATAAACATATATACAATATGCCAGGGAGAAAATCAGATACAGTAACAATCTGACATTAACCAAAGGGCAAAATAAGAGATGAGAAATAACATAGTAGATTAAGGACAAAAATCACACAAGATTAAGAGCACCGATGACACAAGATATAGCTCTTGTTCCCATATCCTAGAGATCCTTACATTTAGTCTCATCCTATATGACCTTATATACCTAGGTTTTTGAGTTATTGTAATCCTCAGCTAGGAGAGTCCTAGATGTGAACTAATTATTACAAATGAGGGAAACCATTGAGCTTATGTTTCTTTGGGTCTGGCTTGCTTCACTTAATATGAATTTTTCCAAGTCTTTCCATTTCCTTACAAATGGGGCGATGTCATTCCTTCTGATGGCAGCATAGCATTCCATTGTGTATAAGTACCACATCTTCTTGATTCAGTCATCTACTGAGTGGCATCTGGGTTGGTTTCATATCTTTGCTATGGTAAATAGTGCTGCAATGAGCATCATTGTGCTAGTGGCTTTAGTATGTCCTTTCTTCTGGACAATTGGGTATGTGCCAAGTAGTGGATTTGCTGGATCATAGGGGAGCTCTATGTTCAGTCTTTTGAGGAACCACCACACTGCTTTCCCTAGTGGTTGAATGAGTTTACACTCACACCAACAGTGTAGGTGTGATTCCCCCTGGTCACTTCCCCACCAGTATCTCTTATTAGATTTTTTGATAATGGCCATTCTGACTGGAGGCAGGTGGTATCTCAAAGTTGTTTTGATTTTCATTTCCCTTATTGCTAGAGATATGGAGCATTTCTTCATGTGTGTAAAGCCCATTTTAATTTTTTCTTCAGAGAATACTCTTTTAAGTCTTTAGCCCACCTTTTAATAGGATGGTTGTTTCTTTGAAGATTTGTTTGGAAGAGATTCATTTTTTTCAGCTATAGATATATTTTAGATAACTACATATATTTTTGTAGAAAAAAGAATGGAAGCCATCATGCTGGCTCACAACTTAATTTCAGCTACTTAGGAGGCTCAGGGCTTAGGATCACAGGTCAAAGCCAACCAGGGCCCTACAGTGTGTGAGATCAAACTCTGTGAACATACAATGACCGTAAGAGGAATCTCACTGCCTGGGAATGTAGCCTAATGGTAGAGTGCTCACCTAGAATGCATGAAGACCTAGGTTCTATTCACCGGTACCGCATACTCAGAAAAAAGCTAGAAGTGGCGCTGTGTCTCAAGAGGCAGAGCACTCACATTGGGCAAGCGAGTCCAATGAAAATGTCTAGGCCCTGAGTCCAAGCCCTAGGACTGGCAAAAAGAAAAAAAAGAGCAATCTTACTTAAGTAACAAGGAATGTACCCTATATTTATACAGACTGAAAAATTCATTAAGAAATTAGAAAATATGTATAAAGTGCATAATTTCTTTTGTGTGTTGGCACTGGGTCTTCAACTGAGTGCTTCAGCTCTATCCCTGACCTTTTCTGATCAAGGCTAGCACTCTACCAATGCAGCAACAAATCAGCGATCTTCAATTGAGATATAAGCGATGAACATTCTAGGTAATTTTTCTCCTAAAATTGTAGTAATGCTATAAAACTAATAAAAAGGGAATTTTAGTTATTAATTTCTTATGTTTTACCTTTAACACTATTACACTAAGCATACTGTTCATGGTATTAATACAGACAGCATGAAATATGATTATGTAAAAAAATTAAATGATTCAAAATAGTAAGGTTGGGGGCCAGTAGTTTGGCTTGGTGGCACACACCCTGGACTGGCAAAAAAGAAGTAGGGTTAGATAAAACAGATTTCTTTCCAAATGTGTGGACGATGCTATGATTTCTTGTTTGGCTAGTCCTGGGGCTTGAACTGAGGGACCAGGAACTGTCCTTGGCCACATTTGTTCAAGGGTGGCACTGTGACACCCGAGCCACAGTGCCCCATCTGCTTTTTCTGTGTATGCAGTGCCGAGGAATTGAATCAAGGTCTTCTTGTATACTAGGCGAGCACTCTACAACTAGCCCACATTCAAAGCCAAAGTAGACTTTTGATGATATTATGGAGTTTTAATTTTCTCAAATATTTGTACAAAGCACAATGGATATATAAACAGACTTGAACTCGCAGAACAGAGTCCCACATAATATTACAGTTACTCTGGCACTTCTCCCGATTGACAAAACACATTTCCAGGCATCTGCTCTGTCCTTAAGCTTTGATAGCTGACTTGTCTTTCCATGGAGGCCTGGCCTGGATTCCTGGTGATTCCATGCATTTCATAGTTCCCTGTATATCCAGTAAGGTTGTCTTCTATGGGACCAGACCTGTCTGGTTTTTGGCCCACCCAGGACCTATGTGTCTGAGGTCTCACATTCTAAGTGGAAAATAAAACACAGTATTATAAGGACTGAAGAACTGCACACCATAATATTAACAATGAGAGTTTAATAGTTAGCAAAGAAAATACAATGAATACTTGACAAGAATCATGAGAGCAAGATAAAGAGATGTCTTTTTAGGAAGGGGACAGGGAAGCTCTAAATCCAGACTGGCCTCCAAGTTGCCTTCAGACAGTAATTCTACTTCAGAGTACTCAGAAGGGTCTCCTTCCTCATGAGAAACAGAATGTCCTTCCTGAGTTAAGAGGGGGATGGATTCTGGTTTGTCGAATGGAGATTGAGTCTCTTTTAGTGAGATGGATGGGTCTGGATATTCTGTGAGGATGGATTCGTTTTCCTCCAATGAATCCAGTATTGAGAGCACACTTGCTTCTTCCCATGGGGACATTTTCCATGAGCCCAGCGTGTGCCCATTCAGCTTGCACAATAAGTGGAATGTTACTCTGACTCAGATGGACTGACTCTGGGTGGAGTGTGAAAGGAAACGGAAGGAAATCTGGCTGCTCTTTTTCTTCCTCCATAGTATCTGCAGGTTCAACTGTGTCACACATGGGACAGAGAAAAAGGTATATCCACAGGACTCTAAACCTGTTTGGTAATTTCTACAGAAGGCCCATGCTTTCTGGAGTGCACTGATGATTCTCTGTCTCCATCAGTCACCAGCTCCATTGGTGGGTTTGTCATCCGGAGTTCAGGATAAGCTCTTCCACGATAACCCAAACCTAAGAATGGAAATAGGTACAGAGTGGACAGAGTGGACCCTGCAAGTTGAAGTGTCACTCAACTTCCATGAGGATCTAATGGAGGAACCTGTAGAACTGGAGTTTGGACTGAACTCTGAGGAGGTGTAGGGTCTTTCTAATGAGTGCTTATTCCCGAGTCCTTTCAGAGGACAGACATTACCTGGCTGACACCACCCATAAAGGGCATTTTGCCAAGCTCTGTAGAAGTAAGGGCCAACCAATATCTAGACCACATGGGCTTCCTACTCACAGGCTCTGAGGCACACACACCAGGACTTCTAATTTTTCTTGGTTTTACTGGTCACACATTCCTCCAGCTGGTCAAAAAGTATGTGTTTAGAAGAGCAGGTCCAAAGCCGGCATGTGGAGCCTCATATAGAGCTTGAGTTGTGTCAGGGTGTGGCAGTTCTTGAACTCGTAGAAATCACTGGGGTAGAAGTCCATTCACATCGTATAGATGGAACACATGATGCTGTGGGCACATTCGGTACAAGGAAAGTGAGAGCCTTCTCTCTCCATCCTGAGCCTTCTACCAAAGCCCCTTTCTTGCAGGACTCTAATGCTGTGGCTGTCCTGCAGAGATGTGCACTTATGTGCTGGGAGGGGGGTAAGAGACACTCGAGAACAGGATGACTTTTACACCCCACTTCCAGAAGCTTGTGAGAGAGGCTTCTATGCATCTGTCCAAAGTAAACGCACCTTAAAGTAACTAAGTAAATGCTCTAAATAAATCAATAAGTGAATGCTCTAAATAAAGAACTAAATGCTCATTCCTCTAATCTTAGCCACCCAACAGGCTGAGCTCTGAAGATCACAGTGGAAAGCCAGTCTAGTCAGTAAAAGTCTAAAGGCACTTGTCTTCAATTAGGCAGCAAAAAGCCAGAACTTGACCTATGACTCAAATGGTACAGTGATAATTTTTGAACACCAAAGGGATGGCATTTAGACCTGGGTTCAGGTTCAAGTGGCAGCACTGGACCACACACCAAAATGTAAATGCTTTCAGGTTCTAACAGGCAAAGCTATCACAATCCCTCCCTGATGGCTCAAAAGTGATTCAGCCCCTAGCTTTTCCTCTGACTCCAGTATTTCACAGGCCTCCGCCATTAGTACTGACACCTCATTTCTTACTGGGAAATGGGATTTCCTAGGATGTCACCTAGGTGAGGGCTGCAGTTGGGAGCCCCTTACTCATGCCTGAAATCCAACTTCTCAGTAAGCACACTGTTGAGAATCCAGTAGCTTGTGAGGGAAATGAAATGGCATGGTGTCCCAGTCATAATAAAGTAGTTTGTGCACATGTATCATGCTTAGCTCACCTGTGAACACCCCAGTGAACCAAACAGGCTCAGAGAGGAGCCAAGTATTCCAAGACTTGGCCAGGAGGGGTGAGCAAACCTGGGTTTGGAGGGGGAACACTCACTTTTTCAAGAGAATTTCCAGCAACTACTACATTGTCCTCCACTATTTGAAATTGTGCAGGAAGTTTCCCACATAAAAGAGATCACCTTTCTGATAGGCAGGGATCAGCTTTGTCATCCGCATCTCCAACAGGCCTGCCTCCAGGATCCATAGGTTCCAAGGCTCATTCAGAGTCTGAGCTGACTTAACATCACACTATGTTGGCAAAACAGTGGATATTTCAAACGTAGGAATGGGACCACACTTCACAATGAGGAATTGGAATAGAGTAGATTGGAAATGACACACTCTAATCTCAGTATAGTCACTTGAAATCACACAAGAAGGTTGTAGTCTGTGGGCAGGATGATGGGTTCAAATAGGTTTCCTCTCAAGATACCTCATCTGAGTTGCCCTGGAGTTTCCTGGCTTTCTTCCTAGAGAAATGCCTGATATACTGGAATTTTGGCTTGGCACTGATCCAGCATCTACTTCTTCAAGTGAAAAATCCATTTCTCTAATGCCTGAGATGCGAGCCTCCTGAACTTTGGCAACAGCACAGCAAAACCTTTCTGGTTCCTGAGCCACAGGCCAAGGGAGCTGGTTTGAGCTGATTGTCACATACAGTGGCTTAGTTACCAGGGTTCCATATTCTGTTCCATTGTGAGGGAGGTAGGGTCACCTTTCAAGGCCCAATGACCGTAGCTCCAAGCTCACAGAAGAACTCCCCAAGGACATACTGGAGGCTGAATCTCCCTTGCAACCTCACATATGGATGTAGTAAACAGCACACCTTTTTGTTCAAATCCCAAGTCATTAACTAGGCGTAAGTGCTAGCCTGGTCTCAGGCTCAAGGAGCCTTTCTTAGGTCCAAACTTAACTGTCACTATACCCCTTACCCTTCACAAGACATTTTGCTTCACAGTGCCTTCTCAGCTTGCTTTTTGCCTCTTGCACATTTATTTTGCTAATCCTGGGACTTGACCTCAGAGCCTGACCATTGTTCTTAGGCTTTCTTTAGGCTATAGCTGTCCCACCAAGCCACAGCACCACTTCCAGCGTTTTCTATGTATATGGTACTGCAGAATCAAACCGGAGTCTTTTTGTGTGGTAGCCAAGCACTCAACAAATAGATGAAACACCCAGGCCATCTTGCAAATATTTTTCACTTCAATCTACTAGGACGTTGTTAGGTTTCTGTATCCTAATCTATTTTCTTTCCTGATGAATATCTGTGCTGTCATCTGTAAAAATCCAAGTGGGAAAATCACAGAAGCATTGGTGACATAAAAAAAGTCTTACAGACATAGATAAGTGTTCATTCTTTGTAGGAGAAAGGATATTTTGGTATGATGATGACTATTTATAAATACTTTATCTGTGTTTAGAGTTTGGCCCAGTGGCAGAGTGCTTGCCTAGCATCCATGAAGATCTAGGTTTGAGTCCTTAATATCACACAGATATAAAAATCCATATGGCAATGTGGCTCAAGTGGAAGAGGACTAGACTTGGGATAAGCCAAGAGCAGTGCTCAGGCCCTGAGTTCAAGCCCCAGGAATGGCAGAAAAAACAAAAGAAAAGAAAGGAAAAGAAATGTGCTTTTTACAAGTTATTCACTCACAGCATTTGCCTCTGAGTTCTTCGCTTCTGCATCTTGTGACTTATCCCTTTCCCTCAATGTAGACAAGAAAAACAGATTTTATTACTTGCTATCCTGTTGTGCAATCTTTGGATATTAATTCAAAATACAATATAGCCTGAGATATTGTGTGGGTGCATGTGTGTGTGTATCTGCCAATGTGTGCATGCACGCTTGTGTACAGGGTTTAGGGCTTACTCATAAGGCCTGTGTGATAACCCTCAGCATCATTTCCTCAAAGGTAATGGTCTTTTATTTCTAGCTTATTATAGCTAATTGGAGTTGAGAGATTCACTCAATTTCTTGCCCTGTGCATTGGAACCCAGTGCTGGGTTCTCATATTGTTAATTGTAGTTATAGAGAAGGCTGAGGTCTGGGGATCCTCGTTAGAATCCAGCCCCTGAGAGAAAGTCACTGATAGAAATCTTTATCTTCAGTTAAGCACGAATAAATAAGGCAAAAGTGGAACTGTGGCTCAGTTCCTCTTGTACCAGCCATGAGAAAATTAGTAATTGGCAGCACCTGGTCCCTGAGAGAAATCCTTAGCACTGGTTCAAAAAAAGATAGAAAATAATGAAAAAAATTAAAACTTGCTGAGGAATCCATAAGGGTAAACGTGCCTGTGAATAATCTTGTCATTTCAGATTCCCTCAAGAGCTCATGACTCTCTATATTTTATCAAGTTTATCTCTATATTTTATCAAGTTTTTTTAAAGATATTTACATATTTTCTATCTTTCTTAAACAGAGATAGCCATCCACAAAACACAAACACAAACTCTCACACAGTATACCACCCACCCATAAGTGTCTGGCTATGTATATATGTATAGTCATATGTATTGATCTGTCTCTCTATACTAATATATAAATGCATAAACATATGTATTTAGACAAACAGGAAACATACATAGATAGGTCTCAGGCATTTCCAGATTTTGTGCAAGTCTTCTGAGTGCAACTTACCATTGTATTGTTTGTCAAGATAGAGTCCCTCTAACTTTTGGCCAGCTTCTTGTCCTTTGATACTTTTTTTCTGCCGGTCCTGGGTTTTGAACGCTAGGCCTGGATGCTGTCACTGAGCTTGAGCTTCTTGCATTCAGTAGTTTATTGCAGATAAGTGTCTCATGGAGTTTCTGTCCTGGGCTGGCTTTGAATTGTGATCCTCAGATCTCAAACTCCTGAATAGCTAGGATGACAGTCTTGAGCTACCAGTACCTGGTTCCTTTGCCTCTTTTACCCTTTTTTTTGGCCCCACCACAGGCATGATATCTACCTTCCTATGTTCTCTCCACCTGCCCCCAGACAGGTGTCTGACAGATGCTTTCCACCCACTTATTCATGTCCTCCTCTGTATTGGCTGACAGCTAAGACATGCACTCACTTTTCTGGATGCCAAACACAAAGCCATGTGATTGTTTCTCAGTCTGGAACATCCTATCAGATTTATAGCACCACAGAGGGTCAGGTTGATGCTTCTCCAGGGCTTCTTAAATTGTTCTCATATTAATCCACAACACGTTTGTCATCACTTGTCCAGCTAATTCATGGACTAAACCAGCATTCCCTACAAACTTAGATCCCAATACCATGAGGACACTCAAGGGTGCATTAGGAGTGTGACCTGCAGGGGGATGTGAGCCTGTCTAACTTGGAGGGGATTTCTCCACCACAGGAAATGGAATACAAATTTAGAATCTGCTTTCATGAGGTGACAATTTCTGGCAGATGTTCTTATCAAATGTGGCACTGCCTACTTCCAGCTTAAAACATGGGTTGATGACCCAGCATAACAGAGAATGTATTCACCCAGGCCCAACACATAGGCTGGGCTTCGAAGGTCATGAGATCTTAGTCTACAAATGATGAGCCCCCTCCCGTGAGGCATAGCAAACAGAGCCAAAGTGCAACCCAGTTAAGCACCAGATCAAGCTTCCCTTCTTCAGTAGGGTATGGTTTGAAAACTGTGCATAGCTTCTGTTTGAAGCCAGTCCAGAAAGGAAAGTCCATGAAACTCTCATTTCCAGTTAACTGCCAAGAAAAAGCCAAAGATAGAGATGAAGCTCAAGAGAGGTAGAGAGCCATCTGAAAAGAATGGTTACACCCTGCAACATCCTCATTATCTAATCTTGAAACCATCTCTGCGTGCATCCCAGCATGCAGCCAGCATCTGAGGGTGACAGTGACCCATGGGCCCATTGGCAATCTGCACTGTCTCTGACATCTGTAATGTGAACCTCATTCTGTTGGGTTTGTGAAGCGGTGTCAACCCTGCAGAAGGAACCAACAGTGCCCTAACTCCCACTGTCCCCTGGGGCCCCTAGCATTCCCCCATCTGCACCCCTCCTGTGGCTTCTGATCCTAGGGAGCCCTCCTGCCCTGTCCAACACTCACATGAAGTGCATATTTCTTCTCCTGGGGCAACTTCTCCACAGAGAGTACATTACATGCCCACTCTCCAGGCACGGGGAGATACTGCCAAAGTAGCAAATCAGTGATAAGGACATAAAGTGATGAATAGAATTTTAGATCCTGATGGTAGACAGTCTGCAAAATCCAAGGGAGAATGGAATTGGAGGGGACCAGGGATCAGGATGTGTGCATGGAGCTTCCCTGCCAACGTGGTGGGGGAAGTCACAGGCTGGGGGATGCACAGGATGATCCATGGGCCCTGTGCAGCTACTGGGTCACCCCCTTCTGCATCTCAGCCTTTGGCTTTGAGCTCTGTGATCGTCAAGATGTGCACAGTCTGTACTCTGGCTGGCAGAAGAAAGGACCTTGGGAAGACAATTGTAGACACTTTGTGAGTGTAGGAAGGGGTAGGCTGGACACCCAGTCCAAGAGGAGCTAAAACTGGAGTCGAGGGGTGTGCAAGGAGTGAGTGTGAGGGTTGTGGGCAGTCACAGTCACGGCAGAGGTGGCTCTGTCTGTGGGGTGAGTGCCTCCCTGCAGGCACAGCACTGGAGATATCAGAGATCCACATGAAAAGGAAAAGCTGGAAATGGCACTATGGTTCAAATGGTAGAGCATCAACCTTGAGCAAAAGAGCTCAGGGACTGTACCCAGGACCTGAGTTCAAGCCTCATGACTGTAAAAGAAAAAGAACCAGGACTATGAGAGGGAACCTGGTACTCTCTGGGTCTAATCAGACACAAGAAGAGGCCGGGATAGGCTGTGGAAAAACGCAGAGAACATCTTCCCCCAGCTCATCCTGTCCTGCATGCAGGGACAGCCATGTAACTAGGGCTATGGTGAGATCATCTTCACCCCTGTGCTGCCATCTGAATTGTAGGACTCTGTCCTGGCATGAGATGTCCTGATGGCTGAGCAGGTGCCCTAACCCTAGATGGAGAGCAGCCACTGACTGTGGTAGCTAAGGAGAGATCTGTTCCACAGCTATCAGGCCACCCAGCATGGGAGCCATAACGACCCCTCACCCAGGTAGAGGCCAATGGTTCTGCAGGTGCCACTAACATTGCCCCACCCCTAGCTCTGGGTACGCGTGACATTCCCTCCACAAGGAGCAGGACAAAGTGAGGGATCGGGAAGCTGCCTATGGGCTTCAGATAATGGCCAGGCTGGCACTACAGATGGCCTCACTCTGTCACCACCTTCCCCTGCCTCCATCTTTCCTCCATCATGCCTCTCTACCTCCCACCCATTAACCTTGGAAACAAATGAAGTGGGCTCTCATCATTCCTCTTATCTCCTCACCCACCTTGCCATGCATCCATTCCCCTGTCACTTCCACCACACACACATCCCACCACCAGCCACCCTGTAGCTTATGAGGATCCCAGAGGAAGCTCTTGGTGAAGGGCTTGTGACCACAAAACAGTTACTATCACCCGCTCCGGCCTGATCCACCACAGAATAAGAACAGCCAAGCAGGCACACACTGCAGCAGAGTTGCTCTGCTGCCACCCTGATTTCTTCATGGCCAGGACTTGGCTCTCCTCAGCCTCTCAGCTCAGTAACCAGAACATTGTGCTTTCACAGAGCCATGGCTTCCAGTCTCCATGGACACAATGACATCAAGGTGATGCCACTTCCCCATCTCTATATACTTCTAACTATGGGATGGGAGCTGAGGTTCTCTTCTGTGACTCCATCCGCTAAGAGGCTCATGCAGATTTCTATCCTTTGCTCATCATGGTGACTCTTTGGTTAACAAGTCACTGCTGGGCTTCCAGTTCACCACATATAGAACCCATACTCCAACACTTTTCTTAGAAGGACTGATGACTTTTAAATATTCTCTAGTTTTAAATTTCTAGTTCCTTCTCTCTTTCATTTATATATTTCCCTTCCTCACATACTTCCCTTTTTTTACCTTCCTTCTTTCATTCCTGGCCTTGAACTCAAGACCTGGAGCTTTTTCTTAGCTTTTCTTTGCTCAAGGTAGCACTCTAGCTCTTGAGCCACAGCTCTACTTCAATCTTTGCTCTTGCTCTAAACTGGGAGTAAGAGTCTCATGCATTTTTCCCTTTGCTGGGTTGGTTTTAAACCAGAATACTAAGATCAGGATCCTGAATATGCCTCGGATTACAGGTATTATCTAATCAAAACAAATTCCTGATTTCTTTTTTAGACATAATTAGTTCTTTCAGGTGAGCCACCAGCCACTCATTCAAGAGCATTGCAGGATCCCAACATTCATCTTGTTTCCAGTCTTATTCCATCCATCTCACAATGGCCATCTAAAACACCCTGCTGCATGCCTGAAGTCGCAAGGAACGTTCTCAACGCCATGAGAAGCCCCCTTAAGCTCTGCCTCAGATATGCCCAGCCCCCATCCCACTTCCACATGAGCATTTGTTTAGGAGAAATTTCCTGAGTACATCATCATCTTTTCCTCACCATTCAAATTTCATCTTTGGAGTCATTTCTCCCAGACAAAGAGGAACATGATCCATGGTTTGATAGCAGCTCCAGCTTCATAGTCCCAGCCACCAACACCCCCCCATTACCCTGCCAGACACATGAATTCAAGAACAATGTTTTCACTACCCCTGATTCTTATCAAATGTTTTAACTTATACAGTGCATTAAACTAATTTTACTAAATGGAATAAACACATGGCATCAAGCTTCAGAATCTTTGCACCTGAACTTTTAGTGAGTAACAGACACACAAGCATTTCTGTAGCCAACAGACATCTTAGCTTTGAGATTTCAGCATTCCTGGTATCCAAGTTTGGATGTGCTAACACTGCCCTTAATGGGGCACTTCAATCACACAATCCCACAACAATCAATGTCATTTGACATTCACTGGTAGGTGGTGCTAGGAAAAAGACTGATGTGCCAACTCCATGCTGGCTTGACTTATGCCATCTTCAAACCTGGAGCAAGTGGGGCTCCTCTCTCCATGACACCTTTTGTGTACTACCCCAAGAGGACCTTTACCTTGAGACAAAATTATGAAGACTATCTCTACCAGCAAAGATTCCAGTGAGATGTGCCTACATGGATAAAGCTAAAATCTCACTATCGTAAGGTTGTTGGCAGTGCTGGAGCCTGAACTCAGGGCCTGGGCACTAAGCATTTGTACTTAAGACTAGCCCTTTACCATTTGAGCCCAAACTCCATTCCCAGCTGTTTTTATTTTTGGTAGTAAGAATCTATCAGACTTTCCTGTTCTAGGTGACTTGGAACTTCCATACTCAGATCTCAGCCTCCTGACCAGCCTGGATTAAAAGTGTGGATCAGCCATGCCCCACACCTGAGGACTTCTGCCAGCACATTTTTTCCCAAAAATTGGAAGAGGAAGATGAGGGAGGGTTGGGCTCATCCTGCCCTCTATATGAAGGAGAGCATCAGCGCCTGAACTTCATTCCCTGTATAGGCTGCTGGAGGAAAAGGAAGCAAATAGGCACAGGCTGGCAGCCGATGCCACAGAACAACTTGTGACCAAGACTCCCAGAGCAGACCTCAGAATCGATGACAGAGTTGGATCTACCCAGTAACAGAGGCAGTGGTGACACATGAAACTGCGCGTTTGAGCCTTTGCTGCTAGTAAACAGGGCCACCTATGTCTCAATGAGAAAGGTGAGATTTTGGTGGAGAAGGTGAGATTAAACATTAGGTATCATGCAAGAAGACAGACTATAAGGGGTCTTTTATTATTCCAAGTGAAATTTTGGATTTCCTCTTCTGTTTCTTTAAAGAATGACATTGGGATATTGATGAATATTGCACTGAATTTGTAGATAGTCCTTATCAAGATTGCCATTTTTACAATATTACTTCTTCCAAAGCAGGAGCATAGGTTTTTGCATTTCCTCAGTTCTGCGTTAAATTCCTTCTCCAGGGTTTATAGTTCCATCAAAAATGTGATTTCCATTCTAAGTTAATTCCTAGGTATTTTATTTTCTTTGATAGCAAAATGAGTTGCTATCCTGATTCTTGCCTCATTCCTCTCATTCGTTGGCATATAGGAAGGCAGTTGACATTGAGGGTTAATTTTATACCCTGCTACCTTACCAAAATTTTATATCAGCTCAAGCAGCTTCGGAGTAGAGTCTATAGGGTTCTTTAAATACAGAATCATGTCATCTGTAAGGAGAGAAAGTTTCAGTTCCTCTTTCCCTTTTCCTCCTCACTCCAGTTAGAATGGCCAAGATCCAGAAATCTAATAACGTATGCTGGAGGGGATGTGGCCAGGAGAGATCACTACTACACTGCTGGTGGGATTGCAAACTCGTTCAACCACTATGGAAAGCACTATGGCAGTATCCCAAAAAGACTAAACATAGAGCTCCCCTGTGATCCAGCAATTTCACTACTTGCCAATCATCCAGATAGGACATACTAAATTCACTAGAACAATAACATTTATCACAGCACTATTTACTAAAGCAAAGGTATGGAACCAACCCAGATGCCCGTCAGTTGATGAGTAGATCAAAAATGGTATTTTACACAATGGAATTCTGTGCTTCTGTCAGAAAGAATGACATAGACGAATTTGTAAGGAAATAGAAAGACTGTAAAGTTTAGAACTTAGTTTCTGTCTCCTTCTCTCTCTCCTTCTCTATCTCTGTAAAATTTAGAAGTTCCTGTTTCTCTCTCACTCTTTCTCTCTTTCTCTCTCTCTCTCTGTCTGTCTCTCTCTCTCTCTCTCTCTCTCTGTCTCTCTCTCTCTGTCCCTCTCTCTCTCTCTCTCTCTCTCTCTCTCTCTCTCTCTCTCTCTCTCTCTCTCTCTCTCTCTCTCTCTCTCTCTCGCTCGCTCTCTCTCTCTCTCCTATCCTTAGGTTTGAACTCAGGGCCTGAGCTCTTTCTGCTCAAGGTTAGCACTCTACCATTTTAACCAGAGTGCTGCTTCTGGCTTGCTCTTTTCACGTACTATTGAGGAATCTCACCCAGGCGTTCATCCTTGATAGGTTAGCACTCTACCACTAAGCCACACAGTCAGCTTTTAGAGGTTTCTGACAAAGGTTTTCCTACATGTTATTATTTCTTCTGTGAGTGCTGTTAATGCTTCCTGAAGGTTGACTTTGTTTAGAAGACTTACCCTAATGCTCCCATATACAGAGATTCTATATATAGCTAAATGTTTTTCTTTACTCAGAATTTCTCTATTTCTCTATTGTGTATGTTCTGAAATGCACTGAAGACTGACTTCTGATTAAAAGTCATTGCACATTTGTTCTATTCATTAGTTTTCTCTTCTTCTATGGGAATCAGGTGTGTGATGAACACAGAAGTATGCCTTCCAGGTCAAACACTTTCCACATTTGTAATATTCATAAGGTTTTTCTCTCCTATGTGCATTTTATACTTAGTCATGCGTTCATGATGGATTTTTTCATATTCTTATATTCATACGATTTTTATCCTGTGTCCATGTGGTATCATGCAAACTCAACTATGAGTTCTTCAAAAAAATTTCCCTTTCATTTTATTCATAGGATTCTATCCTGTGGGTGTTTAGTGATAAATCTTGACTTGTGCCTTCTGGGGAAAAGACTGAACATTTGCTACATTCATTAAGGGTTTTATCTTGTGTTGGTTCTGTGACAGAAGCTGAGTTTTCTTCCACAGACTAAAAAGTCTTTCCTATTTATTACATTGCTAAGGCTTCTCAAATGTGTGAACTCTCTTACGCTTCCTGAAGGGTGAATAGTGCACGAAAGACTTTCAACTTTGGTTATATTCCTAAGGTTTCTAATATGTGTGAATTCTGTTATGCCTCCTGTAATGTGACTTCCATCTGAAGGTCTTACCACATTTGATGCACTCGTACAGTTTCTCTCCTGTGTGTGTTCTCTGATGCAATTTGAGGGAAGACTTCCATTTGAAAGACATTCCACATCGGTTACATTCATAAGGTTTTTCTCCTGTTTGAATTGTCTTATGCATGTTGAGGTTTGGCTTCTGTGTGAAGGACTTTCCACATGTGTTACACTCATAAGGTGTTTCTCCTGATTATATTCTCTGATGAACATAGAGTTTTACCTTCCATTTGAAAAACTTTCCGCATTCACTACATGCATAAGTTTTCTCTCTTGTGTGTGTTCTATTATGCCCATCAAGATATGACTTCCACTTGAAGGTCTTTCCACATTTGTTGCACACATAAGGTTTCTCTCCTGTGTGTGTTCTTTGATGCAATTTGAGGGAAGATTTCTGTCTGAAAGACTTTACACATTGGTTACATTCATAAGGTTTCACTCCTGTGTGTATTCTCTGATGAACACGAAGTTTTCCCTTGCCTTGGAAAGACTTTCCACATTCATTACACTTATAAGATTTCTCTCCTGTGTGTGTTATTTGATGAACTCGAAGGTGTATCTTCTGGGTAAAAGACTTTTCACATTTGTTACATTCATAAGGTTTCTCTTCTGTGTGTCTTCTCTGGTGCAAAGTGAGGTATGATTTCAGTCTAAAAGTCTTCCCATATTTATCCCATTCATAAGATTTCTCTTCTGTGTGAGATCTCTGAGGTGTGCTGAGAGCTGAATTCTGGGCAGAAATTGTATTACGTTCCTCATATTCATAAGGTTTGTCTTCTCTTGGAGATCGAGGTTGGAGGCCAGGTCTGACTTCTCAGCAATTAATTTTCACACTTGATGTACGCATCACATATCTCAGGACATTTGCTCTGAGGTATTGTAAGGCGTATTTCATTACTGAAAGATTTCTCACATTCACTACATGTATGAGGAGTCTCTCCTGTGTACATTTTCGGATGTGTAGTGATGGTCGGTGTTAAGTACAATATTTTTCATCACACAGTACATTTAGCAGTTTTCCTCCCTCCCTGAAGAATTTCTTGGGCAGGGAGAACAGAATTATGATACTGTAGATCTTTTGGACTGTCACAATCATGAATAAAATGCTCTGAATATCCGATGGATTTTTTAAGAACAGGAGACATACGAGATCTATATGCAGCATGCATCTCATCAGGCTTAGGAGACAGAAGCATGTTCTGACATTAATGAACTCCTCAGTCCTCACCCCTAAGTTGTTACCGTTATTACTAATCAGCTCTGGATTATGTGTAGAGCTCAAATTTAAAGTTGTTGCTAATCTCACGTTTTCCTCCACTTCGATACTACTTGCAACTGCTACTTCCCAAAACATTCATGTGGATTTTCCTGGCAGGTCTTGAACACATTTTACATTACCTGGACATCTAAAATGAGTCATAGAAAAAAAGACACAAACATACATGAGATACAAATATTCCTTACTGTAAAGGTAATGACTTTACTTTCCCATCCTAAGTGTTAGGTATTTTAAAATATAAAAGTGGAAATTGATTTGTGAGAAATATATGCTTTTCTCCCTAACATATTAATTAAATGATATTTTACAATGACCAAGAATGTTTTTCTGTGTTTTATTCTCTTTTTATATCACAGGAAATATTTATTGAAATTACCCAACTATGTATTGCTACAGTTTTAAGCTGAGTACTACCTATAGTATACCTGCAGCTGTTTTTTTTCAAATACTGTTTTGTTTATACATTGAGGAATAGCTGCCTTTCTTTTATTTTTGAGAAATAATCTAAATATTGTGCTGTTTTGCGTCTTTTTAAAACTTTCTTTTCTTTTCCTTTTTTTTGTAGTTCATAGGCCTCGGCCCTGTCCCTGAACCCTTCAGCAGAAGACTATAACCCCTATCCTTGAGCTACAGCCCCACTTCCTGTTTTCTAGAGTTAACTACAGATAAGAGTCTCAGGTCCTGAGTAGCAGATAGGATTACCTTACCCAGTGTCAATGCTGTTTGCTTATTAACCATTAAGTGAGGAACACGAATTTTTTCTAGATTCAGCGGCCACAAGTTTGGTTTATATGTCCGTTTGCCTTTGATCCAAGCAAGAACGATTCTTGAGAGTAAGGACTTACACCTATATCCCTTCAGTTACAACTTCTCACTAAAGTCTCAATTTAGGTATGTGTGGGAATTTTGAAATTTGTTTCTTTCCATTTGAAGTCTTATAAAAATTCCTTTTCTAACACTCCTGTCCCTCAGAACCATGGAAGACCAGAAAAACTCCAGCTCATTGTCTAGTTAATTTTCTTATGTTGATTGAAACTTTGTTGTTGTTTTTTTCCTTCCATTCCTGGGTTTGAACTTAGGACCTAACTATTGTCCTTGGGTTTTCTCAAGACTAGAACCCTACCAATGAAGTCATTACTTCTGGCTTTTTCTATGTATGTGGTAATAAGGAATCAAACCTGTGTCTTTGTGCATGCTAGGCAAGCACTCTACCACTAGGCTCAATTTCTGGTGGAAAGGTCTGGTTCTGAATACCAGTCTCTTCCTACCAGCAAAAAGATATCATCCTTATCAGAGAATAATGCCCTGACTTATTCCTTGTTTGCTCAATCATTTATAGTCTTAGTTTTAAAGAAATGAAATATCATTCATTCTTTCTTTCTTTCTTTCTTTCTTTCTTTCTTTTTTCTTTCTTTCTTCCTTTCCTTCCTTCCCACTTTCTTCCCTCTTTCTTCTTTCTCTCTTTCTTTCTTTCTTTCTTTCTTTCTTTCTTTCTTTCTTTCTTTCTTTCTTTCTTTCTTTCTTCTTGTTTTGCAGTCATGGGACTTGAATTCTAGACCTGGCTGTCCTTCCTGAGCTCTTCAGCTCAAGGCTCCTGCCCAATGTCTTTAGCCTCAACCACACTTCTCATTTTCTATTAGTTCATTGGAGAGAAGAGTCTAAGGTGTTTTTGTGATAGGTCAGTCTTTGAACCTTGATCATCAGATCTCAGCCTCCTAAGTAGCTAGGACTACAGGCATGAGCCACGGACTCATGGCTTTCTCATTTTATTTTGTTTCACAGTGATTTCTACAGAGAAATCTAACTTTAACTCTACTGCCACATAGAATTCATTATATCACCCTATGATTCTTGGTGCCGGGGGTTTGGGCTAGCATGCACAAAGACCTGGTTCAGTTCCTTGGTACTGCATACAAAGAAAAAGCCAGAAGTGGTGCTATGACTCAAGAAGTAGAGAGCTAGCCTTGAGAAAACCCAAGGACCATGCTCAGGCCCTGAGACCAAGCATAGGATTGGGAAAAGAAAACGATTCCTGATTCATTCACAAAGAATTCCATAGGTTCCACACAGGATTTAGGGTAACTAAGAATATTATTGCTCAGTACATCACAACATGAACTTACTAATGGGGCTCAGGCTCCAACATCAATATGAAGATGCATTCACTCACCAGTGATATTCTTGTCAGAGGAATTTCCTATCCAGAGTTCTGCACAGTGCTCTAGCATGTCAATTAATACAGGTTTGGGAACACAGGGCCCTGTAAATTAGAAACAGTAGAGAATTATTGCTTATGCTGTGTCAAAATTGCTTTAAGTTTGCAGATATCCTACTCACAAGTTATCTATTAAATCTTTTTTCTCATTTCTCACTGGCTCCATGGTTTTCTTTTCCCCAGCTCTGGATTCATTTTGTGTGGCATAAACTTAGCTGTCTTGCTCAAGGCTAGAAAAATACCAGTTTGAGTCCCAGCTCCACTTGCATGCATAGGTCTTCATGCATGCTAGGCAAGCACTCAACCACAAAGTCAAACTCTTGACACTCCACTAACATTTTTGAGGGGTTACTTGGAGTTATAGAGTTTCATGGCAATTTTTATGCCATTGCTGGCTTCAAATTAGAATTCTTAGATTTCTTCCTCCTGAATATTTTAAGATTACAGGCATGAAACATTGCATCTAGTGCCAGGTTTCCATTATAAACTCACTTTTTAGTGATTTGTAGATCCTATTTCCAATAATGATATATATTCTATTCTGGATTGTTTATCCACTTACAATTACGGTGTAAGTTTGGAATGTCATCTCCATTAGAGGAAACATAATTTAGAACTGTTGTCAAAGTATCCTGAAGGTATCCTGAAGAATGAGTACAAAATTACCTTAGGTTTTCTTTAGAAAGTAATGATACTTCTCAGGGCCTGGAATCTTTCATCTAAATAGTATTGAAAGTTTAATAAACATTCACGTATCTGCAAAATAACACGGCACTTGGCCTTGCAAGTGAATTTGACTTTTGCTCACCTAAGGACACCAGGTTGCTGTAGGTCTCCAGCATTACATCTCTGTACAGGGTCCTCTGAGCATTGTCCAGATGCTGCCACTCCTCCCAGCTGAAATCCACAGCTACATCATCAAATGACACCAGCTTCTGGAATGGCACATTTTCATCAAGTAATTAACACCGAGTTATAAACACACCATGTCTGGAATTTTATTCTTTTTTTGTTGGAATTTTATTCCTTTACTTAAATGTTTAGACTTACATGAAATATTGACCTGAAAAGCTTAGGGATGGTGCCTAGGCCCAGAGTTCAAGTCCCAAGACCCACAAAAAAATAAAAAGGCAAGCCAGGTGTTCGTGGCTCATGCCTGTCATCCTATCTACTCAGGAGACTGAGATCTGAGGACCATGGTTCAAAGCCAGCCTGGCACAAAATTCCATGAGACTCCTTTCCAATTACCCACCATAAAATGTTTAATGGCTTGTGACATATCATGGTAGAGCAATTGTGGTATCGACAAAAATAAGTCGGGGGAGTAGATTTAGGTTATAAATGGAATTATTCCATTGAAAAAGAACTACATTATATGATGACATATGCTGGTACTGTGAGAATATTTCAAAATCTTAGGGTATCAAGTAATAATACTGTGTAGTACACCCAGAATGTTAATGTTCTATGTCTGGCATAATAGTCACTTGGGGAAGAAAGTTTTTTTTCTTTTTTTTGGCTGGGGGATTTGTAAGGCTTGAACTCTGGGCCTGGGCACTGTTCCTGAGCTCTTCAACTCAAGGCTATCACCCTACCTATGAAGCCACAGTGCCATTTCCCACATTCTAATGGTTAACTGTAGATGAGAATCTCATAGACTTTCTAATGCCCAGGCTGGCTTTGAACCAAATCTTTAGATATCAGCCTGATATCTGAGTAGCTAGGATTACAGGTACAAGTCACTGAACCTGGCAAGAAATTTATTTCTTGCTGTTTTATACTACAAAAATCTTGTATGTCTTACTTTTTCAAAAAGACTGAGGATGACCTTTGTTATGTATATAATGGGAAGAGGGGTTGGGAGCTGTGAGCAGAAGAACTGAGGGGCAATACTCAGGGTAGGACAATAGCCTGAAACTAAAGAGCTCACGGCCCAAGGTCCAAGCCCCATGACTTTCCCCACTACCCCACAAAAAAAGGGAAAAAAATTGGAGATTTGAGATGATTTTCTAAAAAGAATATATAAAAATAGTAGCTCAAAATGTAGAAAGAAGTTCAATATTAACAGTCATGAGAAAAATTAAAATTACAATGAAATCATTACTTTAAATATGTCAATATAAATATAGTTTTAAACAAAAAGGTCCACATACACACACACAAACACACACACACACGCATACAAAAAAACAACTTTCAAAGTCTAACTATTACTGGGAAAGTAGTGAGAAGAAGTAGAACTTTGGAATAGTTCTGCAAGGAATATAAAACTATCAAAAATTGCGTGGAGAGTGCTAAAAAAGTACTAAATATAGAATTACATAGAAATATGGTCCAACACTTCTATTTCTAGATTTGTACCTAACGGAAGAGAAAGCAGAGACTAGAACAAATATGTGGAGAATCCATTCACAACTATTAATAATAATCAAAAGATAGAAATATGCAAACGAATGCATTGAAAAGGAAGAACATTTTACTATATTTTACAGATGAATCTTGATTACAGTAAACTAAAAATACAGCAGTCATAAAGGAAGAGCTAGGGTATGTTTTCCCTTCCAGAGCTTCCAAGGATCAACAAACCCTTAGAGCCAAAAAGCACGATGGTTCCAGAGAATGGAGTAGAGAGGAACAGGAGCTGAATGTTTAATGATTATACATGGAAGATGAAAATTGCTCTAGATGTGTAGAATGAAGAGAGAACTGTACCCTAAACAATGGTTATGTAGCCACACAGGATGGGACACACCTATACTCCCTGATCTTGGGAAACTCAAGAAGGATTTCTAGCCATCCTAGATGCATGGAAAGATCTATCATAAAAACTAATGTGGAGGGGCTGGGAGTTTGGCATAGTTGTAGAGTGCTTGTATGAAGACGAAGGTTCAATTCCGCAGTACCACATACACAGAAAAAAACAGTAGTGCTGTGGCTCAAGGAGAAGATCACTAGGTTTGAGGAAAGCTGAAGGACAGTGCTCAGACCGAGTTCCAGCCAAAGGGCTTGTTTAAAAAAAAAACCAGAAAGCTGAGCATGATGGGGTGGTGGCTCACTTCTATAATCCTAGCTACTCAGGAGGCTGAGATCTGAGGATCAAGGTTTAAAGCCATCCTGGCACAAAAAGACCTGAGACTCTTATCTCCAATTTACCTTTAGAAAATGGGAAGTGTGGCTTGGCTCCAGGGTAAGGTGGTAGCCTGGAGCTGAAGAGCTCAGGGATAGTGTCCAGGCTGAGTTCAAGATCTAAACCCACCAAAAAACAAAAACAAAAACAAAAAATAATATGGAAAAATTTGGATTCTGTGAATTTTATCAGGCATATAAATGTCTTTTTCTGCTGTTGAAATAACAAATTGTTTGGAAACATTTGAAAAGTTTTTACCTAGAAATGTACACTACAAATGGAATTAATAACAAACACAAAATATGCAAAAGAAACAAATTATCACAATATGGGTATCCTCCTTCTGTATCTTTTCACTGACTCCTGTTCAAATGAGTCACATATTCTGAATCATTTCTCCCAGTCGATATATGCCACACATGTTAGCTTGTACTGAACTTCTTGGGAAATCAAAAGCAAATAATAAGCAAATGTGTGTTAGATTTTTTCAACAGTGATATTTCAAATATAAATCCCTACTCATTGCATTATTTAATGTCAATGCCGGAATCTAACTTACACTGGCAGAATCTTCAATCTTCTGAGAATTTTCAAAAGGGTGTGTAAATATTTGGGGACATGTGGGTTGGTTCTATATCTTTGCTATGGTGAATAGTGCTGCAGTGAACATTGTTGTGCTAGTGGGTTTAGTATGCCCTTGTTTCTGGATTGTTGGGTAAATGCCAAGTGGTGGAATTGCTGGGTCATAGGGGAGTTCTATGTTTAGCCTTTGGAGGCACTGCCACACTGCTTTCCATAGTGGTTGAACGAGTTTGCACTCCCACCAACAATGTAGTAGTGATCCCTCCTGGCCACATCCCCTCCAGCATCTGTTGTCATTCTTTTTCCTGATCCTGGCCATTCTAACTGGAGTGAGGTGGAATCTTAGAGTTGTTTTGATTTGCATTTGTTTTATGACCAGAGTTGTAGAGCATTTCTTCCTGTGTCTATTGGCCATTTTTGTTTCTTCTTCAGAGAAGACTCTCTTTAAGACTTTGGCCCATTTTTTAATGGGATGGGTGTTACTTTGGAGATTAGTTTTGGAGTGATTCAATTTTTTGAGTTGTTGATATATTTTAGATATGAGGCCTTTGTCCGTTGTTTGGTTGGTGAAGATCTTCTCCCACTCTGTAGGCTTCCTGATTAGTTTACTAGCTATATCCGTTGCCATAAAAAAGCTCTGCAGTTTAATGCAGTCTCACTTATCCAGCCTTTCTCTGATTTGTTGTGATTTTTGGTCCTTATTAAGCAAGTTTCGACCTGTGCCAAGGAGGCCTAGTGTATCTTTTATTCCTTCCTGTAAACTTTTCAGTGTGTCAGGTTTTACCTCCAGGTCTTTGATAAATTTGGAATTAATTCTAGTGCAAGGTGACAAAGAAGGATCCAACTTAATTTTCTGCAGGTGCTTAACCAGTTCTGCCAGCACAACTTGTTGAAGAGGCTCTCTTTCTTCCATTCTATTTTTTTGGCTCCCTTGTCAAAGATTAGGTGGCCATAGGTCTGTGGTTTAATATCTTGGTCGCAGTTCTATTCCATTGGACTTCAGGCCTGTTCTTGTGCGCGTACCAAGCTGTTTTGAGAATTATAGCTCTGTAATAGAGGCTAAAGCTTGGAATTGAAATTCCTCCAGCGCTGTTCTTTATGCTAAGAAGTGTTTTGCTTACGTGGTCTTTTATTATTCCATATGAAATTTTGAATTGCCTTTTCTCTTTCTTTAAAGAATGACATTGGGATGTTGATGGGTATTGCATTGAATTTGTAGATAGCCCTAGGCAAGATTGTCATTTTCACAATGTTGATTCTTCCAATCCAGGAGCATGGGAGCTTTTTCCATTTCCTTAGTTCTGCTTTAATTTCCTTTTTTAGGGTTTTCAAGTTTTCACCTAAACGGTCCTTTACATTCTTAGTTAAGCTAATTCCTAGGTATTTTATTTTCTTTGAGGCTATTGTGAAAGGAGTTTCTTTCCTGATTATTGCCTCGTTCCTCTCACTGTTGGCGTAAAGGAAGGCAGTTGATTTGTGAGGGTTGATTTTATGGCCTGCTACCCTGGCAAAGCTTTGAATCAGCTCAATGAGCTTGGGAGTAGAGTCTATAGGATTCTTTAAATACAGAGTCATGTCATCGGCAAAGAGGGATAGTTTTATTTCCTCTTTGCCTACTTGGATCCCCTTTATGTTTGCTTCTTGCCTTATTGCACTGCCTAGTAATTCTAGTACTATGTTAAAAAGGAGTGGAGAGAGTGGGCATCCTTGTCTCGTTCCTGATTTTAGAAGGAATGGCTTTAGAATTTCACCATGAAGTATAATACTGGCAGTGGGTTTCTCATACACAGCCTTTATTACATTGAGAAATGTTCCAAGGAGTCCTAGTTTCTCCACATCTTTTAACATAAAGGGGTTTTGGATCTTGTCAAATGCCTTTTCCGCATCTATTGAGACAATCATGTGATTTTTGTCCTTGCTCCTGTTGATGTGTTGAATTATATTAATTGATTTGTGTATGTTGAACCAGCTTTGCCTCCCTGTGATGAATCCAGTTTGATCATAGTGTATAATTTTTTTGATAGGTTGTTGTAGACGGTTGGCCAGTATTTTGTTGAGAAGTTTTGCATCGATGTTCATCAAAGAAATGGGTCTATAGTTCTCTTTCTTTGATGAATCTCTGTCTGGTTTGGGGATGTGGGATATACTGGCTTCACAGAATGAGTTTGGTAAACAACCTTCATTTTCAATTTCGTTAAAGAGCTTGAGGAGTATTGGTGTGAGCTCTGCTTTGAAGAGCTTATAGAATTCAGCTGTGAATCCATCTGGCCCTGGGCTCTTTTTAAGTGGAAATTGTTTAATTTCCATTTCTATTTCAGAGCTTGAAATAGGCCTGTTGAGTTGGGTTAGCTCTTCTTTGTTCATTGTGGGTATGTTAATATTGTCTAGGAATTCATCCATTTCTTCTAGATTCTCAAATTTGTTGGAGTAAAGGTTTGAGAAATATTCCCTCATGATATTCTGGATATTGGTAATTTCTGTCGTGATATTACCATTTTCATCTGTGATTTTGTTTATTTCGATATGCTCTCTTCTTTTTATGGTAAGATTTGCTAAGGACTTGTCAATTTTGTTAATTCTTTCAAAGAACCAACTCCTTGTTTTGTTGATTCTTTCTATAGGTTTTTTTTATTCCAAATCATTTACTTCTGCTTTGATTTTAATAATTTGCTTTCTTCTAATTGGTTTAGGGTTCGTTTGTTGCTCTTTTACCAGGAGGTTAAGGTGAGACATTAACTAGTTGGTTTGCCATTTTTCCAACTTGCTGTTGTAGGCACTCAGCGCTATAAATTTTCCTCTGAGTACTGCCTTTGTTGTGTCCCTAAGGAGTTGATATTTGTGTGCTCGTTATTGTTAAATTTCATAAACAGTTGGATATCTGTTCTGATCTCTTCGATTACCCATTGTTTTTGATTCAACAATGTGTTGTTCAGTCTCCATGAGTTACAGGGTTTTCGTTGGTGGAGATGTGTGTTCAGTTACAATTTGCTGCCTTTATGGTCTGAGAGTGTGCATGGAATAATTTCAGTGTTTCTGAATCTGTCCAGGTTTGTTTTATGGCCTAAGATGTGGTCTATTTTGGAAAATGTTCCATGTGCTGCTGAGAAAATCGTATATTGTGTTGTTACTGGGTGGAATACTCTGCAGATGTCTGTTAGATCTAGTTGGTCTATATAGTTGTTCAGTTGTAAGGTTTCTCTGTTGAGTTTTTGCCTTGTTGATCTGTCCATAGGTGAGAGTGGTGTGTTCAACTCACCAACAATCACTGTATTTCGATCTATGTATGGTTTCAGTGTAAGTAAAGTTTGCTTGATGAAGTTTGGAGCTCCGGGATTGGGTGTGTAAATATTTAGGATCGTTATGTCTTCCTGGAGGAAAGATCCCTTTAGTAGTATGTAGTCACCTTTTTTGTCTTTTCTTACTAATTTTAGTTTGAAGTCTATTGTATCTGATATGAGGATGGCAACTCCAGCATGTTTATGGGGGCAGTTTGCTTGATAGATTTTATTCCAACCTCTCACTTTCAAAAGATGATTGTTTTTGGGTAAGATGTGTCTCTTGAAGACAGCAGAACGATGGCTCTTGCTTTTTGATCAAACTAGAAAGCCTATGCCGTTTAATTGGAGAGTTAAGTCCACTGATATTGAGAGTTAGGATTGAGAGATATTTCTTAGTTCCTACCATTTTTAAAAGCTTTTAGTAGGGCCAGTGTCTTGACAGTTCTTGTGGTCCTTAGATGGTATGCTGTTTAGGTGCCATTTCTTTCCCTATATTGCATTTATTTTGGTTTTCTATGTATACAGCATCTTTGAGAATTCTCTGTAGTGTTGGTTTTCTTTCGACATATTGTTGCAGCTTTTCCCTGGAATGGAATATTTTTACTGTTCCATCAGTTATGAATGAGAGCTTAGCTGGCTACAGTATTCTTGGTTGGTAGTTATTTGATTTAAGGGCATGACATATATGCTTCCAGTCACTTCGTGCTTGCATGGTCTCTGCTGAGAAATCTGGGGTTATTCTGATTGGTTTGCCTTTATAGGTTACTGATCCCTTTTCCCTGGCTGCCTTTAGGATCTTTCCTTTCGTTTCTATTGATCCAATTCGGATCACAATGTGGCGGTGGGATGTTCTTTTCTGGTCAGGTCTGTTTGGGGTTCTAAAAGCTTCTCGTATCTGTATGGGCCTGCCCTTCTGGATATTTCGGAAATTCTCTGAGATGATTCCCTGAAGTATATTTCCAATACCATTGACCTCTTTCTCCACGCCCTCCTCAATACCAACTAGCCTTAAATTAGGCTTCCTAATTGTATCTTGGACCTCCTGAAGCGCTCTCTCATATTTCCTAGATTTGGATTGACTCATTTTCTGTTGTTTCTCTATAATAACTAAATTATCTTCAGCCCCGGAAATTCTCTCCTCTGCATTCTCTAACCTGCTATCAAAGCTATCTAGTTTATTTTTCATCTCCCTTGCTTCTAATTGCTCACTTTTGTTGCCTTGCATCTCTTGTTTTAGATCATGTATGGATTTCTTTATCTCCTGGATTTCCTTTTGAGTGGTTATCTCAGTAGCTTTATTTTCTTTGGACATTTGCTGGAGTTTGGTCACGCTTTTAGTTGTGAATTGTATGAATTCATTCATCTTTCTTTGAAAAACCTTTATTATGGCCTCCATTATGGCTTCTTCTTTTTCACTTATCACCTTGTTTTTGCTTTCCTCTGGTTCAGCTATGGCTTCCTCGACTATCTCTTTCTTTATATTTTCACATTTTTCATTAATGATGTTTATCAATTGCATTTGTGTAGCACTTGGAAGACTCTCCTCTAGGTTTGCCAGTGACTGTTCCATTGTCTGTTTACATTGGGTGGGTGATGTTGTTTCTTGATTCGACATTTTTCTTGAGTTTCTTGTTCTGCCCATTTGAAAATGGGAGCAATATTACTACTAAATACGATTATAGTTTTTCAGATATAACCAACCTAGACCTCTGTAGCTGGCAGACACTAGATGTTCACAAGTTTTGATTGGTATTATCACTGTTTCTTTTTGTGCACTTACAGACCAGTCTAATACAACCACTGATAAGCGATATATACCCAAAACAATAAGACTCTCAATCCAATCTCTATTGTCTTTAAGTCCCTCTGAGCCTAGAGAATAATTAACCACCTACATATACAATATTGCTCAACAGCCATCAAGTGTAGATCCGTGCAGTATAAGGGTTGAAAGACGAGCAGAGGTCCAGAGATAGAAAAAAAGAATGAGAGTGGTCAGGGGAGGTACAAAAGCATTAACGTAGGAGTGTAATAATATTGTAGTCATGAAGAAAAGGTATAGCATAATGATAACTGACTTAAGTTGGTAAGTAGGTAGCATATTTGAGTACAAAATTTGGAAAGTACTAGAAAAAAATTTATGTGTTGCTGCACGAGAAGCTCTTAGCCCAACCATTGGCCTCACAGTGGACCATGGGATGGATCTGTTTTTCTTGTCTACGTTGAGGGAAAGGGGTATTTCACAAGATGCAGAAGCGAATATTTCAGAAGCCAAAGCTGTGAGTGAATTAGCTCTTAAAAGGCATTTTTATTTTCTTTTATCATTCTGCCAGTCTTGGGGCTGGAATTCAGGGCCTGAGCACTGTCCTCGGGTTTTCTGAAGTCTAACCCTCTGCCACTTGAGCCACAGTGCCACATCTAGATTTTCTATCTATGTCATACTGAGCAATCAAACCCAGATCTTCATGGATGCTAGACAAGCACGCTACCACTATGCCAAACAAACAACCCTGACATAGTAATTATAAAGTCATCATCATCATATCAAAATATCCTTTCTCCTACAAAGAATAAACACTTATCTATATGTGTAATGCTTTTTTTTTGATTTCACTAATTCTTCTGTGTTTTTCCCTCTTGCATTTGTTACACATGACAGCAAAGCTAATCATCAGGAAAAAATTGATTAGGATAGAGAAACCTAATAATAATCTAGTAGATTGACGTCAAAAATATGTGCAAGATGCCCTGTGTGTTTGACCTAGTGGTACAGTCCTTGGCTACCACGCAAAAACACTCAGGTTTGATTCCTCATTACCACATACAAAGAAAACGCTGCAAGTGGTGCTGTGGCTCGGTGGGACAGCTAAAGCCTAAAGAAAGCCCAAGAACAATGTTCACACTCTGAGGTCAAGTCCCAAGACAAGCAAAAAAAAATTCGACAAGGGGCAAAATGCAGGCAGAGAAGGCACTATGAAGCAAATGTTTTGTAAAGTATGAGGGCAATATTGACCCTTAAGTTTGAATCTTACCTAAGAAAGGCTCCTTGAGCCTGAGACCAGACTGGTAGTTGGGCCTAGTGGAAGACATTGGGATTGGATAAATAAGGTGTGCTGTTTACTACATCCACATGTATATTGTGAGATTGGAGGAGAGATTCAGCCTCCAGTATGTCTTTGGTGAGGTCTTCTGTGAGCAAGGTTCTTTGGTCATTGGGCCCTGAAAGGTGACCCTGCCTCCCTCACAATGGAACAGAATATGGAACCCTGGTAACCAAGTCACTGTAACTATCAACCAACTCAACCAAGCTCACTTGGCCTGTGGCTCAGGAGGAAGAAAGATGTTGCTCTGCAGTTGCCAAAGGTCAGGAAACTCGAGTCTCAGGCATGGAAGTTGTGGATGTCTTACTCGAAGATGTACATGGTAGATCTTTGCCAAGCCACAAATCCAGTATAACAGGCCTTTCTCTAAGAAGAAGGCCAGGAAAATCCAGGGCAACCAGATGAGGTATATTTCTAAGAAGAAATGTATTTGACCCCATCATCCTCCCCACACACTAAAACTTTCTTTTTTTTTCATTTTTTTTATTGTAATTGGTAAAAGGGTTACATGATATGTGCCAGATAGAAGGTGCATAAATTCACGTACATTGATATCATTTCACATGTCTTGGTACCCATTGCCCTCCAACCCCACACCCCCCACCCATCTTGGTTTTCCCCCCTTCCCTGTCAAATTTCAAATATCCAAATACAAATAAATTCAATATATCAGATAACAAAGTGAGATACTATACCAGTATGGGATAACCAAGGGACAGCAAAGGAGATGAGAGACAACATAGTACATTAAGGACAACAATCATTCATTATGTGGCTTTTGTTTCAATATCCTGGAGTCCTTTCAATTAGCTTCACATTATATGGCCTTATATATGGCCTTTTGCTCTATTGCAAATCTCTGCTAGTAGAGCCCAAGGTTTCTACTGATTATGACGAATGAGGGAAACCACTGAGCCTAAGTTCCTTTGAGTCTGGCTTACTTCACTTAATATGATTTGTTCTAAGTCTTTCCATATCCTAACAAATGGGGCGATGTCATTCTTTCTGACAGCAGCATAGAATTCCATTGTGTACAAACACCACAACTTGTTGATCCAGTCATCAACTGAGGGTACATCTGGGTTGGTTCCAATCTTTGCTATGGTGAATAGTGCTGCAATGAACGTTGTTGTGCTAGTGGGTTTAGTATGCCCTTGTTTCTGGATTGTTGGGTAAATGCCAAGTAGTGGAATTGCTGGGTGATAGGAGAGTTCTATGTTTAGCCTTTTGAGGCACTGCCACACTGCTTTCCATAGTGGTTGAACGAGTTTGCACTCCTACCATCAGTGTAGTAGTGATCCCTCCTGGCCACATCCCCTCCTGCATCTGTTGTCATTCGTTTTCCTGATCCTGGCCATTCTAACTGGAGTGAGGTGGAATCTTAGAGTTGTTTTGATTTGCATTGCTTTTATGACCAGAGATGTGGAGCATTTCTTCATGTGTCTATAGGCCATTTTTGTTTCTTCTTCAGAGAAGACTCTCTTTAAGTCTTTGGCCCATTTTTTAATGGGATGGGTGTTACTTTGGAGATTAGTTTTGGAGTGATTCAATTTTTTGAGTTGTTGATATATTTTAGATATGAGGCCTTTCTCCATTGTTTGGTTGGTGAAGATTTTCTCCCACTCTGTAGGCTTCCTGATTAGTTTACTAGCTATATCCGTTGCCATACAAAAGCTCTGCAGTTGAATGCAGTCCCACTTATCCAGCCTTTCTCTGATTTGTTGAGATTCTTGGTTCTTATTAAGCAAGTTTCGACCTGTGCCAAGGAGGCCTAGTGTATCTTTTATTGCTTCCTGTAAACTTTTCAGTGTGTCAGGTTTTACCTCCAGGTCTTTGATCCATTTGGAGTTAATTCTAGTGCAAGGTGACAAAGAAGGATCCAACTTTAGTTTTCTGCAGGTGCTTAACCAGTTCTGCCAGCACAACTTGTTGAAGAGGCTATCTTTCTTCCATTCTATTTTTTTGGCTCCCTTGTCAAAGATTAGGTGGCCATAGGTCTGTGGTTTGATATCTGGGACCGCAGTTCTATTCCATTGGACTTCAGGCCTGTTCTTGTGCCCGTACCAAGCTGTTTTGAGAGTTATAGCTCTGTAATAGAGTCTAAAGTTTGGAATTGAAATTCCTCCAGCGCTGTTCTTTCTGCTAAGAAGTGTTTTTGCTATACGGGGTCTTTTATTATTCCATATGAAATTTTTAATTGCCTCTTCTATTTCTTTAAAGAATGACATTGGGATGTTGATGGGTATTGCATTGAATTTGTAGATAGCCCTTGGCAAGATTCTCTTTTTCACAATGTTGATTCTTCCAATCCAGGAGCATGGGAGGTTTTTCCATTTCCTTAGTTCTGCTTTAATTTCCTTTTTTAGGGTTTTCAAGTTTTCACCTAAACGGTCCTTTACATTCTTAGTTAAGCTAATTCCTAGGTACTTTATTTTCTTTGAGGCTATTGTGAAAGGAGTTTCTTTCCTGATTATTACCTCGTTCCTCTCACTGTTGGCGTAAAGGAAAGCAGTTGATTTGTGAGGGTTGATTTTATGGCCTGCTACCCTTCCAAAGCTTTGAATCAGCTCAAGGAGCTTGGGAGAAGAGTCTATAGGATTCTTTAAATACACAATCATGTCATCTGCAAAGAGGGATAGTTTTATTTCCACTTTCCCTACTTGGATCCCCTTTATGCTTGCTTCTTTATGCTATGCTGTATTACTCAGGCCAGTGCATCCGTCTGCGGGTGTTCCACGGTGGTGGGGAGTCTTTCACTCCCCTCGGGTCTCAGCAGCTGCCTGTGTTCTGCATCTGGGTCCCGCTGCTTGCTGTCTGGTTCCACGTCTGGGTCCTGCTGCTTCCGGCGTTCGCGGTCCCGGTTCTGTGCTGGTTTCTTCAGCCGTTGGGTTGCCAGCCTGGTGCCCTCAACTGCCGCCACTTTTCGTGGATTAGAGCCCGTGCCCGCCCCTCCTTTCCCCGCGTGGAGCCCGTGCCAGCTCAAGCCGCTTTTCGCAGCTTGGTCTGGTGCTGCTTTCCGCGGCTTTGGGCAAGAGGTGGGGAGGGGTCCTCGCGTTCCAATTCTTTGAGAAAGTTGGATGTGAGCTTTATCTGGATTTCTTTTCCGGTTTGAGTCCTTCTCCATTGCCTTTTGAGTTTGTTGTCATGGATTTCTTTAGAAAGTTGGCTCGTGGGACTCCCTGGTTCTCTCTTTTTGTCAGAGAAAGCTAAGCAGCATCCCTATTGTCTCCGAATGCCATTATTTTATCTTGTCGGTTGGCTATGTATCATTCCATTGTGTGTGTGTGTGTGTGTGTGTGTGTGTGTGTGTGTGTGTGTGTGTGTGTGTGTGTGTGTGTGCGTGTATCACATTTTTTGTAGTAGGGCATCTGGTTGTTTCCATCATCCAGCCTCATTTTCTACAGATATTTTTATAGTCTCTTTTTTATTTTCAGGGTAATGTATAGAGGGGTTACGACTACATTTACAGGGAGTGGACTGCATTACTTCTCACACATTTATTTCACTCCACATGTTTTTGTCCCCAGTTCCCTCTCCCCTCCCCTTCCCAATCATCTTGTTTCCCCCCTTCCCTTTCCTATTTGACATAAACAAATAAACATATATACAATATGCCAGGGAAAAAATCAGATACAGTAACAATCTGACATTAACCAAAGGGCAAAATAAGAGATGAGAAATAACATAGTAGAATAAGGACAAAAATCACACAAGATTAAGAGCAACGATGACACAAGATATAGCTCTTGTTCCCATATCCTAGAGATCCTTATATTTAGTCTCATCCTATATGACCTTATATACCTAGGGTTTTGAGTTATTGTAATCCTCTGCTAGGAGAGTCCTAGATGTGAACTAATTATTACAAATGAGGGAAACCATTGAGCTTATGTTTCTTTGGTTCTGGCTTGCTTCACTTAATATGAAATTTTCCAAGTCTTTCACTTCCTTACAAATGGGGAGATGTCATTCCTTCTGATGGCAGCATAGCATTCCATTGTGTATAAGTACCACCTCTTCTTGATTCAGTCATCTACTGAGTGGCATCTGGGTTGGTTTCATATCTTTGCTATGGTAAATAGTGCTGCAATGAGCATCATTGTGCTAGTGGCTTTAGTATGCCCTTTATTCTGGACAATTGGGTAGATGCCAAGTAGTGGATTTGCTGGATCATAGGGGAGCTCTATGTTCAGTCTTTTGAGGAACCACCACACTGCTTTCACTAGTGGTTGAATGAGTTTACACTCACACCAACAGTGTAGGTGTGATCCCCCCTGGTCACTTCCCCACCAGTATCTCTTGTAAGATTTTTTGATAATGACCATTCTGACTGGAGTCAGGTGGAATCTCAAAGTTGTTTTGATTTTCATTTCCCTTATTGCTAGAGATATGGAGCATTTCTTCATGTGTCTAAAGCCCATTTTAATTTTTTCTTCAGAGAATACTCTTTTAAGTCTTTAGCCCACCTTTTAATAGGATGGTTGTTTCTTTGAAGATTTGTTTGGGAGAGATTCATTTTTTTCAGCTATAGATGTATTTTAGACAACTACATATATTTTTGTAGAAAAAAGAATGGAAGCCATCATGCTGGCTCACAACTTAATTTCAGCTGCTTAGGAGGCTCAGGGCTTAGGATCACAGGTCAAAGCCAACCAGGGCCCTACAGTGTGTGAGATCAAACTCTGTGAACATACAATGACCGTAAGAGGAATCTCACTACCTGGGACTGTAGCCTAATGGTAGAGTGCTCACCTAGAATGCATGAAGACCTAGGTTCTATTCACCGGTACCGCATACTCAGAAAAAAGCTAGAAGTGGCACTGTGTCTCAAGAGGTAGAGCACTCACCTTGGGCAAGCGAGTGCAACGAAAATGTCTAGGCCCTGAGTCCAAGCCCTACGACTGGCAAAAAGAAAAAAACGAGCAATCTTACTTAAGTAACAAGGAATGTACCCTATATTTATAGAGACTGAAAAATTCATTAAGAAATTAGAAAATATGTATAAAGTGCATAATTTCTTTTGTGTGTTGGCACTGGGTCTTCAACTGAGTGCTTCAGCTCTATCCCTGACCTTTTCTGCTCAAGGCTAGCATTCTACCAATGCAGTCCCTAATCAACTATCTTCAATTGAGATATAAGCGATGAATATTTCAGGGTGCTTCATGAAAAACACTTTTATAAATTGAAACTTTCAACACAGTCTTATTTTAGTATGAATGTTGAGATGGGAAGAGACAGAAAAAGTGAAATGTTTCCTGATCCCCATAGAGAAGAGACTCAGCAGAACCACTGTGGTCTGCAGGCTTCTTTGTGTGTTTTGTTTGCTTGTTTGATTTTTGTCAATTGTGGGGCTTCAACTCTGGGCCTGGGAACTGTCCCTGAGCTCTTCAGCTCAAGGCTAGTGCTTTAATCTGTGAGCCACAGTTTCACTTCTGGTTTTTCTGGCAGTTAACTGGGTACTTTGGCTCGCTTTAAACTTTGATTCTCACATCTTAGCCTCCTGAGAAGATAAGATTATAGGTGTGAGGTACCATCACCAGGCTGCTGCTCTGTTACTATGCAGGTTCTGAATCAAGAACTTCAAGTTCTTACTTCAATTTTTTCTTCTTTTGCCTGATACTCGGCCATTTGAATGAAGCCCCAGTTCCTGGTCTTTGTTGGTTAATGAGAGATATTATGATTTTCTAATATTCAGAGCAATGATTATAAAACCCAGCATTTTACTTACTTGAATAAATTAAGAGACAGGACCTAGTGAGATGGAAAACAAAATTTTTTTTCAAGTTGCTATCCTGTTCTAATGCATAAGTCTGGCTATTTTGCTTACACACAAATATGTACTTTACCAGTTTCTACTCTATTTTTGCTTAGCTTAAAACCACCACTGCCATTTCATAGATTTTGTTGTTGTTGTTTGCGGTGCTTGAACTCTGTGCCTGGGCTGTTCCTCAGATCTTCAGTTCAATGCCAGTGCTCTACTACTTTTGATTTGGCCAGTCCTGGGTTTGAACTCAGGGCCTGAGCACTGTCCTTATATTTTCTCAAGGCTAGGGCTCTACCACTTCAGCCTCAGCACCACTTCCAGCATTTTTCTATGTATGTGGTATTGAGGAATTGAACCCAGGTCTTCGTGCATGCTAGGCAAGCACTCTACCACTAGGCCAAACTCCCAGCACAAAATTATTCATCATTACTATTAGCTATCTTCTTATTTTTATTATTGATTCATCATGGTGCTTGCACTTTGGGTCTGGACACTTTTCCTGAGCTCTTCAGATCAAGGCTAGCGCTCTTCCTCTACAGCTCCACTTTTGGTTTTTGGTAGTTAATTGGTGATGTAAGTCTCACAAACATATGTGTCCAGGCTGGCTTTGGGCTTTTAACCAAGATCCTCCAATCTCAGCCTCCATAGTAGCTAGAATTACACGCTTCAGCCAGCAGTGCCTGACTGATGTCTCTGTCTCTGTCTCTCTGTCTCTGTCTGTCTCTGTCTGTCTGCCTGTCTGTCTCTCTCTCTCTCTGTCTCTCTCTGTCTCTGTCTCTCTCTGTCTCTCTCTCTGTCTCTCTCTCTCTCTCTCTCTCTCTCTCTCTCTCTCTCTCTCTCTCTCTCTCTTTCTCTCTCTCTGTCTCTTTGGTTGTAAGACTTTAATTGTGCACCTGGGCAGTGTCCCTGGGCTCTTCAGCTCAAGGCTACAACCTTAAACACCTTGAGCCACAGTGTCACTTCTGGTTTTCTGGTGCTTAAGTGGAAGTAACAGTTTCATGGACTTTAGTGTCTGGCCTGGCTTTGAACTGTGATCCTCAGAACCCAACATTCTGAGATAATTTCCAGCTTTTTTTTTTTTGGTGTTAGTGGTACAGAGTAATTGAACACAGGGATATGTGCATACTAGGCAAGCAAACTACCACTAGTGTGCACTCCAGCCTTAGATAAGGGCTTTCTTTTTCTTTTTCTTTTTTTCACTCATGGGGCTTGAACTCTGGGCCTGGATGTTTACCTTAGCTCTTCAGCTCAAGGCAAGAGCTCTACCACTTGAGGCACATTGTCATGTTGAATTTTCTGGATTATTTGGAAATAAGATTCTCACAAATTTTTATGCCTGGGCCGTCTTTGAACCTCGATCCTCCAGGGTAGCTAGGATTACCAGGGTGAGCCACCAGTCACAGGCATTAAATTATTATTTTTTGCATGTCCTATGGCTTCAACTCATGGCCAGAGCACTGTCCTAGGGCTTGCTCAAGGATAGCACTTTACTTCAGCCAGCCAACTCCTGGTCCAAATAGGCCACTCTTGAAGCTAGAATTACAGAGATCTGCCATAATACTGGCATGTCGTTATCTAAGTATATAATTTTTCTTCTATTTTTGATGGCTTTTCCTTAGTGGACATATTTCCTACATATTTTATGGAAAACTTCCTTCCCACTGGGGCCATAAGTTAAGCCTAGTGGAAGAGTTCTTGCCGAGCATGAATGAAGACCCAAGTTCAATTCCTCAGCACAACATAGATAAAAAAGATAAAAGTGGTGCTGTGGCACATGTGATAGAACTTGTGCCTTAAGAATAAACAAAAACAAAAACAAGGATCGTGCTCAGGTCCTGAGTCTAAGCCCAGTACTGGCAAAAAAAAAATTCTCCCCAAAGTAGACATTTAAATTTATTGTACTTCCCCCCAAGTGATAAATTTCATTTACAACAAATATATATGTATTTTCATTCCTGAAAAAAATAGTTTAAAATGTGTTCAAAGAAATGATGTAGGTTGATATATTTATCAAAATGGATTACTTGAACTCTTAAATAAACATTCTAGGTAATTTTTCTCATAAAATTGTAGTAATGCTATAAAACTAATAAAAAAGGAATTTTAGTTATTAATTTCTTATGTTTTACCTTTAACATTATTACACTAAGAATGCTGTTTATGGTATTAATACAGACAGCATGAAATATGATTATGTAAAAAAATTAAATGATTCAAAATAGTAAGGTTGGGGGCCAGTAGTTTGGCTTCGTGGCACACACCCTGGACTGGCAAAAAAGTAGTAGGGTTAGATAAAACAGATTTATTTCCAAATGTGTGGAAAATGGTATGATTTCTTGTTTGGCTAGTCCTGGGGCTTGAACTGAGGGACCAGGAACTGTCCTTGGCCACATTTGTTCAAGGGTGGCACTCTGACACCTGAGCCACAGTGCCCCATCTGCTTTTTCTGTGTATGCAGTGCCGAGGAATTGAATCAAGGTCTTCTTGTATACTAGGCGAGCACTCTACAACTAGGCCACATTCAAAGCCAAAGTAGATTTTTGATACTATTGTGGAGTTTTAGTTTTCTTAAATATTTGTACAAAGCACAATGGATATATAAACAGACTTGAACTAATAGAACAGGGTCCCACATAATATTACAGTTACTCTGGCACTCCTCCCGATTGACAAAACACATTTCCAGGCATCTGCTCTATCCTTAAGCTTTGGTAGCTGACTTGTCTTTCCATGGAGGCCTGGCCTGGATTCCTGGTGATTCCATGCATTTCATAGTTCCCTGTATATCCAGTAAGGTTGTCTTCTATGGGACCAGACCTGTCTGGTTTTTGGCCCACCCAGGACCTATGTGTCTGAGGTCTCACATTCAAAGTGGAAAATAAAACACAGTATAATAAGGACTGAAGAACTGCACACCATAATATTAACAATGAGAGTTTAATAGTTAGCAAAGTAAATACAATGAATACTTGACAAGAATCATGAGAGCAAGATAAAGAGATGTCTTTTTAGGAAGGGGACAGGGAAACTCTAAATCCAGACTGGACTCCAAGTTGCCTTCAGACAGTAATTCTACTTCAGAGTACTCAGAAGGGTCTCCTTCCTCATGAGAAACAGAATGTCCTTCCTGAGTTAAGAGGGGGATGGATTCTGGTTTTTCGAATGGAGATTGAGTCTCTTTTAGTGAGATGGATGGGTCTGGATATTCTGTGAGGATGGATTCATTTCCCTCCAATGAATCCAGTATTGAGAGTACACTTGCTTCTTCCCATGGGGACATTTTCCATGAGCCCAGCGTGTGCCCCTTCAGCTTGCACAATAAGTGGAGTGTTACTCTGACTCAGATGGACTGACTCCTGGTGGAGTGTGAAAGGAAACGGAAGGAAATCTGGCTGCTCTTTTTCTTCCTCCATAGTATCTGCAGATTCAACTGTGTCACACATGGGGTTCAGAGCAAAAGGTATATCCACAGGACTCTAAACCTGTTTGGTAATTTCTACATGCTTTCTGGAGTGCAGTGATGATTCTCAGTGTCCATCAGTCACCAGCTCCATTGGTGGGTTTTTCATCCGGAGTTCAGAATAAGCTCTTCCACGATGACCCAAAACTAAGAATGGAAATAGGTACAGAGTGGACAGAGTGGACTCTGCAAGTTGAAGTGTCACTCAACTTCCATGAGGATCTAATGGAGGAACCTGTAGAACTGGAGTTTGGACTGAACACTGAGGAGGTGTAGGGTCTTTCTAATGAGTGCTTATTCCCGAGTCCTTTCAGAGGACAGACATTACCTGGCTGACACCACCCATAAAGGGCATTTTGGCAATCTCTGTAGAAGTAAGGGCCAACCAAAATCTAGACCACATGGGCTTCCTACTCACAGGCTCTGAGGCACCCACACCAGGACTTCTACTTTTTCTTGGTCTTACTGGTCGCACATTCCTCCAGCTGGTCAAAAAGTATGTGTCTAGAAGAGCAGGTCCAAAGCCGGCATGTGGAGCCTCATATAGAGCTTGAGTTGTGTCAGGGTGTGGCAGTTCTTGAACTCGTAGAAATCACTGGGGTAGAAGTCCATTCACACCGTATAGATGGAACACATGATGCTGTGGGCACATTCGGTACAAGGAAAGTGAGAGCCTTCTCTCTCCATCCTGAGCCTTCTACCAAAGCCCCTTTCTTGCAGGACTCTAATGCAGTGGCTGTCCTGCAGACATGTGCACTTATGTGCTGGGAGGGGGGTAAGAGACATTTGAGAACAGGATGACTTTTACACCCCACTTCCAGAAGCTTCTGAGAGGCCTCTATGCATCTGTCCAAAGTGAACGCACCTTAAATTAACTAAGTAAATGCTCTAAATAAATCAATAAGTGAATGCTCTAAATAAAGAACTAAATGCTCATTGCTCTAATCTTAGCCACCCAACAGGCTGAGCTCTGAAGATCACAGTGGAAAGCCAGTCTAGTCAGTAAAAGTCTAAAGGCACTTGTCTTCAATTAGGCAGCAAAAAGCCAGAACTTGACCTATGACTCAAATGGTACAGTGCTAATTTTTGAACACCAAAGGGATGGCATTTAGACCTGGGTTCAGGTTCAAGTGGCAGCACTGGACCACACACGAAAATGTAAATGCTTTCAGGTTCTAACAGGCAAAGCTATCACAATCCCTCCCTGATGGCTCAAAAGTGATTCAGCCCCTAGCTTTTCCTCTGACTCCAGTATTTCACAGGCCTCCGCCATTAGTACTGACACCTCATTTCTTACTGGGAAATGGGATTTCCTAGGATGTCACCTAGGTGAGGGCTGCAGTTGGGAGCCCCTTACTCATGCCTGAAATCCAACTTCTCAGTAAGCACACTGTTGAGAATCCAGTAGCTTGTGAGGGAAATGAAATGGCATGGTGTGCCAGTCATAATAAAGTAGTTTGTGCACTTGTATCATACTTAGCTCCCCTATGAACACCACAGTGAACCAAACAGGCTCAGAAAGTAGCCAAGTATTCCAAGACTTGGCCAGGAGGGGTGAGCAAACCTGGGTTTGGAGGGGGAACACTCACTTTTTCAAGAGAATTTCCAGCAACTACTACATTGTCCTCCACTATTTGAAATTGTGCAGGAAGTTTCCCACATAAAAGAGATCACCTTTCTGATAGGCAGGGATCAGCTTTGTCAGCAGCATCTCCAACAGGCCTTCCTCCAGGATCCATTGGTTACAAGGCTCATTCAGAGTCTGAGCTGACTTACCATCACACTATGTTGGCAAAACAGTGGATATTTCAAACGTAGGAATGGGACCACACTTCACACTGAGGAATTGGAATAGAGTAGATTGGAAATGACACACTCTAATCTCAGTATAGTTACTTGAAAGCACACAAGAAGGTTGTAGAGTGTGGGCAGGATGATGGGTTCAAATAGGTTTCCTCTCAATATACCTCATCTGAGTTGCCCTGGAGTTTCCTGGCTTTCTTCCTAGAGAAATGCCTGATATACTGGAATTTTGGCTTGGCACTGATCCAGCATCTACCTCTTCACGTGAGACATCCATATCTCTCATGCCTGAGATGCGAGCCTCCTGACCTTTGGCAACAGCACAGCAACATCTTTCTGGTTCCTGAGCCAGAGGCCAGGGACCTGGCTTGAGCTGGTTGTCACATACAGTGGCTTGGTTGCCAGGGTTCCATATTCTGTTCCATTGTGAGGGAGGTAGGGTCACCTTTCAAGGCCCAATGACCAAAGTTCCTTGCACACAGAAGAACTCCCCAAAAACATACTGGAGGCTGAATCTCCCTTCCCACCTCACATATGGATGTAGTAAACAGCACACCTTTTTGTTCCAATCCCAAGTCATTAATTAGGCGTAAGTGCTAGCCTGGTCTCATTCTCAAGGAGCCTTTCTTAGGTAAGATCCAAACTTAACTGTCACTATTCCCCTTACCCTTCACAAGACATTTTGCTTCACAGTGCCTTCTCAGCTTGCATTTTGCCTCTTGCACATTTTTTTGCTAGTCCTGGGACTTGACCTCAGAGCCTGACCATTGTTCTTAGGCTTTCTTTAGGCTATAGATGTCCCACCAAGCCACAGCACCACTTCTAGCGTTTTCTATGTATATGGCAGTGCAGAATCAAACCGGAGTCTTTTAGTGTGGTAGCCAACCACTCTACAAATAGATGAAACACCCAGGCCATCTTGCACATATTTTTCACTTCAATCTACTAGGATGTTGTTAGGTTTCTGTATCCTAATCTATTTTTCTTCCTGATGAATATCTGTGCTGTCATCTGTAAAAATGCAAGTGGGAAAATCACAGAAGCATTGGTGACATAAAAAAAGGCTTACAGACATAGATAAGTGTTCATTCTTTGTAGGAGAAAGGATAGTTTGATATGATGATGACTATTTATAAGTACTTTATCAGGGTTTAGAGTTTGGCCCTGTGGTAGAGTGCTTGCCTAGCATCCATGAAGATCTAGGTTTGAGTCCTTAATATCACACAGATATAAAAATCCATATGGCAATGTGGCTCAAGTGGCAGAGGGCTAGACTTGGGAAAAGCCAAGAGCAGTGCTCAGGCCCTGAGTTCAAGCCCCAGGAATGGCAGAAAAAACAAAGGAAAAGAAAAGAAAAGAAAAGAAATGTGCTTTTTACAAGTTATTCACTCACAGCATTTGCCTCAGAATTCTTCGCTTCTGCATCTTGTGACTTATCCCTTTCCCTCAATGTAGACAAGAAAAACAGATTTTATTACTTGCTATCCTGTTGTCCAATCTTTGGATATTAATTCAAAATACAATATTGCCTGAGATATTGTGTGTGTGTGCATGTGTGTGTGTATCTGTCAATGTGTGCGTGCACATATGTGTACAGGGTTTAGGGCTTACTCATAGGGAATGTGTGATAACACTCAGCATCTTTTCCTCAAAGGTATTGGTCTTTCACTTCTAGCTTTTTATACCTAATTGGAGTTGAGAGATTCACTCAATTTCTTGCCCTGTGCATTGGAACCCAGTGCTGGGTTCTCATATTGTTAATTGTAGCTATAGACAAGGCTGAGGTCTGGGGATCCTCGTTAGAATCCAGCCCCTGAGAGAAAGTCACTGATAGAAATCTTTATCTTCATTTAAGCACGAATAAATAAGGCAAAAGTGGAACTGTGGCTCAGTTCCTCTTGTACCAGCCATGAGAAAATTAGTAATTGGCAGCACCTGGTCCCTGAGAGAAATCCTTAGCACTGGTTCAAAAAAAGAAAGAAAATAATGAAAAAATTTAAAACTTGCTGAGGAATCCATAAGGATAAACGTGCCTGTGAATAATCTTGTCATTTCAGATTCCCTCAAGAGCTTATGTCTCTCTATATTTTATCAAGTTTTTTTAAAGATATTTACATATTTTCTATCTTTCTTAAACAGAGATAGCCATCCACAAAACACAAACACAAACTCTCACACAGTATACCACCCACCCATAAGTGTCTGGCTATGTATATATGTATAGTCATATGTATTGATCTGTCTCTCTATACTAATATATAAATGCATAAACATATGTATTTAGACAAACAGGAAACATACATAGATAGGTCTCAGGCATTTCCAGATTTTGTGCAAGTCTTCTGAGTGCAACTTACCATTGTATTGTTTGTCAAGATAGAGTCCCTCTAACTTTTGGCCAGCTTCTTGTCCTTTGATACTTTTTTCTGCCGGTCCTGGGTTTTGAACGCTAGGCCTGGATGCTGTCACTGAGCTTGAGCTTCTTGCATTCAGTAGTTTATTGCAGATAAGAGTCTCATGGAGTTTCTGTCCTGGGCTGGCTTTGAATTGTGATCCTCAGATCTCAAACTCCTGAGTAGCTAGGATGACAGTCTTGAGCTACCAGTACCTGGTTCCTTTGCCTCTTTTACCCTTTTTTTGGCCCCACCACAGCCATGGTATCTACCTTCCTATGTTCTCTCCTCCTGCCCCCAGACAGGGGTCTGACAGATGCTTTCCACCCACTTATTCATGTCCTCCTCTGTATTGGCTGACAGCTAAGACATGCACTCACTTGTCTGGATGCCAAACACAAAGCCATGTGATTGTTTCTCAGTCTGGAACATCCTATGAGATTTATAGCACCACAGAGGGTCAGGGTGATGCTCCTCCAGGGCTTCTTAAATTATTCTCATATTAATCCACAACAAGGTTGTCATCACTTGTCCAGCTAATTCATGGACTAAACCAGCATTCCCTACAAACTTAGATCCCAATACCATGAGGATACTCAATGGTGCATTAGGAGTGTGACCTGCACATGGATGTGAGCCTGTCTAACTTGGAGGGGATTTCTCCACCACAGGAAATGGAATACAAATTTAGAATCTGCTTTCATGAGGTGACAATCTCTGGCAGAAGTTCTTATAAAATGTGGCACTGCCTACTTCCAGGTTAAAACATGGGTTGATGACCCAGCATAACAGAGAATGTATTCACCCAGGCCCAACACATAGGCTGGGACCCTGAACTTTCAGGTAGCATTTGGCTTTGAAAGTCATGAGATCTTAGTCTACAAATGATGAGCCCCCTCCCATGAGGCATAGCAAACGGAGCCAAAGTACAACCCAGTTAAGCACCACATCAAGCTTCCCTTCTTCAGTAGGGTATGGTTTGAAAACTGTGTATAGCTTCTGTTTGAAGCCAGTCCAGAAAGGAAAGTCCATGAAACTCTCATTTCCAGTTAACTACCAAGAAAAAGCCAAAGATAGAGATGAAGCTCAAGAGAGGGAGAGAGCCATCTGAAAAGAATGGTTACACCCTGCAACATCCTCATTATCTGATCTTGAAACCATCTCTGCGTGCATCCCAGCATGCAGTCAGCATCTGGGGGTGACAGTGACCCCTGCGCCCATTGGCAATCTGCACTGTCTCTGACATCTGTAATGTGAACCTCATTCTGTTGGGTTTGTGAAGCGGTGTCAACCCTGCAGAAGGAACCAACTGTGCCCTAACTCCCACTGTCCCCTGGGGCCCCTAGCATTCCCCCATCTGCACCCCTCCTGTGGCTTCTGATCCTCGGGAGCCCTCGTGCCCTGTCCACGTTCACATGAAGTGCATAGTTCTTCTCCTGGGGCAACTTCTCCACAGAGAGTACATGACATGCCCACTCTCCAGGCACGGGGAGATCCTGCCAAAGTAGCAAATCAGTGATAAGGACATAAAGTGATGAATAGAATTTTAGATCCTGATGGTAGACAGTCTGCAAAATCCAAGGGAGAATGGAATTGGAGGGGACCAGGGATCAGGATGTGGGCATGGAGCTTCCCTGCCAACGGGGTGGGGGAAATCACAGGCTGGGGGATGCACAGGAAGATCCATGGGCCCTGTGCAGCTACTGGGTCACCCCCTTCTGCATCTCAGCCTTTGGCTTTGAGCTCTGTGATCGTCAAGATGTGCACAGTCTGTATCTGGCTGGCAGAAGAAAGGACCCTGGGAAGACAATTTTAGACCCTTTGTGAGTGTAGGAAGGGGTAGCCTGGACAGCCAGTCCAAGAGGAGCTAAAACTGGAGTCGAGGGGTGTGCAAGGAGAGGGTGTGAGGGTTGTGGGCAGTCACAGTCACGGCAGAGGTAGCTCTGTCTGTGGGGTGAGTGCCTCCCTGCAGGCACAGCACTGGAGATATCAGAAATCCACATGAAAAGGAAAAGCTGAAAATGGCACTATGGTTCAAATGGTAGAGCATCAACCTTGAGCAAAAGAACTCAGGGACAGTACCCAGGACCTGAGTTCAAGCCTCATGACTGTAAAAGAAAAAGAACCAGGACTATGAGGGGGAACCTGGTACTCTCTTGGTCTAATCAGACACAAGAAGAGGCCGGGATAGGCTGTGGAAAAACACAGAGAACATCTTCCCCCAGCTCATCCTGTCCTGCATGCAGGGACAGCCATGTAACTAGGGCTACGGTGAGATCATCTTAACCCCTGTGCTGCCATCTGAATTGTAGGCCACTATCCTGGCCTGGGGTGTCCTGATGGCTGAGCAGGTGCCCTAACCCTAGATGGAGAGCAGCCACTGACTGTGGTAGCTAAGGAGAGATCTGTTCCATAGCTATCAGGCCACCCAGCATGGGAGCCATAACGACCCCTCACCCAGGTAGAGGCCAATGGTTCTCCAGGTGCTACTAACATTGCCCCACCCCTAGCTCTGGGTACACGTGACATTCCCTCCACAAGGAGCAGGACAAAGTGAGGGATCAGGAAACTGACTATGGGCTTCAGATGATGGCCAGGCTGGCACTACAGATGGCCTCACTCTGTCACCACCTTCCCCTGCCTCCATCTTTCCTCCATCATGCCTCTCTAACTCCCACCCATTAACCTTGGAAACCAATGAACTGGGCTCTCATCATTCCTCTTATCTCTTCACCCACCTTGCCATGCGTCCATCCCTCTGTCACTTCCACCCCGCACACATCCCACCACCAGCCACGCTGTAGCTTATGAAAATCCCAGAGGAAGCTCTTGGTGAACGGCTTGTGACCACAAAACAGTTACTATCACCCGCTCCGGCCTGATCCACCACATAATAAGAACAGCCAAGCAGGCACACACTGCAGCAGAGTTGCTCTGCTGCCACCCTGATTTCTTCATGGCCAGGACTTGGCTCTCCTCAGCCTCTCAGCTCAGTAACCAGAACATTGTGCTTTCACAGAGCCATGGCTTCCAGTCTCCATGGTCACAATGACATCAAGGTGATGCCAACTTCCCCATCTCTATATACTTCTAACTATGGGATGGGAGCTGAGGTTCTCTTCTGTGACTCCATCCGCTAAGAGGCTCATGCAGATTTCTATCCTTTGCTCATCATGGTGACTCTTTGGTTAACAAGTCACTGCTGGGCTTCCAGTTCACCACATATAGAACCCATACTCCAACACTTTTCTTAGAAGGACTGATGACTTTTAAATATTCTCTAGTTTTAAATTTCTAGTTCCTTCTCTCTTTCATTTATATATTTCCCTTCCTCACATACTTCCCTTTTTTTACTTTCCTTCTTTCATTCCTGGCCTTGAACTCAAGACCTGGAGCTTTATCTTAGCTTTTCTTTGCTCAAGGTAGCACTCTAGCTCTTGAGCCACAGCTCTACTTCAGTCTTTGTTCTTGCTCTAAACTGGGAGTAAGAGTCTCATGCATTTTTCCCTTTGCTTTGTTGGTTTTAAACCACAATACTAAGATCAGGATCCTGAATATGCCTCGGATTACAGGTATTATCTAATCAAAACAAATTCCTGATTTCTTTTTTAGACATAATTAGTTCTTTCAGGTGAGCCACCAGCCACTCATGCAAGAGCATTGCAGAATCCCAGCATTCATCTTGTCTCCAATCTTATTCCATCCATCTCACAATGGCCATCTAAAACACCCTGCTGCATGCCTGAAGTCGTAAGGAACGTTCTCAACGCCATGAGAAGCCCCCTTAAGCTCTTCCTCAGATATGCCCAGCCCCCATCCCACTTCCACATGAGCTTTTGTTTAGGAGAAATTTCCTGAGTACATCAACATCTTTTCCTCACCATTCAAATTTCATCTTTGGAGTCATTTCTCCCAGACAAAAACATGATCCATGGTTTGATAGCAGCTCCAGCTTCATAGTCCCAGCCACCAACACCCCCCATTACCCTGCCAGACACCTGAATTCAAGAACAATGTTTTCACTACCCCTGACTCTTATTAAATGTTTTAAATTATACAGTGCATTAAAATAATTTTACTAAATGGAATAAACACATGGCATCAAGCTTCAGAATCTTTGCACCTGAACTTTTAGTGAATAACAGACACACCAGCATTTCTGTAGCCAACACAAATCTTAGTTTTGTGATTTCAGCATTCCTGGTATGCAAGTTTGGATGTGCTAACACTGCCCTTAATGGGACACTTCAATCACACAATCCCACAACAATCAATGTCATTTGACATTCACTGGTAGGTGGTGCTAGGAAAAAGACTGATGTGCCAACTCCATGCTGGCTTGACCTATGCCATCTTCAAACCTGGAGCAAGTGGGGCTCCTCTCTCCATGACACCTTTTGTGTACTACTCCAGGAGGACCTTTACCTTGAGACAAAATTATGAAGACTATCTCTACCAGCAAAGATTCCACTGAGATGTGCCTACATGGATAAAGCTAAAATCTCACTAAAGTGAGGTTGTTGGCAGTGCTGGAGCCTGAACTCAGGGCCTGGGCACTAAGCATTTGTACTCAAGACTAGCCCTTTACCACTTGAGCCCAAACTCCATTCCCAGCTGTTTTTATTTTTGGTAGTAAGAATCTATCAGACTTTCCTGTTCTAGGTGACTTGGAACTTCCATACTCAGATCTCAGCCTCCTGACCAGCCTGGATTAAAAGTGTGGATCAGCCATGACCCACACCTGAGGACTTCTGCCAGCACATTTTTTCCCAAAAATTGGAAGAGGAAGATGAGGGAGGGTTGGGCTCATCCTGCCCTGCATATGTAGAAGATCATCAGCGCCTGAACTACATTCCCTGTTGTAGGCTGCTGGAGGAAAAGGAAGCAAATAGGCACAGGCTGGTAGCAGATGCCACAGAACCACTCGTGACCAAGACTCCCAGAGCAGACCTCAGAATCGATGACAGAGTTCATCTACCCAGTAACAGAGGCAGTGGTGACACCTGAAACTGCGCGTTTGAGCCTTTGCTGCTAGTAAACAGGGCCACCTATGTGTCAATGAGAAAGGTGAGATTTTGGTGGAGAAGGTGAGATTAAACATTATGTATCATGCAAGAAGACAGACTATAAGGGGTCTTTTATTATTCCAAGTGAAATTTTGGATTTCCTCTTCTGTTTCTTTAAAGAATGACATTGGGATATTGATGAATATTGCACTGAATTTGTAGATAGTCCTTATCAAGATTGCCATTTTTACAATATTACTTCTTGCAAAGCAGGAGCATAGGTTTTTGCATTTCCTCAGTTCTGCGTTAATTTCCTTCTCCAGGGTTTATAGTTCCATCAAAAAGGTGCTTTACATTCTAAGTTAATTCCTAGGTATTTTATTTTCTGGGCAGAAATTTTATTACGTTCCTCATATTCATAAGGTTTGTCTTCTCTTGGAGATCGAGGTTGGAGTGTCAGGTCTGACTTCTCAGAAATTAATTTTCACACTTGATGTACGCATCACATATCTCAGGATATTTGTATTGTAAGGCGTATTTCATTACTGAAAGATTTCTCATATTCACTTCATGTATGAGGAGTCTCTCCTGTGTACATTTTCGGATGTGTAGTGATGGTCGGTGTTAAGTACAATATTTTTCATCACACAGTACATTTAGCAGTTTTCCTCCCTCCCTGAAGAATTTTTTGGGCAGGGAGAACAGAATTATGATACTGCAGATCTTTTGGACTGTCACAATCATGAATAAAATGCTCTGAATATCCGATGGATTTTTTAAGAACAGGAGACATACGAGATCTATATGCAGCATGCATCTCATCAGGCTTAGGAGACAGAAGCATGTTCTGACACTTAATGAACTCCTCAGTCCTCACCCCTAAGTTGTTACCGTTATTACTAATCAGCTCTGGATTATGTGTAGAGCTCAAATTTAAAGTTGTTGCTAATATCACGTTTTCCTCCACTTCGATACTACTTGCAACTGCTACTTCACAAAGACATTCATGTGGACTTTCCTGGCAGGGCTTGGACACATTTTCCATTACCTGGACATCTAAAATGAGTCATAGAAAAAAAGACACAAACATACATGAGATACAAAATTCCTTACTGTAAAGGTAATGACTTTACTTTCCCATCCTAAGTGTTAGATATTTTAAAATATAAAAGTGGAAATTGATTTGTGAGAAATATATGCTTTTCTCCCTAACATATTAAGAAAATGATATTTTACAATGACCAATAATGTTTTTCTGTGTTTTATTCTCTTTTTATATCACAGGAAATATTTATTGAAATTACCCAACTGTGTATTGCTACAGTTTTAAGCTGAGTACTACCTATAATATACCTGCAGGTGTTTTTTTTTCAAATACTATTTTGTTTATACAATGAGGAATAGCTGCCTTTTTTTTATTTTTGAGAAATAATCTATATATTGTGCTGTTTTGCATGTTTTTAAAACTTTCTTTTCTTTTCTTTTCTTTTTTTTTTTTGTAGTTCATAGGCAACGGCCCTGTCCCTGAACACTTCAGCAGAAGACTATAACCCCTATCCTTGAGCTACAGCCCCACTTCCTGTTTTCTAGAGTTAACTACAGATAAGAGTCTCAGGTCCTGAGTAGCAGATAGGATTACCTTACCCAGTTTCAATGCTGTATGCTTATTAACCATTAAGTGAGGAACACGAATTTTTTCTAGATTCAGCGGCCACAAGTTTGGTTTATATGTCTGTTTGCCTTTGATCGAAGCAAGAACGATTCTTGAGAGTAAGGACTTACACCTATATCCCATTAAGTTACAACTTCTCACTAAAGTCTCAATTTAGGTATTTGTGGGAATTTTGAAATTTGTTTCTTTCCATTTGAAGTCTTATAAAAATTCCTTTTCTAACACTCCTGTCCCTCAGAACCATGGAAGACCAGAAAATCTCCAGCTCATTGTCTAGTTAATTTTCTTATGTTATTTGAAACTTTGTTGTTTTTTTTTTCCTTCCATTCCTGGGTTTGAACTTAGGACCTAACTACTGTCCTTGGGTTTTCTCAAGACTAGAACCCTACCAATGAAGTCATTACTCCTGGCTTTTTCTATGTATGTGGTAATAAGAAATCAAACCTGTGTCTTTGTGCATGCTAGGCAAGCACTCTACCACTAGGCTCAATTTCTGGTGGAAAGGTCTGGTTCTGAATACCAGTCTCTTCCTACCAGCAAAAAGATATTATCCTTATCAGAGAATAATGCCCTGACTTATTCCTTGTTTGCTCAATAATTTATAGTCTTAGTTTTAAAGAAATGAAATATCATTCTTTCTTTCTTTCTCTTTTTCTTTCTTTCTTTCTTTCTTTCTTTCTTTCTTTCTTTCTTTCTTTCTTTCTTTCTTTCTCTCTTTCTTTCTTCCTTTCCTTCCTGCCCTCTTTTTCCCTCCTTCTTCCCTCTTTCTTCTTTCTTTCTTTCTTTCTTTCTTTCTTTCTTTCTTTCTTTCTTTCTTTTTTTCTTTCTTGTTTCTCATTTTATTTTGTTTCACAGTGATTTCTACAGAGAAATCTAAACTTTAACTCTACTGCCTCATAGAATTCATTATATCACCCTATGATTCTTGGTGCTGGGGTTTGGGCTAGCATGCACAAAGACCTGGTTCAGTTCCTTGGTACTACATACAAAGAAAAAGCCAGAAGTGGTGCTATGACTCAAGAAGTAGAGAGCTAGCCTTGAGAAAACCCAAGGACCATGCTCAGGCCCTGAGACCAAGCATAGGATTGGGAAAAGAAAATGATTCTTGATTCATTCACAAAGAATTCCATAGGTTCCACACAGGATTTAGGGTAACTAAGGATATTATTGCTCAGTACATCACCACATGAACTTACCAATGGGGTTCGGGCTCCAACATCAATATGAAGATGCATTCACTCACCTGTGATATTCTTGTCAGAGGAATTTCCTATCCAGAGTTCTGCACAGTGCTCTAGCTTGTCAATTAATACAGGTTTGGGAACACAGGGCCCTGTAAATTAGAAACACTAGAGAATTATTTCTTATGCTGTGTTATCATTGCATTAAGTTCGCAGACATCCTACTCACAAGTTATCTATTAAATCTTTTTTCTCATTTCTCACTGGCTCCATGGTTGACTTTTCCCCAGCTCTGGATTCATTTTGTATGGCATAAACTTAGCTGTCTTGCTCAAGGCTAGAAAAATACCAGTTTGAGTCCCAGCTCCACTTACATGCATAGGTCTTCATGCATGCTAGGCAAGCACTCAACCACAAAGTCAAACTCTTGACACTCCACTAACATTTTTGAGAGGTTACTTGGAGTTATAGAGTTTCATGGCAATTTTTATGCCATTGCTGGCTTCAAATTAGAATTCTTAGATTTCTTCCTCCTGAATATTTTAAGATTACAGGCATGAAACATTGCACCTAGTGCCAGGTTTCCATTATAAACTCACTGTTTAGTGATTTGTAGATCCTATTTCCAATAATGATATATATTCTATTCTGCATTGTTTATCCACTTACAATTACTGTGTAAGTTTGGAATGTCGTCTCCATTAGAGGAAACATAATTTAGAACTGTTGTCAAAGTATCCTGAAGGTATACTGAAGAATGAGTACAAAATTACCTTAGGTTTTCTTTAGAAAGTAATGATACTTCTCAGGGCCTGGAATCTTTCATTTAAATAGTATTGAAAGTTTGATAAACATTCACGTATCTGCAAAATAACAAGGCACTTGGCCTTGCAAGTGAATTTGACTTTTGCTCACCTAAGGACACCAGGTTGCTGTAGGTCTCCAGCATTACATCTCTCTACAGGGTCCTCTGAGAATTGTCCAGATGCTGCCACTCCTCCCAGCTGAAATCCACAGCTACATCATCAAATGACAACACCTTCTGGAATGGCACATTTTCATCACGTAATTAGCACCGAGTTATAAACACAAAATGTCTGGAATTTTATTCTTTTTTTGTTGGAATTTTATTCCTTTACTTAAATGTTTAGACTTACATGAAATATTGACCTGAAAAGCTTAGGGATGGTGCCTAGGCCCAGAGTTCAAGTCCCAAGACCCACAAAAAAATAAAAAGGCAAGCCAGGTGTTGGTGGCTCACGCCCGTCATCCTAGCTACTCAGGAGACTGAGATCTGAGGACCATGGTTCAAAGCCAGCCTGGCACAAAATTCCATGAGACTCCTTTCCAATTACCCACCATAAAATGTTTAATGGCTTGTGGCATATCATTGTAGAGCAATTGTGGTATCGACAAAAATAAGTCGGGGGAGTAGATTTAGGTTATAAATGGAATTATTCCATTGAAAAGGAACTACATTATATGATGACATATGCTGGTACTGTGAGAATATTGCAAAATCTTAGGGTATCAAGTAATAATACTGTGAAGTACACCCAGAATATTAATGTTCTATGTCTGGCATAATAGTCACTTGGGGAAGAAAGTTTTTTTTCTTTTTTTTTGGCTGGGGGATTTGTAAGGCTTGAACTCTGGGCCTGGGCACTGTTCCTGAGCTCTTCAACTCAAGGCTATCACCCTACCTATGAAGCCACAGTGTCATTTCCCATATTCTAATGGTTAACTGTAGATGAGTGTCTCATAGACTTTCTAATGCCCAGGCTGGCTTTGAACCAAATCTTTAGATATCAGCCTGATATCTGAGTAGTTGGATTACAGGTAGAAGTCACTGCACCTGGCAAGAAATTTATTTCTTGCTGTTTTATACTACAAATTTACTGTATGTTTTACTTTTTCAAAAAGACTGAGGATGACCTTTTTTCTGTATATAATGAGAAGAGGGGTAAGGAGCTGTGAGCAGAAGAACTGAGGGGCAATACTCAGGGTAGGACAATAGCCTTAAACTAAAGAGCTCACGGGCCAAGGTCCAAGCCCCATGACTTTCCCCACTACCACACAAAAAAAAAGGGAAAAAATTGGAGATTGGAGAGGATTTTCTAAAAAGAATATATAGAAATAGTAGTTCAAAATGTGGAAAGAAGTTCATGAGAAAAATTAAAATTACCATGAAATCATTACTTTAAATATGTTAATATAAATATAGTTTTAAACAAAACGATCCACATAGACACACACAAACACACACACACACACACTCGCATACAAAAAAACAACTTTCAAAGTCTAACTATTACTGGGAAGGTAGTGAGAAGAAGTAGAACTTTGGAATAGTTCTGCAAGGAATATAAAACAATCAAAAATTGCATGGAGAGTGCTAAAAAAGTACTAAATATAGAATTACATAGAAATATGGTCCAATAATTCTATTTCTAGATTTGTACCTAACGGAAGAGAAAGCAGAGACTAGAACAAATATGTGGAGAATCCATTCACAACTATTAATAATAATCAAAAGATACAAACATGCAAAACAATGCATTGAAAAGGAAGAACATTTTACTATATTTTACAGACGAATCTTGATTACATTAAACTAAAAATACAGCAGTCATAAAGGAAGAGCTAGGGTATGTTTTCCCTTCCAGAGCTTCCAAGGATCAACAAACCCTTAGAGCCAAAAAGCACGATGGTTACAGAGAATGGAGTAGAGAGGAACAGGAGCTGAATGTTTAATGATTATACATGGAAGATGAAAATTGCTCTAGATGTGTAGAATGAAGAGAGAACTGTACCCTAAACAATGGTTATGTAGCCACACAGGATGGGACACACCTATACTCCCTGATCTTGGGAAACTCAAGAAGGATTTCTAGCCATCCTAGATGCATGGAAAGATCTATCATAAAAACTAATGTGGAGGGGCTGGGAGTTTGGCATAGTTGTAGAGTGCTTGTATGAAGACAAAGGTTCAATTCTGCAGTACCACATACACAGAAAAAACCAGAAGTAGTGCTGTGGCTCAAGTAGAAGATCACTAGGCTTGAGGAAAGCTGAAGGACAGTGCTCAGACCGAGTTCCAGCCAAAGGGCTTGTTTAAAAAAAACCAGAAAGCTGAGCATGATGGGGTGGTGGCTCACTTCTATAATCCTAGCTACTCAGGAGGCTGAGATCTGAGGATCAAGGTTTAAAGCCATCCTGGCACAAAAGGACCTGAGACACTTATCTCCAATTTACCTTTAGAAAATGGGAAGTGGGGCTTGGCTCCAGGGTAAGGTGGTAGCCTGGAGCTGAAGAGCTCAGGGATAGTGCCCAGGTTGAGTGCAATATCTATGACCCACCAAAAAAAAATAATAATATGGAAAAATTTGGATTCTGTGAATTTTATCAGGCATATAAATGTCTTTTTTTTGCTGTTGAAATAACAAATTGTTTGGAAACATTTTAAAAGTTTTTACCTAGAAATGTACACTACAAATGGAATTAATAACAAACACAAAATATGCAAAAGATACAAATTATCACAATATGGGTATCCTGCTTCTGTACCTTTTCTCTGACTCCTGTTCAAGAGTCACATATTCTGAATCATTTCTCCCAGTCGAGATATGCCACACATGTTAGCTTGTACTGAACTTCTTGTTAAATCAAAAGCAAATACTAAGAAAATGTGTGTTAGATTTTGTCAACAGTGATATTTCAAATATAAATCCCTACTCATTGCATTATTTAATATCGATGACGGAATCTAACTTACACTGGCAGAATCTTCAATCTTTTGAGAATCTTCAAAATGGTGTGTAAATATTTAGGATCGTTATGTCTTCCTGGAGGAATGATCCCTTTAGTAGTATGTAGTCACCTTCTTTGTCTTTTCTTACTAATTTTAGTTTGAAGTCTATTGTATCTGATAAGATGATGGCAACTCCAGCCTGTTTATGGGGGCAGTTAGCTTGATAGAGTTTATTCCAACCTCTCACTTTCAAAAAATGATTGGTTTTGGGTAAGATGTGTCTCTTGAAGACAGCAGAACGATGGCTCTTGCTTTTTGATCCAACTAGACAGCCTATGCCGTTTAATTGGAGAGTTAAGTCCATTCATATTGAGAGTTAGGATGGAGAGATATTTATTAGTTCCTACCATTTTTAAAAGCTTTTAGTAGGGCCTGTGTCTTGACAGTTCTTGTGGTCCTTAGATGGTATGCTGTTTAGGTGCAATTTCTTTCCCTATGTTGCATTTATTTTGGTTTTCTATGTATAGAGCATCTTTGAGAATTCTCTGTAGTGTTTGTTTTGTTTCGACATATTGTTGCAGCTTTTCCCTGGAATGGAATGTTTTTATTGTTCCCTCAGTTATGAATGAGAGCTTAGCTGGCTACAGTATTCTTGGTTTGATTTAAGGGCATGACATATATGCTTCCAGTCACTTCGTGCTTGCAAGGTCTCTGCTGAGAATTCTGGGGTAATTCTGATTGGTTTGCCTTTATAGGTTACTGATCCTTTTTCCCTGGCTGCCTTTAGGATCTTTTCTTTCGTTTCTATTGATCCAGTTCGGATCACAATGTGGCGATGGGATGTTTTTTTCTGGTCAAGTCTGTTTGGGGTTCTAAAACCTTCTCATATCTGGATGGGCCTGCCCTTCTGGATATTTGGGAAATTCTCTGAGATGATTCCCTGAAGTATATTTCCAATACCATTGACCTCTTTCTCCACGCTCTCCTCAATACCAACTAGCCTTAAATTAGGCTTCCTAATTGTATCTTGGACCTCCTGCTATGTCATATTTCCTAGATTTGGATTGAGTCATTTTCTGTTCTTTCTCTATAATAACTAAATTATCTTCAGCCCCGGAAATTCTCTCCTCTGCATTGTCTAACCTGCTATCAAAGCTATCTACTTTATTTTTCATCTCCCTTGCTTCTAATTGCTCTTTTTTGATGCATTGCATCTCTTGTTTTAGATCATGTATGGATTTCTTTATCTCCTTGATTTCCTTTTGAGTGGTTAGCTCAGTAGCTTTATTTTCTTTGGACATTTGCTGGAGTTTGGTCACGTTTTTATTTGTGGATTCTATGAATTCATCCATCTTTCTTTGAAAAACCTTTATTATGGCCTCCTTTATGGCTTCTTCTTTTTCACTTATCACGTTGTTTATGCTTTCCTCTTGTTCAGCTATGGCTTCCTCCATTATCTCTTCCTTTATATTTTCACATTTTTCATTAATGATGTTTATCAATTGCATTTGTGTAGCACTTGGAAGACTCTCCTCTAGGTTTGCCAGTGACTGTTCCATTGTCTGTTTACATTGGGTGGGGGATGTTGTTTCTTGATTTGACATGTTTCTTGAGTTTCTTGTTCTGCCCATTTGAAAATGGGAGCAAGATTACTACTAAATACGATTATAGTTTTTCAGATATAACCAACCTAGACCTCTGTAGCTGGCAGACAGTAGATCTTCACAAGTTTTGATTGGTATTATCACTGTTTCTTTTTGTGCACTTACAGACCAGTCTAATACAACCACTGATAAGCGATTTATACCCAAAACAATAAGCCTCTCAATCCAATCTCTATTGTCTTTAAGTCCCTCTGAGCCTAAAGAATAATTAACCACCTACATATACAATACTGCTCAACAGCCATCAAGTGTAGATCCGTGCAGTAAAAGGGTTGAAAGACGAGCATAGGTCCAGAGATAGAAAAAAAGAATGAGCGTGGTCAGGGGAGGTACAAGAGGATTAACGTAGGAGTATAAGAATATTGTAGTAATGAAGAAAAGGTATAGCATAAGGATAACTGACCTAAGTTGGTAAGTAGGTAGCATATTTGAGTACAAAGTTTGGAAAGTATTAGAATAAAACTTATGTGTTGCTGCATGACTAGATCTTAGCCCAACCAGTGGCCTCACAGTGGACCATGGGATGGATCTGTTTTTCTTGTCTACGTTGAGGGAAAGGGGTATTTCACAAGATGCAGAAGCGAAGATTTCAGAAGCCAATGCTGTGAGAGAATTAGCTCGTAAAAAGCATTTTTATTTTCTTTTATCTTTCTGCCAGTCTTGGGGCTTGAATTCAGGGCCTGAGCACTGTCCTCGGGTTTTCTGAAGTCTAGCCCTCTGCCACTTGAGCCACAGTGCCACATCTAGATTTTCTATCTATGTCATACTGAGCAATCAAACCCAGATCTTCATGGATGCTAGGCAAGCACTCTACCACTATGCCAAACTCTCAACCCTGACATAGTAATTATAAAGTCATCATCATCATATCAAAATATCCTTTCTCCTACAAACAATGAACACTTATCTATGTGTGTAATGCTTTTTTTTAATTTCAATAATTCTTCTGTGTTTTTCCCTCTTGCATTTTTTACACATGACAGCAAAGCTAATCATTAGGAAAAAATTGATTAGGATACAGAAACCTAATAATATCCTAGTAGATTGACGTCAAAAATATGTGCAAGATGCCCTGTGTGTTTGACCTAGTGGTAGAGTCCTTGGCTACCACGCAAAAACACTCAGGTTTGATTCCTCATTACCACATACATAGAAAACGCTGCAAGTGGTGCTGTGGCTCGGTGGGACAGCTAAAGCCTAAAGAAAGCCCAAGAACAATGTTCACACTCTGAGGTCAAGTCCCAAGAGTAGCAAAAACAAAAAAAATTCGACAAGGGCCAAAATGCAGGCAGAGAAGGCACTGTGAAGCAAATGTTTTGTAAAGGATGAGGGCATAATTGACCCTTAAGTTTGGATCTTACCTAAGAAAGGCTCCTTGAGCCTGAGACCAGACTGGTAGTTGGGCCAATGGAAGACATTGGGAATGGACAAATAAGGTGTGCTGTTTACTGCATCCACATGTATATTGTGAGATTGGAGGACAGATTCAGCCTCCACTATGTCTTTGGTGAGGTCTTCTGTGAGCAAGGATCTTTAGTCATTGGGCCTTGAAAGGTGACCCTGCCTCCCTCACAATGGAACAGAATATGGAACCCTGGTATCCAAGCCACTGTAACTAACAACCAGCTCAAGCCAGCTCACGTGGCTCAGGAGGAAGAAAGGTGTGGCTGTGCTGTTGAAAAAGGTCAGGAAACTCGAGTCTCCGGCATGGAAGTTGTGGATGTCTTACTGGAAGATGTACATGCTAGATCTTTGCCAAGCCACAAATCCAGTATAACAGGTCTTTCTCTAAGAAGAAGGCCAGGAAAATCCAGGGCAACCCGATGAGGTAAATTTCTAAGAAGAAATGTATTTGACCCCATCATCCTCCCCGCACACTACAACTTTCTTTTTTTTCATTTTTTTATTGTAATTAGTAAAAGGGTTTCATGATATTTGCCAGGTAGAAGGCGCATTAATTCACATTCATTGATACCCTTTCACATGTCTTGGTACCCATTTCCCTCCAACCGCACCCCCTACCCGTCTTGGTATTCCCCCCTTCCCTATCAAATTTCAAATATCCAAATACAAAAAAAATTCAATATATCAGATAACAAAGTGAGATACTATACCAATATGTGATAACCAAGGGACAGCAAAGGAGATGAGAGACAACATAGTACATTAAGGACAACAATCATTCATTATATGGCTTTTGTTTCAATATCCTGGAGGTCCTTTCATTTAGCTTCACATTATATGGCCTTATATATGGCCTTTTGCTCTATTGCAAATCTCTGCTAGTAGAGCCCAAGGTTTCTACTGATTATGACGAATGAGGGAGACTACTGAGCCAAGTTCCTTTGAGTCTGGCTTACTTCACTTAATATGATTTGTTATAAGTCTTTCCATACCCTAACAAATGGGGCGATGTCATTCTTTCTGACAGCAGCATAGAATTCCATTGTGTACAAATACCACAACTGGTTGATCCACTCATCAACTGAGGGACATCTGGGTTGGTTCCATATCTTTGCTATGGTGAATAGTGCTGCAATGAACATTGTTGTGCTAATGGGTTTAGTATGCCCTTGTTTCTGGATTATTGGGTAAAGGCCAAGTAGTGGAATTGCTGGGTCATAGGGGAGTTTATGTTTAGCCTTTTGATGCACTGCCACACTGCTTTCCATAGTGGTTGAACGAGTTTGCACTCGCACCAACAGTGTAGTAGTGATCCCTCCTGGCCACATCCCCTCCAGCATCTGTTGTCATTCGTTTTCCTGATCCTGGCCATTCTAACTGGGGTGAGGTGGAATCTTAGAGTTGTTTTGATATGCAATTCTTTTATGATCAGAGATGTTGAGCATTTCTTCATGTGTCTATAGGCCATTTTTGTTTCTTCTTCAGAGAAGACTCTCTTTAAGTTTGGCCCATTTTTTAATGGGATGAGTGTTACTTTGGAGGTTAGTTTTGGAGTGATTCAATTTTTTGAGTTGTTGATATATTTTAGATATGAGGCCTTTTCCGTTGTGTGGTTGGTGAAGATCTTCTCCCACTCTGTAGGCTTCCTGATTAGTTTACTAGCTATATCCGTTGCCATACAAAAGCTCTGCAGTTTAATGCAGTCCCACTTATCCAGCCTTTCTCAGATTTGTTGTGATTCTTGGCCCTTATTAAGAAAGTTTCATCCTTTGCCACGGAGGCCTAGTGTATCTCCTATTCCTTCCTGTAAACTTTTCAGTGTGTCAGTTTTACCTCCAGGTCTTTGATCCATTTGGAGTTAATTCTAGTGCAAGGTGACAAAGAAGGATCCAACTTTAGTTTTCTGCTGGTGCTTAACCAGTTCTGCCAGCACAACTTGTTGAAGAGGCTATCTTTCTTACATTCTATTTTTTTGGCTCCCTTGTCAAAGATTACGTGGCCATAGGTCTGTGGTTAAATATCTGGGTCCGCAGTTCTATTCCACTGGACTTCAGGCCTGTTCTTGTGCCCGTCCCAAGGTGTTTTGAGAATTATAGCTCTGTAATAGAGTCTAAAGTTTGGAATTGAAATTCCTCCAGCGATGTTCTTTCTGCTAAAAAGTGTTTTTGCTTACGGGGTCTTTTATTATTCCATATGAAATTTTGAATTGCCTCTTCTATTTCTTTAAAGAATGACATTGGGATGTTGATGGGTATTGCATTGAATTTGTAGATAGCCCTTGGCAAGATTCTCATTTTCACAATGTTGATTCTTCCAATCCAGGAGCATGGGAGGTTTTTCCATTTCCTTAGTTCTGCTTTAATTTCTTTTTTTAGGGTTTTAAAGTTTTCATCTAAGTGGTCCTTTACATTCTTAGTTAAGCTAATTCCTAGGTACTTTATTTTCTTTGAGGCTATTGTGAAAGGAGTTTCTTTCCTGATTATTGACTCGTTCCTCTCACTGTTGGCGTAAAGGAAGGCAGTTGATTTGTTAGGGTTGATTTTATGGCCTGCTACCCTTCCAAAGCTCTGAATCAGCTCAAGGAGCATGGGAGTAGAGTCTGTAGGATTCTTTAAATACAGAATCATGTCATCTGCAAAGAGGGATATTTTTATTTCCTCTTTCCCTACTTGGATCCCCTTTATGCTTGTTTCTTGCCTTATTGCACTGCCTAGGAATTCTAGTACTATGTTAAAAAAGAGTGGAGAGAGTGGGCCTCCTTGTCTCGTTCCTGATTTTAGAGGGAATGGCTTTAGATTTTCAACATTAAGTATAATACTAGCAGTGGGTTTCTCATACACAGCCTTTATTATATTGAGAAATGTTCCATGGATTCCTAGTTTCTCCACATCTTTAACATAAAGGGGTTTTGGATCTTGTCAAATGCCTTTTCCGCATCTGTTGAGACACTCATGTGATTTTTGTCCTTGCTCCTGTTGATGTGTTGAACTATATTAATTGATTTGTGTATGTTGAACCAGCTTTGCCTCCCTGTGATGAATCCAGTTTGATCATAGTGTATAATTTTTTTGATGAGTTGTTGTAGACGGTTGGCCAGTATTGTGTTGAGAAGTTTTGCATCGATGTTCATCAAAGAAATGGGTCTATAGTTCTCTTTCTTTGATGAATCTCCGTCTGGTTTGGGGATGAAGGATATATTGGCTTCACAGAATGAATTTGGTAAAGAACCTTCATTTTCAATTTCGTTGAAGAGCTTGAGGAGTATTGGTGTGAGCTCTGCTTTGAAGACCTTATAGAATTCAGCTGTGAATCCATCTGGCGGGCTCTTTTTAAGTGGAAGTTGTCTAATTTCCATTTCTATTTCAGAGCTTGAGATAGGCCTGTTGATTTGGGTTAGCTCTTCTTGGTTCAGTGTGGGTATGTTAATATTGTCTAGGAATTCATCCATTTCTTCTAGATTCTCAAATTTGTTGGCGTAAAGGTTTGAGAAGTATTCCCTCATGATATTCTGGATCTTGGTAATTTCTGTCGTGCTATTACCATTTTCAACTGCGATTTTGTTTATTTCGATATGCTCTCTTCTTTTTTTGGTAAGATTTGCTAAGGGCTTGTCAATTTTGTTAATTCTTTCAAAGAACCAACTCCTTGTTTTGTTGATTCTTTCTGTAGTTTATTTTATTCCAAATCATTTAATTCTCCTTTGATTTTAATAATTTGCTTTCTCCTAATGGGTTTAGGGTTGGTTTGTTGCTATTTTTCCAGGAGGATACTGTGAGACATTAACTAGTTGGTTTGCCATTTTTCATCTTGCTGTTGTAGGCACTCAGCACTATAAATTTTTCTCTGAGTACTGCCTTTGTTGTGTTCCTAAGGAGTTGATATTCGTGTGCTCCTTATTGTTAAATTTCATAAACAGTTGGATATCTGTTCTGATCTCTTCGATTACCCATTGTTTTTGATTCAACAATGTGTTGTTCAGTCTCCATGAGTTACAGGGTTTTCGTTAGTGCAGATATGTGTTCAGGTCCAATTTGCTGCCTTTATGGTCTGAGAGTGTGCATGGAATAATTTCAGTGTTTCTGAATCTGTCCAGGTTTGTTTTATGGCCTAAGATGTGGTCTATTATGGAAAATGTTCCATGTGCTGCTGAGAAAAACGTATATTGTGTTGTTACTGGGTGGAATATTCTGCAGATGTCTGTTAGATCTCGTTGGTCTATATAGTTGTACAGTTCTCAGGTTTCTCTGTTGAGTTTTGCCTTGTTGATCTGTACATATGTGAGAGTGGTGTGTTAAACTCACCAACAATCACTGTATTTCAATCTATGTATGGTTTCAGTGTAAGTAAAGTTTGCGTGATGAATTTTGGAGCTCCGGGATTGGGTGTGTAAATATTTAGGATCGTTATGTCATCCTGGAGGAAAGATCCCTTTACTAGTATGTAGTAACCTTCTTTGTCTTTTCTTACTAATTTTAGTTTGATGTCTATTGTATCTGATATGAGGATGGCAACTCCAGCCTGTTTATCGGGGCAGTTAGCTTGATAGAGTTTATTCCAACCTCTCACTTTCAAAAGATGATTGTTTTTGGGTAAGATGTGTCTCTTGAAGACAGCAGAACGATGGCTCTTGCTTTTTGAACCAACTAGACAGCCTATGTCATTTAATTGGAGAGTTAAGTCCATTGATATTGAGAGTTAGGATTGAGAGATATTTATTAGGTCCTACCATTTTTAAAAGCTTTTAGTAGGGCCCGTGTCTTGACAGTTCTTGTGGTCCTTAGATGGTATGCTATTTAGGTGCCATTTCTTTCCCTATATTGCATTTATTTTGGTTTTCTATGTATAGAGCATCTTTGAGAATTCTCTGTAGTGTTGGTTTTGTTTCGACATATTGTTGCAGCTATTCCCTGGAATGGAATATTTTTATTCTTCCTTCAGTTATGAATGAGAGCTTAGCTGGCTCCATTATTCTTGGTTGGTAGTTATTTGATTTAAGGGCATGACATATATGCTTCCAGTCACTTCGTGCTTGCATGGTCTCTGCTGAGAAATCTGGGGTTATTCTGATTGGTTTGCCTTTATTGGTTACTGATCCGTTTTCCCTGGCTGCCTTTAAGATCTTTCCTTTCGTTTCTATTGATCCACTTCGGATCACAATGTGGCAGTGGGATGTTCTTTTCTGGTCAGGTCTGTTTGGGGTTCTAAAAGCTTCTCATATCTGGATGGGCCTGCCCTTCTGGACATTTGGGAAATTCTCTGAGATGATTCCCTGAAGTATATTTCCAATACCATTGACCTCTTTCTCCACGCCCTCCTCTATACCAACTAGCCTTAAATTAGGCTTCCTAATTGCATTTAGGACCTCCTGAAGCGCTCTCTCATATTTCCTAGATTTGGATTGAGTCATTTTATGTTCTTTCTCTATAATAACTAAATTATCTTCAGCCCCGGAAATTCTCTCCTCTGCATTGTCTAACCTGCTATCAAAGCTATCTACTTTATTTTTCATCTCCCTTGCTTCTAATTGCTCTTTTTTGATGCATTGCATCTCTTGTTTTAGATCATGTATGGATTTCTTTATCTCCTTGATTTCCTTTTGAGTGGTTAGCTCAGTAGCTTTATTTTCTTTGGACATTTGCTGGAGTTTGGTCACGTTTTTATTTGTGGATTCTATGAATTCATCCATCTTTCTTTGAAAAACCTTTATTATGGCCTCCTTTATGGCTTCTTCTTTTTCACTTATCACGTTGTTTATGCTTTCCTCTTGTTCAGCTATGGCTTCCTCCATTATCTCTTCCTTTATATTTTCACATTTTTCATTAATGATGTTTATCAATTGCATTTGTGTAGCACTTGGAAGACTCTCCTCTAGGTTTGCCAGTGACTGTTCCATTGTCTGTTTACATTGGGTGGGGGATGTTGTTTCTTGATTTGACATGTTTCTTGAGTTTCTTGTTCTGCCCATTTGAAAATGGGAGCAAGATTACTACTAAATACGATTATAGTTTTTCAGATATAACCAACCTAGACCTCTGTAGCTGGCAGACAGTAGATCTTCACAAGTTTTGATTGGTATTATCACTGTTTCTTTTTGTGCACTTACAGACCAGTCTAATACAACCACTGATAAGCGATTTATACCCAAAACAATAAGCCTCTCAATCCAATCTCTATTGTCTTTAAGTCCCTCTGAGCCTAAAGAATAATTAACCACCTACATATACAATACTGCTCAACAGCCATCAAGTGTAGATCCGTGCAGTAAAAGGGTTGAAAGACGAGCATAGGTCCAGAGATAGAAAAAAAGAATGAGCGTGGTCAGGGGAGGTACAAGAGGATTAACGTAGGAGTATAAGAATATTGTAGTAATGAAGAAAAGGTATAGCATAAGGATAACTGACCTAAGTTGGTAAGTAGGTAGCATATTTGAGTACAAAGTTTGGAAAGTATTAGAATAAAACTTATGTGTTGCTGCATGACTAGATCTTAGCCCAACCAGTGGCCTCACAGTGGACCATGGGATGGATCTGTTTTTCTTGTCTACGTTCAGGGAAAGGGGTATTTCACAAGATGCAGAAGCGAAGATTTCAGAAGCCAATGCTGTGAGAGAATTAGCTCGTAAAAAGCATTTTTATTTTCTTTTATCTTTCTGCCAGTCTTGGGGCTTGAATTCAGGGCCTGAGCACTGTCCTCGGGTTTTCTGAAGTCTAGCCCTCTGCCACTTGAGCCACAGTGCCACATCTAGATTTTCTATCTATGTCATACTGAGCAATCAAACCCAGATCTTCATGGATGCTAGGCAAGCACTCTACCACTATGCCAAACTCTCAACCCTGACATAGTAATTATAAAGTCATCATCATCATATCAAAATATCCTTTCTCCTACAAACAATGAACACTTATCTATGTGTGTAATGCTTTTTTTTAATTTCAATAATTCTTCTGTGTTTTTCCCTCTTGCATTTTTTACACATGACAGCAAAGCTAATCATTAGGAAAAAATTGATTAGGATACAGAAACCTAATAATATCCTAGTAGATTGACGTCAAAAATATGTGCAAGATGCCCTGTGTGTTTGACCTAGTGGTAGAGTCCTTGGCTACCACGCAAAAACACTCAGGTTTGATTCCTCATTACCACATACATAGAAAACGCTGCAAGTGGTGCTGTGGCTCGGTGGGACAGCTAAAGCCTAAAGAAAGCCCAAGAACAATGTTCACACTCTGAGGTCAAGTCCCAAGAGTAGCAAAAACAAAAAAAATTCGACAAGGGCCAAAATGCAGGCAGAGAAGGCACTGTGAAGCAAATGTTTTGTAAAGGATGAGGGCATAATTGACCCTTAAGTTTGGATCTTACCTAAGAAAGGCTCCTTGAGCCTGAGACCAGACTGGTAGTTGGGCCAATGGAAGACATTGGGAATGGACAAATAAGGTGTGCTGTTTACTGCATCCACATGTATATTGTGAGATTGGAGGACAGATTCAGCCTCCACTATGTCTTTGGTGAGGTCTTCTGTGAGCAAGGATCTTTAGTCATTGGGCCTTGAAAGGTGACCCTGCCTCCCTCACAATGGAACAGAATATGGAACCCTGGTATCCAAGCCACTGTAACTAACAACCAGCTCAAGCCAGCTCACGTGGCTCAGGAGGAAGAAAGGTGTGGCTGTGCTGTTGAAAAAGGTCAGGAAACTCGAGTCTCCGGCATGGAAGTTGTGGATGTCTTACTGGAAGATGTACATGCTAGATCTTTGCCAAGCCACAAATCCAGTATAACAGGTCTTTCTCTAAGAAGAAGGCCAGGAAAATCCAGGGCAACCCGATGAGGTAAATTTCTAAGAAGAAATGTATTTGACCCCATCATCCTCCCCGCACACTACAACTTTCTTTTTTTTCATTTTTTATTGTAATTAGTAAAAGGGTTTCATGATATTTGCCAGGTAGAAGGCGCATTAATTCACATTCATTGATACCCTTTCACATGTCTTGGTACCCATTTCCCTCCAACCGCACCCCCTACCCGTCTTGGTATTCCCCCCTTCCCTATCAAATTTCAAATATCCAAATACAAAAAAAATTCAATATATCAGATAACAAAGTGAGATACTATACCAATATGTGATAACCAAGGGACAGCAAAGGAGATGAGAGACAACATAGTACATTAAGGACAACAATCATTCATTATATGGCTTTTGTTTCAATATCCTGGAGGTCCTTTCATTTAGCTTCACATTATATGGCCTTATATATGGCCTTTTGCTCTATTGCAAATCTCTGCTAGTAGAGCCCAAGGTTTCTACTGATTATGACGAATGAGGGAGACTACTGAGCCAAGTTCCTTTGAGTCTGGCTTACTTCACTTAATATGATTTGTTATAAGTCTTTCCATACCCTAACAAATGGGGCGATGTCATTCTTTCTGACAGCAGCATAGAATTCCATTGTGTACAAATACCACAACTGGTTGATCCACTCATCAACTGAGGGACATCTGGGTTGGTTCCATATCTTTGCTATGGTGAATAGTGCTGCAATGAACATTGTTGTGCTAATGGGTTTAGTATGCCCTTGTTTCTGGATTATTGGGTAAAGGCCAAGTAGTGGAATTGCTGGGTCATAGGGGAGTTTATGTTTAGCCTTTTGATGCACTGCCACACTGCTTTCCATAGTGGTTGAACGAGTTTGCACTCGCACCAACAGTGTAGTAGTGATCCCTCCTGGCCACATCCCCTCCAGCATCTGTTGTCATTCGTTTTCCTGATCCTGGCCATTCTAACTGGGGTGAGGTGGAATCTTAGAGTTGTTTTGATATGCAATTCTTTTATGATCAGAGATGTTGAGCATTTCTTCATGTGTCTATAGGCCATTTTTGTTTCTTCTTCAGAGAAGACTCTCTTTAAGTTTGGCCCATTTTTTAATGGGATGAGTGTTACTTTGGAGGTTAGTTTTGGAGTGATTCAATTTTTTGAGTTGTTGATATATTTTAGATATGAGGCCTTTTCCGTTGTGTGGTTGGTGAAGATCTTCTCCCACTCTGTAGGCTTCCTGATTAGTTTACTAGCTATATCCGTTGCCATACAAAAGCTCTGCAGTTTAATGCAGTCCCACTTATCCAGCCTTTCTCAGATTTGTTGTGATTCTTGGCCCTTATTAAGAAAGTTCCATCCTTTGCCACGGAGGCCTAGTGTATCTCCTATTCCTTCCTGTAAACTTTTCAGTGTGTCAGTTTTACCTCCAGGTCTTTGATCCATTTGGAGTTAATTCTAGTGCAAGGTGACAAAGAAGGATCCAACTTTAGTTTTCTGCTGGTGCTTAACCAGTTCTGCCAGCACAACTTGTTGAAGAGGCTATCTTTCTTACATTCTATTTTTTTGGCTCCCTTGTCAAAGATTAGGTGGCCATAGGTCTGTGGTTAAATATCTGGGTCCGCAGTTCTATTCCACTGGACTTCAGGCCTGTTCTTGTGCCCGTCCCAAGGTGTTTTGAGAATTATAGCTCTGTAATAGAGTCTAAAGTTTGGAATTGAAATTCCTCCAGCGATGTTCTTTCTGCTAAAAAGTGTTTTTGCTTACGGGGTCTTTTATTATTCCATATGAAATTTTGAATTGCCTCTTCTATTTCTTTAAAGAATGACATTGGGATGTTGATGGGTATTGCATTGAATTTGTAGATAGCCCTTGGCAAGATTCTCATTTTCACAATGTTGATTCTTCCAATCCAGGAGCATGGGAGGTTTTTCCATTTCCTTAGTTCTGCTTTAATTTCTTTTTTTAGGGTTTTAAAGTTTTCATCTAAGTGGTCCTTTACATTCTTAGTTAAGCTAATTCCTAGGTACTTTATTTTCTTTGAGGCTATTGTGAAAGGAGTTTCTTTCCTGATTATTGCCTCGTTCCTCTCACTGTTGGCGTAAAGGAAGGCCGTTGATTTGTGAGGGTTGATTTTATGGCCTGCTACCCTTCCAAAGCTCTGAATCAGCTCAAGGAGCATGGGAGTAGAGTCTGTAGGATTCTTTAAATACAGAATCATGTCATCTGCAAAGAGGGATATTTTTATTTCCTCTTTCCCTACTTGGATCCCCTTTATGCTTGTTTCTTGCCTTATTGCACTGCCTAGGAATTCTAGTACTATGTTAAAAAAGAGTGGAGAGAGTGGGCCTCCTTGTCTCGTTCCTGATTTTAGAGGGAATGGCTTTAGATTTTCAACATTAAGTATAATACTAGCAGTGGGTTTCTCATACACAGCCTTTATTATATTGAGAAATGTTCCATGGATTCCTAGTTTCTCCACATCTTTAACATAAAGGGGTTTTGGATCTTGTCAAATGCCTTTTCCGCATCTGTTGAGACACTCATGTGATTTTTGTCCTTGCTCCTGTTGATGTGTTGAACTATATTAATTGATTTGTGTATGTTGAACCAGCTTTGCCTCCCTGTGATGAATCCAGTTTGATCATAGTGTATAATTTTTTTGATGAGTTGTTGTAGACGGTTGGCCAGTATTGTGTTGAGAAGTTTTGCATCGATGTTCATCAAAGAAATGGGTCTATAGTTCTCTTTCTTTGATGAATCTCCGTCTGGTTTGGGGATGAAGGATATATTGGCTTCACAGAATGAATTTGGTAAAGAACCTTCATTTTCAATTTCGTTGAAGAGCTTGAGGAGTATTGGTGTGAGCTCTGCTTTGAAGACCTTATAGAATTCAGCTGTGAATCCATCTGGCGGGCTCTTTTTAAGTGGAAGTTGTCTAATTTCCATTTCTATTTCAGAGCTTGAAATAGGCCTGTTGATTTGGGTTAGCTCTTCTTGGTTCAGTGTGGGTATGTTAATATTGTCTAGGAATTCATCCATTTCTTCTAGATTCTCAAATTTGTTGGCGTAAAGGTTTGAGAAGTATTCCCTCATGATATTCTGGATCTTGGTAATTTCTGTCGTGCTATTACCATTTTCAACTGCGATTTTGTTTATTTCGATATGCTCTCTTCTTTTTTTGGTAAGATTTGCTAAGGGCTTGTCAATTTTGTTAATTCTTTCAAAGAACCAACTCCTTGTTTTGTTGATTCTTTCTGTAGTTTATTTTATTCCAAATCATTTAATTCTCCTTTGATTTTAATAATTTGCTTTCTCCTAATGGGTTTAGGGTTGGTTTGTTGCTATTTTTCCAGGAGGATACTGTGAGACATTAACTAGTTGGTTTGCCATTTTTCATCTTGCTGTTGTAGGCACTCAGCACTATAAATTTTTCTCTGAGTACTGCCTTTGTTGTGTTCCTAAGGAGTTGATATTCGTGTGCTCCTTATTGTTAAATTTCATAAACAGTTGGATATCTGTTCTGATCTCTTCGATTACCCATTGTTTTTGATTCAACAATGTGTTGTTCAGTCTCCATGAGTTACAGGGTTTTCGTTAGTGCAGATATGTGTTCAGGTCCAATTTGCTGCCTTTATGGTCTGAGAGTGTGCATGGAATAATTTCAGTGTTTCTGAATCTGTCCAGGTTTGTTTTATGGCCTAAGATGTGGTCTATTATGGAAAATGTTCCATGTGCTGCTGAGAAAAACGTATATTGTGTTGTTACTGGGTGGAATATTCTGCAGATGTCTGTTAGATCTCGTTGGTCTATATAGTTGTACAGTTCTCAGGTTTCTCTGTTGAGTTTTGCCTTGTTGATCTGTACATATGTGAGAGTGGTGTGTTAAACTCACCAACAATCACTGTATTTCAATCTATGTATGGTTTCAGTGTAAGTAAAGTTTGCGTGATGAATTTTGGAGCTCCGGGATTGGGTGTGTAAATATTTAGGATCGTTATGTCATCCTGGAGGAAAGATCCCTTTACTAGTATGTAGTAACCTTCTTTGTCTTTTCTTACTAATTTTAGTTTGATGTCTATTGTATCTGATATGAGGATGGCAACTCCAGCCTGTTTATCGGGGCAGTTAGCTTGATAGAGTTTATTCCAACCTCTCACTTTCAAAAGATGATTGTTTTTGGGTAAGATGTGTCTCTTGAAGACAGCAGAACGATGGCTCTTGCTTTTTGAACCAACTAGACAGCCTATGTCATTTAATTGGAGAGTTAAGTCCATTGATATTGAGAGTTAGGATTGAGAGATATTTATTAGGTCCTACCATTTTTAAAAGCTTTTAGTAGGGCCCGTGTCTTGACAGTTCTTGTGGTCCTTAGATGGTATGCTATTTAGGTGCCATTTCTTTCCCTATATTGCATTTATTTTGGTTTTCTATGTATAGAGCATCTTTGAGAATTCTCTGAAGTGTTGGTTTTGTTTCGACATATTGTTGCAGCTATTCCCTGGAATGGAATATTTTTATTCTTCCTTCAGTTATGAATGAGAGCTTAGCTGGCTCCATTATTCTTGGTTGGTAGTTATTTGATTTAAGGGCATGACATATATGCTTCCAGTCACTTCGTGCTTGCATGGTCTCTGCTGAGAAATCTGGGGTTATTCTGATTGGTTTGCCTTTATTGGTTACTGATCCGTTTTCCCTGGCTGCCTTTAAGATCTTTCCTTTCGTTTCTATTGATCCACTTCGGATCACAATGTGGCAGTGGGATGTTCTTTTCTGGTCAGGTCTGTTTGGGGTTCTAAAAGCTTCTCATATCTGGATGGGCCTGCCCTTCTGGACATTTGGGAAATTCTCTGAGATGATTCCCTGAAGTATATTTCCAATACCATTGACCTCTTTCTCCACGCCCTCCTCTATACCAACTAGCCTTAAATTAGGCTTCCTAATTGCATTTAGGACCTCCTGAAGCGCTCTCTCATATTTCCTAGATTTGGATTGAGTCATTTTATGTTCTTTTTCTATAATAACTAAATTATCTTCAGCCCCGGAAATTCTCTCCTCTGCATTGTCTAACCTGCTATCAAAGCTATCTACTTTATTTTTCATCGCCCTTGCTTCTAATTGCTCACTTTTGATGCATTGCATCTCTTGTTTTAGATCATGTATGGATTTCTTTATCTCCTTGATTTCCTTTTGAGTGGTTAGCTCAGTAGCTTTATTTTCTTTGGACATTTGCTGGAGTTTGGTCACGTTTTTATTTGTGGATTCTATGAATTCATCCATCTTTCTTTGAAAAACCTTTATTATGGCCTCCTTTATGGCTTCTTCTTTTTCACTTATCACGTTGTTTATGCTTTCCTCTTGTTCAGCTATGGCTTCCTCCATTATCTCTTCCTTTATATTTTCACATTTTTCATTAATGATGTTTATCAATTGCATTTGTGTAGCACTTGGAAGACTCTCCTCTAGGTTTGCCAGTGACTGTTCCATTGTCTGTTTACATTGGGTGGGGGATGTTGTTTCTTGATTTGACATGTTTCTTGAGTTTCTTGTTCTGCCCATTTGAAAATGGGAGCAAGATTACTACTAAATACGATTATAGTTTTTCAGATATAACCAACCTAGACCTCTGTAGCTGGCAGACAGTAGATCTTCACAAGTTTTGATTGGTATTATCACTGTTTCTTTTTGTGCACTTACAGACCAGTCTAATACAACCACTGATAAGCGATTTATACCCAAAACAATAAGCCTCTCAATCCAATCTCTATTGTCTTTAAGTCCCTCTGAGCCTAAAGAATAATTAACCACCTACATATACAATACTGCTCAACAGCCATCAAGTGTAGATCCGTGCAGTAAAAGGGTTGAAAGACGAGCATAGGTCCAGAGATAGAAAAAAAGAATGAGCGTGGTCAGGGGAGGTACAAGAGGATTAACGTAGGAGTATAAGAATATTGTAGTAATGAAGAAAAGGTATAGCATAAGGATAACTGACCTAAGTTGGTAAGTAGGTAGCATATTTGAGTACAAAGTTTGGAAAGTATTAGAATAAAACTTATGTGTTGCTGCATGACTAGATCTTAGCCCAACCAGTGGCCTCACAGTGGACCATGGGATGGATCTGTTTTTCTTGTCTACGTTGAGGGAAAGGGGTATTTCACAAGATGCAGAAGCGAAGATTTCAGAAGCCAATGCTGTGAGAGAATTAGCTCGTAAAAAGCATTTTTATTTTCTTTTATCTTTCTGCCAGTCTTGGGGCTTGAATTCAGGGCCTGAGCACTGTCCTCGGGTTTTCTGAAGTCTAGCCCTCTGCCACTTGAGCCACAGTGCCACATCTAGATTTTCTATCTATGTCATACTGAGCAATCAAACCCAGATCTTCATGGATGCTAGGCAAGCACTCTACCACTATGCCAAACTCTCAACCCTGACATAGTAATTATAAAGTCATCATCATCATATCAAAATATCCTTTCTCCTACAAAGAATGAACACTTATCTATGTGTGTAATGCTTTTTTTTAATTTCAATAATTCTTCTGTGTTTTTCCCTCTTGCATTTTTTACACATGACAGCAAAGCTAATCATTAGGAAAAAATTGATTAGGATACAGAAACCTAATAATATCCTAGTAGATTGACGTCAAAAATATGTGCAAGATGCCCTGTGTGTTTGACCTAGTGGTAGAGTCCTTGGCTACCACGCAAAAACACTCAGGTTTGATTCCTCATTACCACATACATAGAAAACGCTGCAAGTGGTGCTGTGGCTCGGTGGGACAGCTAAAGCCTAAAGAAAGCCCAAGAACAATGTTCACACTCTGAGGTCAAGTCCCAAGAGTAGCAAAAACAAAAAAAATTCGACAAGGGCCAAAATGCAGGCAGAGAAGGCACTGTGAAGCAAATGTTTTGTAAAGGATGAGGGCATAATTGACCCTTAAGTTTGGATCTTACCTAAGAAAGGCTCCTTGAGCCTGAGACCAGACTGGTAGTTGGGCCAATGGAAGACATTGGGAATGGACAAATAAGGTGTGCTGTTTACTGCATCCACATGTATATTGTGAGATTGGAGGACAGATTCAGCCTCCACTATGTCTTTGGTGAGGTCTTCTGTGAGCAAGGATCTTTAGTCATTGGGCCTTGAAAGGTGACCCTGCCTCCCTCACAATGGAACAGAATATGGAACCCTGGTATCCAAGCCACTGTAACTAACAACCAGCTCAAGCCAGCTCACGTGGCTCAGGAGGAAGAAAGGTGTGGCTGTGCTGTTGAAAAAGGTCAGGAAACTCGAGTCTCCGGCATGGAAGTTGTGGATGTCTTACTGGAAGATGTACATGCTAGATCTTTGCCAAGCCACAAATCCAGTATAACAGGTCTTTCTCTAAGAAGAAGGCCAGGAAAATCCAGGGCAACCCGATGAGGTAAATTTCTAAGAAGAAATGTATTTGACCCCATCATCCTCCCCGCACACTACAACTTTCTTTTTTTTCATTTTTTATTGTAATTAGTAAAAGGGTTTCATGATATTTGCCAGGTAGAAGGCGCATTAATTCACATTCATTGATACCCTTTCACATGTCTTGGTACCCATTTCCCTCCAACCGCACCCCCTACCCGTCTTGGTATTCCCCCCTTCCCTATCAAATTTCAAATATCCAAATACAAAAAAAATTCAATATATCAGATAACAAAGTGAGATACTATACCAATATGTGATAACCAAGGGACAGCAAAGGAGATGAGAGACAACATAGTACATTAAGGACAACAATCATTCATTATATGGCTTTTGTTTCAATATCCTGGAGGTCCTTTCATTTAGCTTCACATTATATGGCCTTATATATGGCCTTTTGCTCTATTGCAAATCTCTGCTAGTAGAGCCCAAGGTTTCTACTGATTATGACGAATGAGGGAGACCACTGAGCCAAGTTCCTTTGAGTCTGGCTTACTTCACTTAATATGATTTGTTATAAGTCTTTCCATACCCTAACAAATGGGGCGATGTCATTCTTTCTGACAGCAGCATAGAATTCCATTGTGTACAAATACCACAACTGGTTGATCCACTCATCAACTGAGGGACATCTGGGTTGGTTCCATATCTTTGCTATGGTGAATAGTGCTGCAATGAACATTGTTGTGCTAATGGGTTTAGTATGCCCTTGTTTCTGGATTATTGGGTAAAGGCCAAGTAGTGGAATTGCTGGGTCATAGGGGAGTTTATGTTTAGCCTTTTGATGCACTGCCACACTGCTTTCCATAGTGGTTGAACGAGTTTGCACTCGCACCAACAGTGTAGTAGTGATCCCTCCTGGCCACATCCCCTCCAGCATCTGTTGTCATTCGTTTTCCTGATCCTGGCCATTCTAACTGGGGTGAGGTGGAATCTTAGAGTTGTTTTGATATGCAATTCTTTTATGATCAGAGATGTTGAGCATTTCTTCATGTGTCATTTTTGTTTCTTCTTCAGAGAAGACTCTCTTTAAGTTTGGCCCATTTTTTAATGGGATGAGTGTTACTTTGGAGGTTAGTTTTGGAGTGATTCAATTTTTTGAGTTGTTGATATATTTTAGATATGAGGCCTTTTCCGTTGTGTGGTTGGTGAAGATCTTCTCCCACTCTGTAGGCTTCCTGATTAGTTTACTAGCTATATCGGTTGCCATACAAAAGCTCTGCAGTTTAATGCAGTCCCACTTATCCAGCCTTTCTCAGATTTGTTGTGATTCTTGGCCCTTATTAAGAAAGTTCCATCCTTTGCCACGGAGGCCTAGTGTATCTCCTATTCCTTCCTGTAAACTTTTCAGTGTGTCAGTTTTACCTCCAGGTCTTTGATCCATTTGGAGTTAATTCTAGTGCAAGGTGACAAAGAAGGATCCAACTTTAGTTTTCTGCTGGTGCTTAACCAGTTCTGCCAGCACAACTTGTTGAAGAGGCTATCTTTCTTACATTCTATTTTTTTGGCTCCCTTGTCAAAGATTAGGTGGCCATAGGTCTGTGGTTAAATATCTGGGTCCGCAGTTCTATTCCACTGGACTTCAGGCCTGTTCTTGTGCCCGTCCCAAGGTGTTTTGAGAATTATAGCTCTGTAATAGAGTCTAAAGTTTGGAATTGAAATTCCTCCAGCGATGTTCTTTCTGCTAAAAAGTGTTTTTGCTTACGGGGTCTTTTATTATTCCATATGAAATTTTGAATTGCCTCTTCTATTTCTTTAAAGAATGACATTGGGATGTTGATGGGTATTGCATTGAATTTGTAGATAGCCCTTGGCAAGATTCTCATTTTCACAATGTTGATTCTTCCAATCCAGGAGCATGGGAGGTTTTTCCATTTCCTTAGTTCTGCTTTAATTTCCTTTTTTAGGGTTTTAAAGTTTTCATCTAAGTGGTCCTTTACATTCTTAGTTAAGCTAATTCCTAGGTACTTTATTTTCTTTGAGGCTATTGTGAAAGGAGTTTCTTTCCTGATTATTGACTCGTTCCTCTCACTGTTGGCGTAAAGGAAGGCAGTTGATTTGTTAGGGTTGATTTTATGGCCTGCTACCCTTCCAAAGCTCTGAATCAGCTCAAGGAGCATGGGAGTAGAGTCTATAGGATTCTTTAAATACAGAATCATGTCATCTGCAAAGAGGGATATTTTTATTTCCTCTTTCCCTACTTGGATCCCCTTTATGCTTGTTTCTTGCCTTATTGCACTGCCTAGGAATTCTAGTACTATGTTAAAAAAGAGTGGAGAGAGTGGGCCTCCTTGTCTCGTTCCTGATTTTAGAGGGAATGGCTTTAGATTTTCAACATTAAGTATAATACTAGCAGTGGGTTTCTCATACACAGCCTTTCTTATATTGAGAAATGTTCCATGGATTCCTAGTTTCTCCACATCTTTAACATAAAGGGGTTTTGGATCTTGTCAAATGCCTTTTCCGCATCTGTTGAGACACTCATGTGATTTTTGTCCTTGCTCCTGTTGATGTGTTGAACTATATTAATTGATTTGTGTATGTTGAACCAGCTTTGCCTCCCTGTGATGAATCCAGTTTGATCATAGTGTATAATTTTTTTGATGAGTTGTTGTAGACGGTTGGCCAGTATTGTGTTGAGAAGTTTTGCATCGATGTTCATCAAAGAAATGGGTCTATAGTTCTCTTTCTTTGATGAATCTCCGTCTGGTTTGGGGATGAAGGATATATTGGCTTCACAGAATGAATTTGGTAAAGAACCTTCATTTTCAATTTCGTTGAAGAGCTTGAGGAGTATTGGTGTGAGCTCTGCTTTGAAGACCTTATAGAATTCAGCTGTGAATCCATCTGGCGGGCTCTTTTTAAGTGGAAGTTGTCTAATTTCCATTTCTATTTCAGAGCTTGAGATAGGCCTGTTGATTTGGGTTAGCTCTTCTTGGTTCAGTGTGGGTATGTTAATATTGTCTAGGAATTCATCCATTTCTTCTAGATTCTCAAATTTGTTGGCGTAAAGGTTTGAGAAGTATTCCCTCATGATATTCTGGATCTTGGTAATTTCTGTCGTGCTATTACCATTTTCAACTGCGATTTTTTTTATTTCGATATGCTCTCTTATTTTTTTGGTAAGATTTGCTAAGGGCTTGTCAATTTTGTTAATTCTTTCAAAGAACCAACTCCTTGTTTTGTTGATTCTTTCTGTAGTTTATTTTATTCCAAATCATTTAATTCTCCTTTGATTTTAATAATTTGCTTTCTCCTAATGGGTTTAGGGTTGGTTTGTTGCTATTTTTCCAGGAGGATACTGTGAGACATTAACTAGTTGGTTTGCCATTTTTCATCTTGCTGTTGTAGGCACTCAGCACTATAAATTTTTCTCTGAGTACTGCCTTTGTTGTGTTCCTAAGGAGTTGATATTCGTGTGCTCCTTATTGTTAAATTTCATAAACAGTTGGATATCTGTTCTGATCTCTTCGATTACCCATTGTTTTTGATTCAACAATGTGTTGTTCAGTCTCCATGAGTTACAGGGTTTTCGTTAGTGCAGATATGTGTTCAGGTCCAATTTGCTGCCTTTATGGTCTGAGAGTGTGCATGGAATAATTTCAGTGTTTCTGAATCTGTCCAGGTTTGTTTTATGGCCTAAGATGTGGTCTATTATGGAAAATGTTCCATGTGCTGCTGAGAAAAACGTATATTGTGTTGTTACTGGGTGGAATATTCTGCAGATGTCTGTTAGATCTCGTTGGTCTATATAGTTGTACAGTTCTCAGGTTTCTCTGTTGAGTTTTGCCTTGTTGATCTGTACATATGTGAGAGTGGTGTGTTAAACTCACCAACAATCACTGTATTTCAATCTATGTATGGTTTCAGTGTAAGTAAAGTTTGCGTGATGAATTTTGGAGCTCCGGGATTGGGTGTGTAAATATTTAGGATCGTTATGTCATCCTGGAGGAAAGATCCCTTTACTAGTATGTAGTAACCTTCTTTGTCTTTTCTTACTAATTTTAGTTTGATGTCTATTGTATCTGATATGAGGATGGCAACTCCAGCCTGTTTATCGGGGCAGTTAGCTTGATAGAGTTTATTCCAACCTCTCACTTTCAAAAGATGATTGTTTTTGGGTAAGATGTGTCTCTTGAAGACAGCAGAACGATGGCTCTTGCTTTTTGAACCAACTAGATAGCCTATGTCATTTAATTGGAGAGTTAAGTCCATTGATATTGAGAGTTAGGATTGAGAGATATTTATTAGGTCCTACCATTTTTAAAAGCTTTTAGTAGGGCCCGTGTCTTGACAGTTCTTGTGGTCCTTAGATGGTATGCTATTTAGGTGCCATTTCTTTCCCTATATTGCATTTATTTTGGTTTTCTATGTATAGAGCATCTTTGAGAATTCTCTGAAGTGTTGGTTTTGTTTCGACATATTGTTGCAGCTATTCCCTGGAATGGAATATTTTTATTCTTCCTTCAGTTATGAATGAGAGCTTAGCTGGCTCCATTATTCTTGGTTGGTAGTTATTTGATTTAAGGGCATGACATATATGCTTCCAGTCACTTCGTGCTTGCATGGTCTCTGCTGAGAAATCTGGGGTTATTCTGATTGGTTTGCCTTTATTGGTTACTGATCCGTTTTCCCTGGCTGCCTTTAAGATCTTTCCTTTCGTTTCTATTGATCCACTTCGGATCACAATGTGGCAGTGGGATGTTCTTTTCTGGTCAGGTCTGTTTGGGGTTCTAAAAGCTTCTCATATCTGGATGGGCCTGCCCTTCTGGACATTTGGGAAATTCTCTGAGATGATTCCCTGAAGTATATTTCCAATACCATTGACCTCTTTCTCCACGCCCTCCTCTATACCAACTAGCTTTAAATTAGGCTTCCTAATTGCATTTAGGACCTCCTGAAGCGCTCTCTCATATTTCCTAGATTTGGATTGAGTCATTTTATGTTCTTTCTCTATAATAACTAAATTATCTTCAGCCCCGGAAATTCTCTCCTCTGCATTGTCTAACCTGCTATCAAAGCTATCTACTTTATTTTTCATCGCCCTTGCTTCTAATTGCTCACTTTTGATGCCTTGCATCTCTTGTTTTAGATCATGTATGGATTTCTTTATCTCCTTGATTTCCTTTTGAGTGGTTAGCTCAGTAGCTTTATTTTCTTTGGACATTTGCTGGAGTTTGGTCACGTTTTTATTTGTGGATTCTATGAATTCATCCATCTTTCTTTGAAAAACCTTTCTTATGGCCTCCTTTATGGCTTCTTCTTTTTCACTTCTCACCTTGTTTATGCTTTCCTCTCGTTAAGTTATGGCTTCCTCCATTATCTCTTTCTTTATATTTTCACATTTTTCATTAATGATGTTTATCAATTGCATTTGTGTAGCACTTGGAAGACTCTCCTCTAGGTTTGCCAGTGACTGTTCCATTGTCTGTTTACTTTGGGTGGGGGATGTTGTTTCTTGATTTGACATTTTCTTAATTTCTTGTTCGGCCCATTTGAAAATGGGAGCAAGATTACTACTAAATACGATTATAGTTTTTCAGATATAACCAACCTAGACCTCTGTAGCTGGCAGACAGTAGATCTTCACAAGTTTTGGTTGGTATTATCACTCTTTCTTTTTGTGCACATACAGACCAGTCTAATACAACCACTGATAAGCGATTTATACCCAAAACAATAAGCCTCTCAATCCAATCTCTATTGTCTTTAAGTCCCTCTGAACCTAGAGAATATTTAACCACCTACATATACAATATTGTTCAACAGCCATCAAGTGTAGATCCGTGCAGTATAAGGGTTGAAAGACGAGCAGAGGTCCAGAGATAGAAAAAAAGAATGAGAGAGGTCAGGGGAGGTACAAGAGGATTAACGTAGGAGTGTAAGAATATTGTAGTCATGAAGAAAAGGTATAGCATTAGGATAACTGACCTAAGTTGGTAAGTAGGTAGCATATTTGAGTACAAAGTTTGGAAAGTATTAGAATAAAACTTATGTGATGCTGCATGACTAGATCTTAGCCCAACCAGTGGCCTCACAGTGGACCATGGGATGGATCTGTTTTTCTTGTCTACGTTCAGGGAAAGGGGTATTTCACAAGATGCAGAAGCGAAGATTTCAGAAGCCAATGCTGTGAGAGAATTAGCTCGTAAAAAGCATTTTTATTTTCTTTTATCTTTCTGCCAGTCTTGGGGCTTGAATTCAGGGCCTGAGCACTGTCCTCGGGTTTTCTCAAGTCTAGCCCTCTGCACTTGAGCCACAGTGCCACATCTAGATTTTCTATCTATGTGATACTGAGCAATCAAACCCAGAACTTCATGGATGCTAGGCAAGCACTCTACCACTATGCCAAACTCTCAACCCTGACATAGTAATTATAAAGTCATCATCATCATATCAAAATATCCTTTCTCCTACAAAGAATGAACACTTATCTATGTGTGTAATGCTTTTTTAAATTTCACTAATTCTTCTGTGTCTTTCCCTCTTGCATTTTTTACACATGACAGCAAAGCTGATCATCAGGAAAAAATTGATTATGATACAGAAACCTAATAATATCCTAGTAGATTGACGTCAAAAATATGTGCAAGATGCCCTGTGTGTTTGACCTAGTGGTAGAGTCCTTGGCTACCACGCAATAAGACTCAGGTTTGATTCCTCATTACCACATACATAGAAAACGCTGCAAGTGGTGCTGTGGATCGGTGGGACAGCTAAGGCCTAAAGAAACCCCAAGAACAATGTTCACACTCTGAGGTCAAGTTCCGAGACTAGCAAAAACAAAATTAAGTTGACAAGGGGCAAAATGCAGGCAGAGAAGGCACTGTGAAGCAAATGTTTTGTAAAGGATGAGGGCATAATTGAGCCTTAAGTTTCGATCTTACCTAAGAAAGGCTCCTTGAGCCTGAGACCAGACTTTTATTTGGGCCTAGTGGAAGACATTGGGATTGGACAAATAAGGTGTGCTGTTTACTGCATCCACAGGTATATTGTGAGATTGGAGGAGAGATTCAGCCTGCAGTATGTCTTTGGTGAGGTCTTCTGTGAGCAAGGATCTTTGGTCATTAGGCCCTGAAAGGTGACCCTGCTTACCTCAAAATGGAACAGAATATGGAATCCTCGTAACCAAACCACTGTAACTAATAACCAACTCAAGCCAGCTCACTTGGCCTGTGGCTCAGGAGGAAGAAAGATGTTGCTGTGCTGTTGCCAAAAGTCAGGAAACTCGAGTCTCAGGCATGGAAGTTGTGGATGTCTTACTCGAAGATGTACATGCTAGAACATTGCCAAGCCACAAATCCAGTATAACAGGCCTTTCTCTAAGAAGAAAGGCAGGAAAATCCAGGGCAACCAGATGAGGTATATTTCTAAGAAGAAATGTATTTGACCCCATCATCCTCCCTACATACTGCAACTTTCTTTTTTTTAATTTTTTTATTGTAATTAGTAAAAGGTTTACATGATATTTGCCAGATAGAAGGTGCATTAATTCACATACATTGATACCCTTTAACATGTGTTGGTACCCATTTCCCTCCAACCACACCCCCTACCCGTCTTGGTTTCCCCCCCTTCCCTATCAAAGTTCAAATATCCAAATACAAAACATTCAATATATCAAGTAACAAAGTGAGATACTATACCAATATGGGATAACCAAGGGACAGCAAAGGAGATGAGAGACAACATAGTACATTAAGGACAACAATCATTCATTATGTGGCTTTTGTTTCAATATCCTGGAGGTCCTTTCAATTAGCTTCACATTATATGGCCTTATATATGGCCTTTTGCTCTATTGCAAATCTCTGCTAGTAGAGCACAAGGTTTCAACTGATTATGACGAATGAGGGAAACCACTGAGCCTAAGTTCCTTTGAGTCTGGCTTACTTCACTTAATATGATTTGTTCTAAGTCTTTCCATTTCCTAAGAAATGGGGCGATGTCATTTTTTCTGACAGCAGCATAGAATTCCATTGTGTACAAATACCACAGCTTGTTGATCCACTCATCAACTGAGGGACATCTGGGTTGGTTCCATATCTCTGCTATGGTGAATAGCGCTGCAATGAACATTGTTGTGCTAGTGGGGTTAGTATGCCCTTGTTTCTGGATTGTTGGGTAAATGCCAAGTGGTTGAATTGCTGGGTCATAGGGGAGTTCCATGTTTAGCCTTTTGAGGCACTGAAACACTGCTTTCCATAATGGTTGAACGAGTTTGCACTCGCACCAACAGTGTAGTAGTGATCCCTCCTGGCCACATCCCCTCCAGCATCTGTTGTCATTCGTTTTCCTGATCCTGGCCATTTTAACTGGAGTGAGGTGGAATCTTAGAGTTTTTTGATTTGCATTTCTTTTATGACCAGAGATGTGGAGCATTTCTTCATGGGTCTATAGGCCATTTTTGTTTCTTCTTCAGAGAAGACTCTCTTTAAGTCTTTGACCCAGTTTTTAATGTGATAGATGTTACTTTGGAGGTTAGTTTTGGAGTGATTCACCTTTTTGAGTTGTTGATATATTTTAATTTTTTTATTTTTTTATTTTTTATTGTAATTAGTAAAAGGGTTACATGCTATTTGCCAGATAGAAGGTGCGTTAATTCACATACATTGATACCCTATCACATGTCTTGGTACCCGTTTCCCTAGCCCCCACACCCTCCAACCCGTCTTGGTTTCCCCCCCTTCCCTATCAAATTTCAAATATCCAAATACAAATAAATTCAATATATTAGATAACAAAGTTTGATACTATTCCAATATGAGATAACAAGGGACAGCAAAGGAGATGAGAGACAACATAGTACATTAAGGACAACAATCATTCATTATATGGCTTTTGTTTCACTGTCCTGCAGGTCCTTTTAATTAGCTTCACATTATATGTCCTTATGTATCAAGATTTTGCTCTATTGCAAATCTCTGCTAGTAGACCCCAAGGTTTCTACTGATTATGACGAATGAGGGAAACCATTGAGCCTAAGTTCCTTTGAGTCTGGCTTACTTCATTTAATATGATTTGTTCTAAGTCTTTCCATTTCCTAACAAATGGGGCGATGTCATTCTTTCTGACAGCAGCATAGAATTCCATTGTGTACAAATACCACAACTGGTTGATCCACTCATCAACTGAGGGACATCTGGGTTGGTTCCATATTTTTGCTATGGTGAATAGTGCTGCAATGAACATTGTTGTGCTAGTGGGTTTAGTATGCCCTTGTTTCTGGATTGTTGGGTAAATGTCAAGTAGTGGAATTGCTGGGTCATAGGGGAGTTTATGTTTAGCCTTTTGAGGCACTGTCACACTGCTTTCCATAGTGGTTGAACGAGTTTGCACTCCCACTAGCAGTGTAGTAGTGATCCCTCCTGGCCACATCCCCTCCAGCATCTGTTGTCATTCGTTTTTCTGATCCTGGCCATTCTAACTGGAGTGAGGTGGAATCTTAGAGTTTTTTTGATTTGCATTTCTTTTATGACCAGAGATGTGGAGCATTTCTTCATGTGTCTATAGGCCATTTTTGTTTCTTCTTCAGAGAAGACTCTCTTTAAGTCTTTGGACCATTTTTTAATGGGACGGGTGTTACTTTGGAGGTTAGTTTTGGATGGATTCAATTTTTTGAGTTGTGGATATATTTTAGATATGAGGCCTTTGTCCGTTGTTTGGTTGGTGAAGATCTTCTCCCACTCTGTAGGCTTCCTGATTAGTTTACTAGCTATATCCGTTGTCATACAAAAGCTCTGCAGATTAATGCAGTCCCACTTATCCAGCCTTTCTCTGGTTTGTTGTGATTCTTGGTCCTAATTAAGAAAGTTTCGACCTGTGCCAAGGAGGCCCAGTGTATCTCCTATTCCTTCCTGTAGAGTTTTCGGTGTGTCAGCTTTTACCTCCAGGTCTTTGATCCATTTGGAGTTAATTCTAGTGCAAGGTGACAAAGAAGGTTCCAACTTTAGTTTTATGCAGGTGCTTAACCAGTTCTGCCAGCACAACTTGTTGCAGAGGCTATCTATCTTCCATTCTATTTTTTTGGCTCCCTTGTCAAAGATTAGGTGGCCATAGGTCTGTGGTTTAATATCTGGGTCTGCAGTTCTATTCCATTGGACTTCAGGCCTGTTCTTGTGCCAGTACCAAGCTGTTTTGAGAGTTATAGCTCTGTAATAGAGTCTAAAGTTTGGAATTGAAATTCCTCCAGCGCTGTTCTTTCTGCTAAGAAGTGTTTTTGCTATACGGGGTCTTTTATTATTCCATATGAAATTTTGAATTGCCTCTTCTATTTCTTTAAAGAATGACATTGGGATGTTGATGGGTATTGCATTGAATTTGTGGATATCCCTTGGCAAGATTCTCATTTTCACAATGTTGATTCTTCCAATCCAGGAGCATGGGAGCTTTTTCCATTTCCTTAGTTCTGCTTTAATTTTCTTTTTTAGGGTTTAAAGTTTTCATCTAAATGGTCCTTTACATTCTTAGTTAAGCTAATTCCTAGGTACTTTATTTTCTTTGAGGCTATTGTGAAAGGAGTTTCTTTCCTGATTATTGCCTCGTTCCTCTCACTGTTGACGTAAAGGAAGGCAGTTGATTTGTGAGGGTTGATTTTATGGCCTGCTACCCTTCCAAACTTTGAATCAGCTCAAGGAGCTTGGGAGTAGAGTCTATAGGATACTTTAAATACAGAATCATGTCATCTGCAAAGAGGGATATTTTTATTTCCTCTTTCCCTACTTGGATCCCCTTTATGCTTGCTTCTTGCCTTATTGCACTGCCGAGGAATTCTAGTACTATGTTAAAAAGGAGTGGAGAGAGTGGGATCCTGAAAGCTACCCCTTAGCCCTTTTATGCAAAGCTGAGGCCTGTGGCATTTTAAGCACAATTCAACCCTCTGTTTTTTGCTGGTTAATTAGAGGTCAAAATCTTATGATATTTATTGCATGGCTGATTTTGAACTGGAATCCTCAGGTCTCAGCTTAGCTTGAGTAGCTAGGATTACAGTATTTTACTACCTGTATGCTCATATACATCGCTTCTGATCCAAACACTCATTGTTCAATTTAACTAACAAGATGTTGGAAAAGATGATTTACTGTAATTTACTAGATGGGCTTCTAGTGAGTATATATTTCCACTTCCACTCTGAAGCCAGGGAAATGTTTCTGGTACATGTTTCAACTATCTCCCAAAGAGGAAATAATGTGTGAGTACGTTTGCTAGTATTTCAGATAGAAGATGGACTTTGGTGTTTGGAACCTGTTGGGCACAGTGTATCAGCTGGGCTGTGATAACAGAGATGATGTTTCAGACAGGAATATTTTCATCCCAGACAGACTTAATCCAAATCCTTGGATTTCAGGCCTTGAGTAGATAGAATTACAAGTGTGAGCTGCCACCACCACCTGGTTCATTTTGGAAACCTTAATTGCTTCTCATTTGTTCCTTTCCTTTTTTGGAAGATTGATCTAAGCTGGCTGATTATGCATCACAATGAAGTGATTGGCCTCAGGAATTGCAAATATTTGTTTCATCAGCACGGAATGAAAGACGTTGATCTAAACCCAATAGTATTTTCCTTCTAATAAATAGGGAACTTACCTATATCATTTTTCCTTGCCTTTGCTTTCCCAAAGCAAGCAACATGTTTCTTGAAAACTATACTTCATGAGAATATTATAATTAGAAGCTATCTTCTGCACACTTCAGAATAGTCCTTGCATTTATAAACTTATATTATAATATTAGGTAGAAGAATGGTGACTGTTTGTTTCATAACTTTTTCATATGTTTTACTCTTTAAGGCTCATTAAGTCAAGAAGGGATTAAATACATTTAGATAATAGTAGAACATAGCTGCTGCTTTTTTGATGTGTGTGCAGATGATACACAGATTTATTAGGATTACTCAAAAATTTTCTTCAAATTTTCGGTAGTAGACTGCTATGCTAACGGGAAGGTGATAGTAATGATGCTGAAATTCTATGAATCAGCTATGAAGCAGAATTTCAGGGGAGAGTATTTTCTAGGGACTTAATTTCTGAGACGCATATCAAAAATATTGAACTATAACACCAAATGATGGAGGACTCAGCGTCACATTTTGTTTGTTTTATGCAAGTCCTGGGACTTGAACCCAGGGCCTGGGAACTGTCTTCAAATGTTTTTTTTTTGCTTCAGGCTAGTGTTCTACCACTTGATCCACAGCTCCACTTCCAGATTTTTGGTAATGAACTGTAAATCAGAATATCATGCAATTTGTTTGGGCTGGATTCAAACCTGATTCTGTGTAGATAGGATTCCATGTGTGAGCGCACAGAGCCTGGCTAGTATCATTCATCATTCAAGTCATGGGACTGCAATTCTGCATCTGGGTCTTGTCACTGAGCTTTTCATCTCAAGACTACTGCCCTATCCCTTGAGCCATAGGGCCACTTCTGGGTTTCTGGTGGTTAATTGGAGATAAGAGTCACATGGACTTCAGTGCCCAGGCTGACTTTGAACTGCTATCCTTGGATCCCAGCCTCTTGAGTAGCTACATTTACAAGTGTGAGCCACCATACCCGGCTAAATTATTTTTTAAGTTAATTTGTTTTGTTAAGTCAATATATAGTTGGCATACGGTTACATAAGTAATGAACACATTTCTTAAGAAAATTGTTATCCCCTCCCTCATTTTTCTCTGTTTTCCTACCCTAAGCCCCTCTCCACCCAGATTGTTCAGTTCATTTCCGTTTAGTGTCTTCCGAATATCACTACTCAATTGGTACCCATTTTTTCCTCTCTTTTTTTTTTTTACCATTTTATTATACCCTTTCCCTTTCCTAAATCACATAAACCTATGTACAAGACACAGAGTACCCGAATTCAACACAGTGACTACAGAGAATAAAACTAAATGGAAAAAGAAGAAAAGAGGTAAAAAGCAAAGAAAATGAAAGAACATCATACAGTACCTTAGAAGCAACAACACTGAAAAAACAAAACATAAAACCTTGCGCTGGAAACGTAGCTTGCCTAGCATGTATGAAACCCTGGATTCCATTCCTCAGCACCACATAAACAAAATCTGGAAGTGCCACTGTGACTCAGCTGGTAGATTTCTAACGTTCAGCACAGAGTGTCTCCAAGTGACAAAAATCTGTCACATTTAAGTCAGGCTTCAAAACTTTGCTAGGAACCAGTTACGTGATTTGGAAGAAAGTCCAATTTTCAAAAAATCACTAGCCAGGCGCTGGAGGGTCATAATTGTCATTCTACTAGCCAGGGAGAAGGTGATTCAAAGCCTTTGCAAGCAAAAAAACGAAAACAAAAAAAACTGTAAGATTCTTCTCTCCACTTATCCACCCAAAAACTAAGTGGAGTTGTGGCCAAAGCTGGTACAGCATTAGCCTTGAGGAAAAAGAACTAAGAGACCTTGCCCAGGTCCAAAGTTCAAGCTCCCCACCAAGAAAGAAAAAAAAGGTGTCCGGATACCTTAGTTTCAAAAGTATATCTGGATATCTTCGTAGATTTTTCTGATCTTTCCTCATTCATCTCATGGAACCACATAATTTTGATCCTGATCTGACTAAGAGCCTGCATTGTGCTTAATAAATTCATTCCACATATTCCAGTAGAATCTGGACAGCTAACAGCCACTTACCAATGCTTTATTCTACGTTTAGGCCAGTATGTCTTCATACCCTCTACACAGTCAGCTATATCATCTTTCCAGAAGTAGCATTGAGTGTAGAACACTCAGAACTAAAATAATTGCATAAAGATGTAATAAAACTCTTTGATTCATTAAGAAAAATTCTGTACCACTTAGAGCAAGTACATTAGTGGTATTTACATCTAGCCTCTTTTTTAAAAAAATTTATTAACATTGAATTTTACATCATATTTCAAATGTCATGTTTAACCAACAAGTATTCAAGAAGGGAATCGCTGGCACATAAATTATAGAATATAGTAAAAATTAAGCTGAGTCTTTGTATGTCATAGATACAGATTAATCTATAATAAAACACATGTCTATAGAGTGTATAGTCTATCCTAGATTTTTATGTCTATGTAGTTATGTTTATATCTCCAAAATTATGTCCAGAACTTTGGGTATCAACTATTCAATCATCGCTCTACTACTGTTTGAAACTAATATCCATATATTAAGGATACCATGTACCTTTTGTTCCTTGGTCTTGACTTATCTCACTCAACAGGATTCACTCTAATTTCATTCACTACCCCAAAAATGCCATTATTATTTTTTTCTGTGCAGATCTTCTTTTTATGTATTTATTTTTATTGTAATTTATAGAAGGGTTACATTATATTCACCAGATAGAAGGTGCATTACTTCTCAAACTTTGATACCCCATGTAATGATATGCTCCCTATTTCCCTTCCCCTACCCCCACTCATGTTCATTTCCCCCCCTCCCTATCCAATTTCAAATAACCAATTAGGCACATATGAAATATATCAGAAAACAAGGTGAAATGTTGTAACAATATGATATAACCAAGGGATAGCAAAAGAGATAAGAGATCATATAGTTCATAAGGACAACAATCACTGATTATATGAGTTTTGTTTCTTTATCTTGGAGGTCCTTACATTTAGTGTCATACTATTTGTCACGATGTCTCTAGATTTTGTTCTATTGTAAATCTCTGGTGGCAGAGCCCAAGGTTTCTATTGAATTTGACAAATGAGGGAGACTCTTGGGCCTATGTTCCTTTGAGTTTGGCTTACTTCACTTAATATGATTTTTTTCCTTTTCATCCACTTCCCCGAGAATGCCATTATTTTATCTTGTCGGTTGGCTATGTATCATTCCATTGTGTGTGTGTGTGTGTGTGTGTGTGTGTGTGTGTGTGTTTGTGTGCGTGTATCACATTTTTTGTAGTAGGGCATCTAGTTGTTTCCATCATCCAGCCTCATTTTCTACAGATATTTTTATAGTCTCTTTTTTATTTTCAGGGTAAGTTATAGAGGGGTTAAGATTACATTTACAGGTAGTGGACTGCATTACTTCTCACATATTTATTCCACTCCACATGTTTCTGTCCCCAGTTCCCTCTCCCCTCCCCTTCCCAATCATCTTGTTTCCCCCTTCCCTTTCCTATTTGACATAAACAAATAAACATATATACAATATGCCAGGGAAAAAATCAGATACAGTAACAGTCTGACATTAACCAAAGGGCAAAATAAGAGATTAGAAATAACATAGTAGAATAAGGACAAAAATCACACAAGGTTAAGAGCAACGATGACACAAGATATAGCTCTTGTTCCCATATCCTAGAGATCCTTTCATTTAGTCTCATCCTATATGACCTTATATACCTAGGTTTTTGAGTTATTGTAATCCTCTGCTAGGAGAGTCCTAGATGTGAACTAATTATTACAAATGAGGGAAACCATTGAGCTTATGTTTCTTTGGGTCTGGTTTACTTCACTTAATATGAATTTTTCCAAGTCTTTCCATTTCCTTACAAATGGGGCGATGTCATTACTTCTGATGACAGCATAGCATTCCATTGTGTCTAAGTACCACATATTCTTGATTCAGTCATCTACTGAGTGGCATCTGAGTTGGTTTCATATCTTTGCTATGGTAAATAGTGCTGCAATGAGCATCATTGTGCTAGTGGCTTTAGTATGCCCTTTCTTTTGGACAATTGGGTAGATGCCAAGTAGTGGATTTGCTGGATCATAGGGGAGCTCTATGTTCAGTCTTTTGAGGAACCACCACACTGCTTTCCCTAGTGGTTGAACGAGTTTACACTCACACCAACAGTGTAGGTGTGATCCCCCCTGGTCACTTCCCCACCAGTATCTCTTATTAGATTTTTTGATAATGGCCATTCTGACTGGAGTCAGGTGGAATCTCAAAGTTGTTTTGATTTTCATTTCCCTTATTGCTAGAGATATGGAGCATTTCTTCATGTGTCTAAAGCCCATTTTAATTTTTTCTTCAGAGAATACTCTTTTAAGTCTTTAGCCCCCTTTTAAGAGGATGGTTGTTTCTTTGAAGATTTGTTTGGGAGAGATTCATTTTTTTCAACTATAGATATATTTTAGATAACTACATATATTTTTGTAGAAAAAAGAATGGAAGCCATCATGCTGGCTCACAACTTAATTTCAGCTACTTAGGAGGCTCAGGGCTTAGGATCACAGGTCAAAGCCAACCAGGGCCCTACAATGTGTGAGATCAAACTCTGTGAACATACAAGGACTGTAAGAGGGATCTCACTGCCTGGGAATGTAGCCTAATGGTAGAGTGCTCACCTAGAATGCATGAAGACCTAGGTTCTATTCACCGGTACCGCATTCTCAGAAAAAAGCTAGAAGTGGCGCTGTGTCTCAAGAGGCAGAGCACTCACCTTGGGCAAGCGAGTCCAACGAAAATGTCTAGGCCCTGAGTCCAAGCCCTAGGACTGGCAAAAAGAAAAAAAAAGAGCAATCTTACTTAAGTAACAAGGAATGTACCCTATATTTATACAGACTGAAAAATTCATTAAGAAATTAGAAAAAATGTAGAAAGTGCATAATTTCTTTTGTGTGTTGGCACTGGGTCTTCACCTGAGTGCTTCAGCTCTATCCCTGACCTTTTCTGCTCAAGGCTAGCATTCTACCAATGCAGCCCCAAATCAACTATCTTCAATTGAGATATAAGCGATGAATATTTCAGGGTGCTTCATGAAAAACATTTTTATAAATTGAAACTTTCAACACAGTCTTATTTTAGTATGAATGTTGAGATGGGAAGAGACAGAAAAAGTGAAATGTTTCCTGATCCCCATAGAGAAGAGACTCAGCAGAACCACTGTGGTCTGCAGGCTTCTTTGTGAGTTTTGTTTGCTTGTTTGATTTTTGTCAATTGTGGGGCTTGAATTCTGGGCCTGGACACTGTCCCTGAGCTCTTCAGCTCAAGGCTAGTGCTTTAATCTGTGAGCCACAGTGCCACTTCTGGTTTTTCTGGCAATTAACTGGGTACTTTGGCTGGCTTTAAACTTTGATTCTCACATCTTAGCCTCCTGAGTAGCTAAGATTATAGGTGTGAGGTACCATCACCAGGCTGCTGCTCTGTTACTATGCAGGTTCTGGATCAAGAACTTCAAGTTCTTACTTCAATTTTTTTTTCTATTGCCTGATACTCGGCCATTTGAACGAAGCCCCAGTTCCTGGTCTTTGTTGGTTAATGAGAGATATTATGATTTTCTAATACTCACAGCAATGATTATAAAACCCAGCATTTTACTTACTTGAATAAATTAAGAGACAGGACCTAGTGAGATGGAAAACACAATTTTTTTTCAAGTTGCTATCCTGTTCTAATGCATAAGTCTGGCTATTTTGCTTACACACAAATATGTATTTTACCAGTTTCTACTCTATTTTTGCTTAGCTTAAAACCACCACTGCCATTTCATAGATTTTGTTGTTGTTGTTTGCGGTGCTTGAACTCTGTGCCTGGGCTGTTCCTCAGATCTTCAGTTCAATGCCAGTGCTCTACTACTTTTGATCTGGCCAGTCCTGGGCTTGAACTCAGGGCCTGAGCACTGTCCTTATATTTTCTCAAGGCTAGGGCTCTACCACTTCAGCCTCAGCACCACTTCCAGCATTTTTCTATGTATGTGGTATTGAGGAATTGAACCTAGGTCTTCGTGCATGCTAGGCAAGCACTCTAACACTAGGCCAAACTCCCAGCACAAAATTATTCATCATTACTATTAGCTATCTTCTTTTTTTTATTATTGATTCGTCATGGTGCTTGGACTTTGGGCCTGGACACTGTCCCTGAGCTCTTCAGCTAAAGGCTAGCGCTCTTCCTCTACAGCTCCATTTTCGGTTTCTGGTAGTTAATTAGTGATGTAAGTATCACAAACATATGTGTCCAGGCTGGCTTTGGGCTTTGAACCAAGATCCTCCAATCTCAGCCTCCATAGTAGCTAGAATTACACGCTTCAGCCAGCAATGCCTGACTGTTTGATGTCTCTGTCTCTGTCTCTCTGTCTCTGTCTGTCTCTGTCTGTCTGCCTGTCTGTCTGTCTCTCTCTCTCTGTCTCTCTCTGTCTCTCTGTCTCTGCCTGTCTCTGTCTGTCTGCCTGTCTGTCTGTCTATCTCTCTCTGTCTCTGTCTCTCTCTGTCTCTGTCTCTCTCTGTCTCTCTCTCTGTCTCTCTCTCTGTCTCTGTCTCTCTCTCTGTCTCTCTCTGTCTCTGTCTCTCTCTCTCTCTCTCTGTCTCTCTCTCTCTCTCTCTCTCTTTTGTTTGTAAGACTTTAGTTGTGCACCTGGGCAGTGTCCCTGGGCTCTTCAGCTCAAGGCTACAACCTTAAACACCTCGAGCCACAGTGTCACTTCTGGTTTTCTGGTGCTTAAGTGGAAGTAACAGTTTCATGGACTTTAGTGTCTGGCCTGGCTTTGAACTGTGATCCTCAGAACCCAACCTTCTGAGATCATTTCTAGCTTTTTTTTGGTGTAAGTGGTACAGAGTAATTGAACACAGGGCTTTGTGCATACTAGGCAAGCAAACTACCACTAGTGTGCACTCCAGCCTTAGATAAGGGCTTTCTTTTTCGTTTTCTTTTTTTCACTCTTGGGGCTTGAACTCTGGGCCTGGATGTTTACCTTAAGCTCTTCAGCTCAAGGCAAGAGATCTACCACTTGAGGCACATTGTCATTTTGAATTTTCTGGATTATTTGGAAATAATATTCTCACAGATTTTTATGCCTGGGCCGTCTTTGAACCTCGATCCTCCAGGGTAGCTAGGATTACCAGGGTGAGCCACCAGTCACAGGCATTAAATTATTATTTTTTCCATGTCCTATGGCTTCAACTCATGGCCAGAGCACATTTCAAGGGCTTGCTGAAGGATAGCACTTTACTTCAGCCAGCCAACTCCCGGTCCAAACAGGCCACTCTTGAAGCTAGACTTACAGAGATCTGCCATAATACTGGCATGTCGTTATCTAAGTATATAATTTTTCTTTTATTTTTGATGGCTTTTCCTTAGTGGACATATTTCCTACATATTTTATGGAAAACTTCCTTCCCACTGGGGCCATAAGTTAAGCCTAGTGGAAGAGTTCTTGCTGAGCATGAATGAAGTCCCAAGTTCAATTCCTCAGCACAACATAGATAAAAAAGATAAAAGTGGTGCTGTGGCACATGTGATAGAACTTGCGCCTTAAGAATAAACAAAAAAAAAACAAGGATCGTGCTCAGGTCCTGAGTCTAAGCACAGTAGTGGCAAAAAAAATTCTGCCCAAAGTAGACATTAAAACTTATTGTACTTTCTAAAAAATTTGTTGTCAAGGTGATATACAAAGAGATTGCTGTTACATATGTAATGAGTACATTTCTTGTAAACACTGTTACCCCCTCCCCACTTTTCTCTTTCCCTTCCCCCCAAGTCATAAATTTCATTTACAACAAATATATATGTATTTTCATTCCTGAAAAAAATAGTTTAAAATGTGTTCAAATAAATGATGTAGGTTGATATATTTATCAAAATTGATTACTTGATCTCTAAAATAAACATTCTAGGTAATTTTTCTCATAAAATTGTAGTAATGCTATAAAACTAATAAAAAAGGAATTTTAGTTATTAATTTCTTATGTTTTACCTTTAACATTATTACACTAAGCATACTGTTTATGGAATTAACACAGACAGCATGAAATATGATTATGTAAAAAAATTAAATGATTCAAAATAGTAAGGTTGGGGGCCAGTAGTTTGGCTTGGTGGCACACACCCTAGACTGGCAAAAAAGAAGTAGGGTTAGATAAAACAGATTTATTTCCAAATGTGTGGAAAATGGTATGATTTCTTGTTTGGCTAGTCCTGGGGCTTGAACTGAGGGACCAGGAACTGTCCTTGGCCACATTTGTTCAAGAGTGGCACTCTGACACCTGAGCGACTTTTAGTGAGATGGATGGGTCTGGATATTCTGTGAGGATGGATTCATTTCCCTCCAATGAATCCAGTATTGAGAGTACACTTGCTGCTTCCCATGGGGACATTTTCCATGAGCCCAGCGTGTGCCCCTTCAGCTTGCACAATAAGTGGAGTGTTACTCTGACTCAGATGGACTGACTCCTGGTGGAGTGTGAAAGGAAAAGGAAGGAAATCTGGTTGCTCTTTTTCTTCCTCCATAGTATCTGCAGGTTCAACTGTGTCACACATGGGGTTCAGAGCAAAAGGTATATCCACAGGACTCTAAACCTGTTTGGTAATTTCTACAGAAGGCCCATGCTTTCTGGAGTGCAGTGATGATTCTCAGTCTCCATCAGTCACCAGCTCCATTGGTGGGTTTTTCATCTGGAGTTCAGGATAAGCTCTTCCACGATGACCCAAACCTCAGAATGGAAATAGGTACAGAGTGGACAGAGTGGACTCTGCAAGTTGAAGTGTCACTCAACTTCCATGAGGATCTAATGGAGGAACCTGTAGAACTGGGGTTTGTACTGAACACTGAGGAGGTGTAGGGTCTTTCTAATGAGTGCTTATTCCCGAGTCCTTTCAGAGGACAGACATTACCTGGCTGACACCACCCATAAAGGGCATTTTGCCAAGCTCTGTAAAAGTAAGGGCCAACCAATATCTAGACCACATGGGCTTCTTACTCACAGGCTCTGAGGCACCCACACCAGGACTTCTACTTTTTCTTGGTCTTACTGGTCGCACATTCCTCCAGCTGGTCAAAAAGTATGTGTTTAGAAGAGCAGGTCCAAAGCCGGCATGTGGAGCCTCATATAGAGCTTGAGTTGTGTCAGGGTGTGGCAGTTCTTGAACTCGTAGAAATCACTGGGGTAGAAGTCCATTCACATCGTATAGATGGAACACATGATGCTGTGGGCGCATTCGGTACAAGGAAAGTGAGAGCCTTCTCTCTCCATCTTGAGCCTTCTACCAAAGCCACTTGCTTGCAGGACTCTAATGCTGTGGCTGTCCTGCAGAGATGTGCACTTATGTGCTGGGAGGGGGGTAAGAGACACTCGAGAACAGGATGACTTTTACACCCCACTTCCAGAAGCTTCTGAGAGAGGCCTCTATGCATCTGTCCAAAGTAAACGCACCTTAAATTAACTAAGTAAATGCTTTAAATAAATCAATAAGTAAATGCTCTAAATAAAGAACTAAATGCTCATTCCTCTAATCTTAGCCACCCAGCAGGCTGAGCTCTGAAGATCACAGTGGAAAGCCAGTCTAGTCAGTAAAAGTCTAAAGGCACTTGTCTTCAATTAGGCAGCAAAAAACCAGAACTTGACCTATGACTCAAATGGTACAGTGCTAATTTTTGAACACCAAAGGGATGGCATTTAGACCTGGGTTCAGGTTCAAGTGGCAGCACTGGACCACACACCAAAATGTAAATGCTTTCAGGTTCTAACAGGCAAAGCTATCACAATCCCTCCCTGATGGCTCAAAAGTGATTCAGCCCCCAGCTTTTCCTCTGACTCCAGTATTTCACAGGCCTCCGCCATTAGTACTGACACCTCATTCCTTACTGGGAAATGGGATTTCCTAGGATGTCACCTAGATGAGGGCTGCAATTGGGAGCCACTTACTCATGCCTGAAATCCAACTTCTCAGTAAGCACACTGTTGAGACTCCAGTAGCTTGTGAGGGAAATGAAATGGCATGGTGTCCCAGTCATAATAAAATAGTTTGTGCCCTTGTATCATGCTTAGCTCCCCTGTGAACACCCCAGTGAACCAAACAGGCTCAGAAAGGAGCCAAGTATTCCAAGACTTGGCCAGGAGGGGTGAGCAAACCTAGGTTTGGAGGGGGAACACTCACTTTTTCAAGAGAATTTCCAGCAACTACTACATTGTCCTCCACTATTTGAAATTGTGCAGGAAGTTTCCCACATAAAAGAGATCACCTTTCTGGTAGGCAGGGATCAGCTTTGTCAGCAGCATCTCCAACAGGCCTTCCTCCAGGATCCATAGGTTACAAGGCTCATTCAGAGTCTGAGCTGACTTAACATCACACTATGTTGGCAAAACAGTGGATGTTTCAAACGTAGGAATGGGACCACACTTCACACTGAGGAATTGGAATAGAGTAGATTGGAAATGACACACTCTATTCTCAGTATAGTCACTTGAAAGCACACAAGAAGGTTGTAGTGTGTGGGCAGGATGATGGGTTCAAATAGGTTTCCTCTCAATATACCTCATCTGAGTTGCCCTGGAGTTTCCTGGCTTTCTTCCTAGAGAAATACCTGATATACTGGAATTTTGGCTTGGCACTGATCCAGCATCTACTTCTTCAAGTGAGACATCCATATCTCTCATGCCTGAGATGCGAGCCTCCTGATCTTGGCAAGAGCACAGCAATATCTTTCTGGTTCCTGAGCCACAGGCCAAGGGAGCTGGCTTGAGCTGCTTGTCACATACAGTGGCTTGGTTACCAGGGTTCCATATTCTGTTCCATTGTGAGGGAGGTAGTGTCACCTTTCAAGGCCCAATGACCAAAGCTCCTTGCTCACAGAAGACCTCCCCAAAGACATACTGGAGGCTGAATCTCCCTTCCCACCTCACATATGGATGTAGTAAAAAGCACACCTTTTTGTTCAAATCCCAAGTCATTAACTAGGCTTGAGTGCTAGCCTGGTCTCAGGCTCAAGGAGCCTTTCTTAGGTAAGATCCAAACTTAACTGTCACTATTCCCCTTACCCTTCACAAGACATTTTGCTTCACAGTGCCTTCTCAGCTTGCATTTTGCCTCTTGCACGTTTTTTTGCTAGTCCTGGGACTTGACATCAGAGCCTGACCATTGTTCTTAGGCTTTCTTTAGGCTATAGCTGTCCCACCAAGCCACAGCACCACTTCCAGCGTTTTCTATGTATATGGTACTGCAGAATCAAACCGGAGTCTTTTTGTGTGGTAGCCAAGCACTCTACAAATAGATGAAACACCCAGGCCATCTTGCACATATTTTTCACTTCAATCTACTACTACGTTGTTAGGTTTCTGTATCCTAATCTAGTTTTCTTCCTGATGAATATCTGTGCTGTCATCTGTAAAAATGCAAGTGGGAAAATCACAGAAGCATTGGTGACATAAAAAAAGTCTTACAAACATAGATAAGTGTTCATTCTTTGTAGGAGAAAGGATATTTTGATATGATGATGATGACTATTTATAAATACTTTATCGGGGTTTAGTGTTTGGCCCAGTGGTAGAGTGCTTGCCTAGCATCCATGAAGATCTAGGTTTGAGTCCTTAATATCACACAGATATAAAAATCCATATGGCAATGTGGCTCAAGTGGCAGAGGGCTAGACTTGGGAAAAGCCAAGAGCAGTGCTCAGGCCCTGAGTTCAAGCCCCAGGAATGGCAGAAAAAAACAAAAGAAAAGAAAAGAAAAGAAAAGAAAAGAAATGTGCTTTTTACAAGTTATTCACTCACAGCATTTGCCTCTGAATTCTTCGCTTCTGCATCTTGTGACTTATCCCTTTCCCTGAATGTAGACAAGAAAAACAGATTTTATTACTTGCTATCCTGTTGTCCAATCTTTGGATATTAATTCAAAATACAATATTGCCTGAGATATTGTGTGTGTGCATGTGTGTGTGTGTATCTGCCAATGTGTGCATGCACACATGTGTACAGGGTTTAGGGCTTACTCATAGGGCCTGTGTGATAACCCTCAGCATCTTTTCCTCAAAGGTATTGGTCTTTCACTTCTAGCTTATTATAGCTAATTGGAGTTGAGAGATTCACTCAATTAATTTCCCTGTGCATTGGAACCCAGTGCTGAGTTCTCATATGGTTAATTGTAGCTTTAGAGAAGGCTGAGGTCTGGGGATCCTCGTTAGAATCCAGCCCCTGAGGGAAAGTCACTGATAGAAATCTTTATCTTCAGTTAAGCACGAATAAATAAGGCAAAAGTGGAACTGTGGCTCAGTTCCTCTTGTACCAGCCATGAGAAAATTAGTAATTGGCAGCACCTGGTCCCTGAGAGAAATCCTTAGCACTGGTTCAAAAAAAGAAAGAAAATAATGAAAAAAATTAAAACTTGCTGAGGAATCCATAAGGATAAACGTGCCTGTGAGTAATCTTGTCATTTCAGATTCCCTCAAGAGCTTATGTCTCTCTATATTTTATCAAGTATTTTTAAAGATATTTACATATTTACTATCTTTCTTAAACAGAGATAGCCATCCACAAAACACAAACACAAACTCTCACACAGTATACCGCCCACCCATAAGTGTCTGGCTATGTATATATGTATAGTCATATGTATTGATCTGTCTCTCCATACTAATATATAAATGCATAGCCATATGTATTTAGACAAACAGGAAACATACATAGATAGGTCTCAGGCATTTCCAGATTTTGTGCAAGTCTTCTGAGTGCAACTTACCATTGTATTGTTTGTCAAGATAGTGTCCCTCTAACTTTTGGCCAGCTTCTTGTCCTTTGATACTTTTTTCTGCCATTCCTGGGTTTTGAACGCTAGGCCTGGATGCTGTCACTGAGCTTGAGCTTCTTGCATTCAGTAGTTTATTGCAGATAAGAGTCTCATGGAGTTTCTGTCCTGGGCTGGCTTTGAATTGTGATCCTCAGATCTCAAACACCTGAGTAGCTAGGATGACAGTCTTGAGCTACCAGTACCTGGTTCCTTTGCCTCTTTTACCCTTTTTTTTGGCCCCACCACAGCCATGGTATCTACCTTCCTATGTTCTCTCCACCTGCCCCCAGACAGGGATCTAACAGATGCTTTCCACCCACTTATTCATGTCCTCCTCTGTATTGGCTGACAGCTAAGACATGCACTCACTTGTCTGGATGCCAAACACAAAGCCATGTGATTGTTTCTCAGTCTGGAACATCCTATCAGATTTATAGCACCACAGAGGGTCAGGTTGATGCTCCTCCAGGGCTTCTTAAATTGTTCTCATATTAATCCACAACACGTTTGTCATCACTTGTCCAGCTAATTCATGGACTAAACCAGCATTCCCTAAAAACTGAGATCCCAATACCATGAGGACACTCAAGGGTGCATTAGGAGTGTGACCTGCAGGTGGATGTGAGCCTGTCTAACTTGGAGGGGATTTCTCCACCACAGGAAATGGAATACAAATTTAGAATCTGCTTTCATGAGGTGACAATCTCTGGCAGATGTTCTTATCAAATGTGGCACTGCCTACTTCCAGCTTAAAACATGGGTTGATGACCCAGCATAACAGAGAATGTATTCACCCAGGCACAACACATAGGCTGGGACCCTGAACTTTCAGGTAGCATTTGGCTTTGAAGGTCATGAGATCTTAGTCTACAAATAATGAGCCCCCTCCCGTGAGGCATACCAAACGGAGCCAAAGTGCAACCCAGTTAAGCACCAGATCAAGCTTCCCTTCTTCAGTAGGGTATGGTTGAAAACTGTGCATAGCTTCTGTTTGAAGCCAGTCCAGAAAGGAAAGTCCATGAAACTCTCATTTCCAGTTAACTGCCAAGAAAAAGCCAAAGATAGAGATGAAGCTCAAGAGAGGTAGAGAGCCATCTGAAAAGAATGGTTACACCCTGCAACATCCTCATTATCTGATCTTGAAACCATCTCTGCGTGCATCCCAGCATGCAGCCAGCATCTGGGGGTGACAGTGACCCCTGCGCCCATTGGCAATCTGCACTGTCTCTGACATCTGTAATGTGAACCTCATTCTGTTGGGTTTGTGAAGCGGTGTTAACCTTGCAGAAGGAACCAACTGTGCCCTAACTCCCACTGTCCCCTGGGGCTCCTAGCATTCCCCCATCTGCACCCCTCCTGTAGCTTCTGATCCTAGGGAACCCTCCTGCCCTGTCCAACACTCACATGAAGTGCATATTTCTTCTCCTGGGGCAACTTCTCCACAGAGAGTACATGACATGCCCACTCTCCAGGCACGGGGAGATCCTGCCAAAGTAGCAAATCATTGATAAGGACATAAAGTGATGAATAGAATTTTAGATCCTGATGGTAGACAGTCTGCAAAATCCAAGGGAGAATGGAATTGGAGGGGACCAGGGACCAGGATGTGGGCATGGAGCTTCCCTGCCAAGGGGGTGGGGGAAGTCACAGGCTGGGGGATGCACAGGATGATCCATGGGCCCTGTGCAGCTACTGGGTCACCCCCTTCTGCATCTCAGCCTTTGGCTTTGAGCTCTGTGATCATCAATATGTGCACTTTCTGTACTCTGGCTGGCAGAAGAAAGGACCCTGGGAAGACAATTGTAGACCCTTTGTGAGTGTAGGAAGGGGTAGGCTGGACACCCAGTCCAAGAGGAGCTAAAACTGGAGTCGAGGGGTGTGCAAGGAGTGGGTGTGAGGGTTGTAGGCATTCACAGTCACGGCAGAGGTGGCTCTGTCTGTGGGGTGATTGCCTCCCTGAAGGCACAGCACTGGAGATATCAGAGATCCACATGAAAAGGAAAAGCTGGAAATGGCACTATCGTTCACATGGTAGAGCATCAACCTTGAGCAAAAGAGCTCAGGGACAGTACCCAGGACCTGAGTTCAAGCCTCATGACTGTAAAAGGAAAAGAACCAGGACTATGAGAGGGAACCTGGTACTCTCTTGGTCTAATCAGACACAGGAAGAGGCCGGGATAGGCTGTGGAAAAACACAGAGAACATCTTCCCCCAGCTCATCCTGTCCTGCATGCAGGGACAGCCATGTAACTAGGGCTACGGTGAGATCATCTTCACCCCTGTGCTGCCATCTGAATTGTAGGCCTCTGTCCTGGCATGGGGTGTCCTGATGGCTGAGCAGGTGCCCTAACCCTAGATGGAGAGCAGCCACTGACTGTGGTAGCTAAGGAGAGATCTGTTCCATAGCTATCAGGCCACCCAGCATGGGAGCCATAACGACCCCTCACCCAGGTAGAGGCCAATGGTTCTCCAGGTGCTACTAACATTGCCCCACCCCTAGCTCTGGGTACACGTGACATTCCCTCCACAAGGAGCAGGACAAAGTGAGGGATCAGGAAGCTGACTATGGGCTTCAGATGATGGCCAGGCTGGCACTACAGATGGCCTCACTCTGTCACCATCTTTCCTCCATCATGCCTCTCTAACTCCCACCCATTAACCTTGGAAACCAATGAACTGGGCTCTCATCATTCCTCTCATCTCTTCACCCACCTTGCCATGCGTCCATCCCTCTGTCACTTCCACCCCACACACATCCCACCACCAGCCACCCTGTAGCTTATGAGGATCCCAGAGGAAGCTCTTGGTGAAGGGCTTGTGACCACAAAACTGTTACTATCACCCGCTCCGGCCTGACCCACCACAGAATAAGAACAGCCAAGCAGGCACACACTGCAGCAGAGTTGCTCTGCTGCCACCCTGATTTCTTCATGGCCAGGACTTGGCTCTCCTCAGCCTCTCAGCTCAGTAACCAGAACATTGTGCTTTCACAGAACCATGGCTTCCAGTCTCCATGGACACAATGACATCAAGGTGATGCCAACTTCCCCATCTCTATATACTTCTAACTATGGGATGGGAGCTGAGGTTCTCTTCTGTGACCCCATCCGGTAAGAGGCTCATGCAGATTTCTATCCTTTTCTCATCATGGTTACTCTTTGGTTAACAAGTCACTGCTGGGCTTCCAGTTCACCACATATAGAACCCATACTCCAACACTTTTCTTAGAAGGACTGATGACTTTTAAATATTCTCTAGTTTTAAATGTCTAGTTCCTTCTCTCTTTCATTTATATATTTCCCTTCCTCACATACTTCCCTTTTTTTACCTTCCTTCTTTCATTCCTGGCCTTGAACTCAAGACCTGGAGCTTTTTCTTAGCTTTTCTTTGCTCAAGGTAGCACTCTAGCTCTTGAGCCACAGCTCTGCTTCAATCTTTGTTCTTGCTCTAAACTGGGAGTAAGAGTCTCATGCAATTTTCCCTTTGCTTTGTTGGTTTTAAACCACAATACTAAGATCAGGATCCTGAATATGCCTCAGATTACAGGTATTATCTAATCAAAACAAATTCCTGATTTCTTTTTTAGACATAATTAGTTCTTTCAGGTGAGCCACCAGCCACTCATGCAAGAGCATTGCAGGATCCCAGCATTCATCTTGTCTCCCGTCTTATTCCATCCATCTCACAATGGCCATCTAAAACACCCTGCTGCATGCCTGAAGTTGCAAGGAATGTTCTCAACGCAATGAGAAGCCCCCTTAAGCTCTGCCTCAGATATGCCCAGCCCCCATCCCACTTCCACATGAGCATTTGTTTAGGAGAAATTTCCTGAGTACATCATCATCTTTTCCTCACCATTCAAATTTCATCTTTGGAGTCATTTCTCCCAGACAAAGAGGAACATGATCCATGGTTTGATAGCAGCTCCAGCTTCATAGTCCCAGGCTCCAACACCCCCCATTACTCTGCCAGACACCTGAATTCAAGAACAATGTTTTCACTACCCCTCACTCTTATTAAATGTTTTAACTTATACAGTGCATTAAAATAATTTTACTAAATGGAATAAACACATGGCATCAAGCTTCAGAATCTTTGCACCTGAACTTTTAGTGAATAACAGACACACCAGCATTTCTGTAGCCAACAGAAATCTTAGCTTTGAGATTTCAGCATTCCTGGTATCCAAGTTTGGATGTGCTAACACTGCCCTTAATGGGGCACTTCAACCTCACAATCCCACAAAAATCAATGTCATTTGACATTCACTGGTAGGTGGTGCTAGGAAAAAGACTGATGTGCCAACTCCATGCTGACTTGACCTATGCCATCTTCAAACCTGGAGCAAGTGGGGCTCCTCTCTCCATGACACCTTTTGTGTAATACTCCAGGAGGACCTTTACCTTGAGACAAAATTATAAAGACTATCTCTACCAGCAAAGATTCCAGTGAGATGTGCCTACATGGATAAAGCTATAATCTCACTAAAGTGAGGTTGTTGGCAGTGCTGGAGCCTGAACTCAGGGCCTGGGCACTATGCATTTGTACTCAAGACTAGCCCTTTACCACTTGAGCCCAAACTCCATTCCCAGCTGTTTTTATTTTTGGTAGTAAGAATCTATCAGACTTTCCTGTTCTAGGTGACTTGGAACTTCCATACTCAGATCTCAGCCTCCTGACCAGCCTGGATTAAAAGTGTGGATCAGCCATGCCCCACACCTGAGGACTTCTGCCAGCACATTTTTCCCAAAAATTGGAAGAGGAAGATGAGGGAGGGTTGGGCTCATCCTGCCCTGCATATGAAGGAGAGCATCAGCGCCTGAACTTCATTCCCTGTGGTAGACTGCTGGAGGAAAAGGAAGCAAATAGGCGCAGGCTGGCAGCAGATGCCACAGAACAACTTGTGACCAAGACTCCCAGAGCAGACTTCAGAATCGATGACAGAGTTGGATCTACCCAGTAACAGAGGCAGTGGTGACACCTGAAACTGCGCGTTTGAGCCTTTGCTGCTAGTAAACAGGGCCACCTATGTCTCAATGAGAAAGGTGAGATTTTGGTGGGGAAGGTAAGATTAAACATTATGTATCATGCAAGAAGACAGACTATAAGGGGTCTTTTATTGTTCCGAGTGAAATTTTGGATTTCCTCTTCTGTTTCTTTAAAGAATGACATTGGGATATTGATGAGTATTACACTGAATTTGTAGATAGTCCTTATCAAGATTGCCATTTTTACAATATTTCTTCTTCCAAAGCAGGAGCATAGGTTTTTGCATTTCCTCAGTTCTGCGTTAATTTCCTTCTCCAGGGTTTATAGTTCCATCAAAAAGGTGCTTTACATTCTAAGTTAATTCCTAGGTAATTTATTTTCTTTGATAGAAAAATGAGTTGCTATCCTGATTCTTGCCTCATTCCTCTCATTTGTTGGCATATAGGAAGGCAGTTGACATTGAGGGTTAATTTTATACCCTGCTACCTTACCAAAGTTTTATATCAGCTCAAGCAGTTTCGAAGTAGAGTCTATAGGGTTCTTTAAATACAGAATCATGTCATCTGTAAGGAGAGAAAGTTTCAGTTCCTCTTTCCCTTTTCCTCCTCACTCCAGTTAGAATGGCCAAGATCCAGAAATCTAATAACGTATGCTGGAGGGGATGTGGCCAGGAGGGATCACTACTACACTGCTGGTGGGATTGCAAACTCGTTCAACCACTATGGAAAGCACTATGGCAGTATCCCAAAAAGACTAAACATAGAGCTCCCCTGTGATCCAGCAATTTGACTACTTGCCAATCGTCCAGATAGGACATACTAAATTCACTAGAACAATAACATTTATCACAGCACTATTTACTATAGCAAAGGTATGGAACTAACCCAGATGCCCGTCAGTTGATGAGTAGATCAAATATGGTATTTTATACAATGGAATTCTGTGCTTCTGTCAGAAAGAATGACATAGACGAATTTGAAAGGAAATAGAAAGACTGTAAAGTTTAGAAATTAGTTTCTGTCTCCTTCTCTCTCTCCTTCTCTATCTCTGTAAAATTTAGAAGTTACTGTTTCTCTCTCCTTCTCTCCCTTTTCTCTCTCTCTCTTTCTCTCTCTTTTCTCTCTCTCTCTCTGTTTCTGTCTCTTTTCTCTCTCTCTCTCTTTCTCTCTCTCTCTCTCTCTCTCTCTCTCTCTCTCTCTCTCTCTCTCTCTCTCTCTCTCTCTCTATCTCTCTCTGTCTCTCTCTCTCTCCCCAATCCTTAGGCTTGAACTCAGGGCCTGAGCTACTTTTGCTCAAGGTTAGCACTCTACCATTTGAACCACAGTGCTGCTTCTGGCTTGCTCTTTTCACATACTATTGAGGAATCTAACCCAGGCCTTCATCCTTGATAGGTTAGCACTCTACCACTAAGCCACACAGTCAGCTTTTAGAGGTTTCTAACAAAGGTTTTCCTACATGTTATTATTTCTTCTGTGAGTGCTGTTAATGCTTCCTGAAGGTTGACTTTGTTTAGAAGACTTACCCTAATGCTCCCATATACAGAGATTCTATATATAGCTAAATGTTTTTCTTTACTCAGAATTTCTCTATTTCTCTATTGTGTATGTTCTGAAATGTACTGAAGACTGACTTCTGATGAAAAGTCATTGCATATTTGTTCTATTCATTAGTTTTCTTTTCTTCTATGGGAATCAGGTTTGTGATGAACACAGAAGTATGCCTTCCAGGTCAAACACTTTCCACATTTGTAATATTCATAAGGTTTTTCTCTCCTATGTGCATTTTATACTTAGTCATGCGTTCATGATGGATTTTTTCATATTCTTATATTCATACGATTTTTATCCTGTGTCCATGTGGTATCATGCAAACTCAACTATGAGTTCTTCAAAAAAATTTCCCTTTCATTTTATTCATAGGATTCTATCCTGTGGGTGTTTAGTGATAAATCTTGACTTGTGCCTTCTGGGGAAAAGACTGAACATTTGCTACATTCATTAAGGGTTTGATCTTGTGTTGGTTCTGTGACACAACCTGAGTTTTCTTCCACAGACCGAAAAGTCTTTCCTTTTTATTACATTGCTAAGGCTTCTCATATGTGTGAACTCTCTTACGCTTCCTGAAGGGTGAATACTGCACGAAAGACTTTCAACTTTGGTTATATTCCTAAGGTTTCTAATATGTGTGAATTCTGTTATGCCTCCTGTAATGTGACTTCCATCTGAAGGTCTTACCACATTTGATGCACTCGTACAGTTTCTGTCCTGTGTGTGTTCTCTGATGCAATTTGAGGGAAGACTTCCATTTGAAAGACATTCCACATCGGTTACATTCATAAGGTTTTTCTCCTGTTTGAATTGTCTTATGCATGTTGAGGTTTGGCTTCTGTGTGAAGGACTTTCCACATATGTTACACTCATAAGGTGTTTCTCCTGAGTATATTCTCTGATGAACATGGAGTTTTACCTTCCATTTGAAAGACTTTCTGCATTCACTACATGCATAAGTTTTCTCTCCTGTGTGTGTTCTATTATGCCCATCAAGATATGACTTCCATTTGAAGGTCTTTCCACATTTGTTGCACACATAAGGTTTCTCTCCTGTGTGTGTTCTTTGATGCAATTTGAGGGAAGATTTCTGTCTGAAAGACTTTACACATTGGTTACATTCATAAGGTTTCACTCCTGTGTGTATTCTCTGATGAACACGAAGTTTTCCCTTCCCTTGGAAAGACTTTCCACATTCATTACACTTATAAGATTTCTCTCCTGTGTGTGTTATTTGATGAACTCGAAGGTGTATCTTCTGGGTGAAAAACTTTTCACATTTGTTACATTCATAAGGTTTCTCTTCTCTGTGTCTTCTCTGGTGCAAAGTGAGGTAGGATTTCAGTCTAAAAGTCTTCCCACATTTATCCCATTCATAAGATTTCTCTTCCTGTGTGAGATCTCTGATGTGTGCTGAGAGCTGTATTCTTGCAGAAATTTTATTACGTTCCTCATATTCATAAGGTTTGTCTTCTCTTGGAGATCGAGGTTGGAGCGTCATGTCTTACTTCTCAGAAATAAATTTTCACACTTGATGTACGCATCACATATCTCAGGATATTTGCTCTGAGGTATTGTAAGGCGTATTTCATTACTGAAAGATTTCTCACATTCACTTCATGTATGAGGATTCTCTCCTGTGTACATTTTCGGATGTGTAGTGATGGTCGGTGTTAAGTACAATATTTTTCATCACACAGTACATTTAGCAGTTTCCCTCCCTCCCTGAAGAATTTCTTGGGCAGGGAGAGCAGAATTATGATACTGCAGATCTTTTGGACTGTCACAATCATGAATAAAATGCTCTGAATATCCGATGGATTTTTTAAGAACAGGAGACATACGAGATCTATATGCAGCATGCATCTCATCAGGCTTAGGAGACAGAAGCATGTTCTGACACTTAATGAACTCCTCAGTCCTCACCCCTAAGTTGTTACCGTTATTACTCATCAGCTCTGGATTATGTGTAGAGCTCAAATTTAAAGTTGTTGCTAATCTCACGTTTTCCTCCACTTCGATACTACTTGCAACTGCTACTTCACAAAGACATTCATGTGGACTTTCCTGGCAGGTCTTGAACACATTTTCCATTACCTGGACATCTAAAATGAGTCATAGAAAAAAAGACACAAACATACATGAGATACAAATATTCCTTACTGTAAAGGTAATGACTTTCCAATTACCCACCATAAAATGTTTAATGGCTTGTGGCATATCATTGTAGAGCAATTGTGGTATCGACAAAAATAAGTCGGGGGAGTAGATTTAGGTTATAAATGGAATTATTCCATTGAAAAGGAACTACATTATATGATGACATATGCTGGTACTGTGAGAATATTGCAAAATCTTAGGGTATCAAGTAATAATACTGTGAAGTACACCCAGAATGTTAATGTTCTATGTCTGGCATCATAATAACTTGGGGAAAAAACTTTTTTTTCTTTTTTTTTGGCTGGGGGATTTGTAAGGCTTGAACTCTGGGCCTGGGCACTGTTCCTGAGCACTTCAACTCAAGGCTATCACCCTACCTATGAAGCCACAGTGCCATTTCCCATATTCTAGTGGTTAACTGTAGATGAGAGTCTCATAGACTTTCTAATGCCCAGGCTGGCTTTGAACCAAATCTTTAGATATCAGCCTGATATCTGAGTAGCTAGGATTATAGGTAGAAGTCACTGCACCTGGCAAGAAATTTATTTCTTGCTATTTTGTACTACAAATTTACTGTATGTTTTACTTTTTCAAAAAGACTGAGGATGACCTTTGTTCTGTATATAATGGGAAGAGGGATAGGGAGCTGTGAGCAGAAGAACTGAGGGGCAATACTCAGGGTAGGTAATAGCCTTAAACTAAAGAGCTCACGGCCCAAGGTCCAAGCCCCATGACTTTCCCCACTACCCCACAAAAAAAGGGAAAAAATTGGAGATTGAAGAGTATTTTCTAAAAAGAATATATAGAAATAGTAGTTCAAAATGTAGAAAGAAGTTCAATATTAACAGTCATGAGAAAAATTAAAATTACAATGAAATCATTACTTTAAATATTTTAATATAAGTATAGTTTTAAACAAAAAGATCCACATACACACACACAAACACACACACACACACGCATACAAAAAACAACTTTCAAAATCTAACTATTACTGGGAAGGTAGTGAGAAGAAGTAGAACTTTGGAATAGTTCTGCAAGGAATATAAAACAATCAAAAATTGCGTGGAGAGTGCTAAAAAAGTACTAAATATAGAATTACATAGAAATATGGTCCAACACTTCCATTTCTAGATTTGTACCTAACGGAAGAGAAAGCAGAGACTAGAACAAATATGTGGAGAATCCATTCACAACTATTAATAATAATCAAAAGATAGAAATATGCAAAACAATGCATTGAAAAGGAAGAACATTTTACTACATTTTACAGATGAATCTTGATTACAGTAAACTAAAAACACAGCAGGCATAAAGGAAGAGCTAGGGTATGTTTTCCCTTCCAGAGCTTCCAAGGATCAACAAACCCTTAGAGCCAAAAAGCACGATGGTTCCAGAGAATGGAGTAGAGAGGAACAGGAGCTGAATGTTTAATGATTATACATGGAAGATGAAAATTGCTCTAGATGGGTAGAATGAAGAGAGAACTGTACCCTAAACAATGGTTATGTAGCCACACAGGATGGGACACACTTATACTCCCTGATCTTGGGAAACTCAAGAAGGATTTCTAGCCATCCTAGTTGCATGGAAAGATCTATCATAAAAACTAATGTGGAGGGGCTGGGAGTTTGGCATAGTTGTAGAGTGCTTGTATGAAGACGAAGGTTCAATTCCACAGTACCACATACACAGAAAAAACCAGAAGTAGTGCTGTGGCTCAAGTAGAAGATCACTAGGCTTGAGGAAAGCTGAAGGACAGTGCTCAGACTTTTCTGTAAGAAGAAGGCCAGGAAAATCCAGGGCAACCAGATGAGGTAAATTTCTAAGAAGAAGTGTACTTACCCCATCATCCTCCCCACACACTACAACTTTCTTTTTTTTAATTTTTTTATTGTAATTAGTAAAAGGGTTACATGATATTTGCCAGATAGAAGGTGCATTAATTCACATACATTGATACCCTTTCACATATCTTGGTACCCATTTCCCTCCAACCCCACACCCCCCATCCGTCTTTGTTTTCCCCCTTCCCTATCAAATTTCAAATATCCAAATACAAATAAATTCAATATGTCAGATAACAAAGTGAGATACTATACCAATATGGGATAACCAGGGGACAGCAAAGGAGATGAGAGACAACATAGTACATTAAGGACAACAATTATTCATTATGTGGCTTTTGTTTCAATATCCTGGAGATCCTTTCAATTAGCTTCACATTAGATGGCCTTATATATGGCCTTTTGCTCTATTGCAAATCTCTGCTAGTAGAGCCCAAGGTTTCTACTGATTATGAAGAATAGGGAAACCATTGAGCCTAAGTTCCTTTGAGTCTGGCTTACTTCACTTAATATGATTTATTCTAAGTCTTTCCATTTCCTAACAAATGGGGCGCTGTCATCCTTTCTGACAGCAGCATAGAATTCCATTGTGTACAAATACCACAACTTGTTGATCCACTCATCAACTGAGGGACATCTGGGTTGGTTCCATATCTTTGCTATGGTGAATAGTGCTGCAATGAACATCGTTGTGCTAGTGGGTTTAGTATGCCCTTGTTTCTGGATTGTTGATTAAATGCCAAGTAGTGGAATTGCTGGATCATAGGGGAGTTCTATGTTTAGCCTTTTGAGGCACTGCCACAGTGCTTTCCATAGTGGTTGAACGAGTTTGCACTCCCACCAACAGTGTAGTAGTGATCCCTCCTGGCCACATCCCCTCCAGCATCTGTTGTCATTCGTTTTCCTAATCCTGGCCATTCTAGCTGGACTGAGGTGGAATCTTAGAGTTGTTTTGATTTGCATTTCTTTTATGACCAGAGATATGGAGCATTTCTTTATGTGTGTATAGGCCATTTTTGTTTCTTCTTCAGAGAAGACTCCCTTTAAGTCTTTGGCCCATTTTTTAATGGGATCGGTGTTACTTTGGAGGTTAGTTTCGGAGTGATTCAATTTTTTGAGTTGTTGATATATTTTAGATATGAGGCCTTTGTCCGTTGTTTGGTTGGTGAAGACCTTCTCCCACTCTGTAGGCTTCCTGATTAGTTTACTAGCTATATCTGTTGCCATACAAAAGCTCTGCAGTTTAATGCAGTCCCACTTATCCAGCCTTTCTCTGATTTGTTGTGATACTTGGTCCTTATTAAGAAAGTTTTGACCTGTGCCAGGAGGCCTAGTGTATCTCCTATTCCTTCCTGTAAACTTTTCAGTGTGTCAGGTTTTACCTCCAGGTCTTTGATCCATTTGGAGTTAATCCTAGTGCAAGGTTACAAAGAAGGATCCAACTTAATTTTCTGCTGGTGCTTAACCAGTTCTCCCAGCACAACTTGTTGAAGAGGCTATCTTCCTTCCATTCTATTTTTTTGGCTCCCTTGTCAAAGATTAGGTGGCCAAAGTTTTGTGGTTTAATATCTGGGTCCGCTGTTCTATTCCATTGGACTTCAGGCCTGTTCTTGTGCCAGTACCAAGCTGTTTTGAGAATTATAGCTCTGTAATAGAGTCTAAAGTTTGGAATTAAAATTCCTCCAGCGCTGTACTTTCTGCTAAGAAGTGTTTTTGCTATACGGGGTCTTTTATTATTCCATAAGAAATTTTGAACTGTAAGATTCTTCTCTCCAATTATGCACCCAAAAACTAAGTGGAGTTGTGGCTAAAACTGGTAAGCATTAGCCTTGAGGAAAAAGAACTAAGAGACTTTGCCCAGGTCCAAAGTTCAAGCTCCCCACCAAGAAAGAAAAAAAAAGGAGTCCAGATACCTTAATTTCAAAAGTATATCTGGATATCTTAGTAGATTTTTCTGATCTTTCCTCATTCATCTCATGGAACCACATAATTTTGATCCTGATCTGACTAAGAGCCTGCACTGTGCTTAATAAATTCATTCCACATATTCCAGTAGAATCTGGACAGCTAACAGCCACTTACCAATGCTTTATTCTACCTTTAGGCCAGTATGTCTTCATACCATCTACACAGTCAGCTATATCATCTTTCCAGAAGTATCAGTGAGTGTAGAACACTCAGAACTAAAATAATTGCATAAAGATGTAATAAAACCCCTTGATTCATTAAGAAATTTCTGTACCACTTAGAGCAAGTACATTGGTGGTATTTAAATCTAGCCTCTTTTTTTAAAAAAATTTATTAACATTGAATTTTACATCATATTTCAAATGTCATGTTTAACCAACAAGTATTCAAGAAGGGAATCGCTATACAATCACTGGCACATAAATTTTGGAATATAGTAAAAATTAAGCTCAGTCTTTGTATGTTATAGATACAGATTAATCTATAATAAAACACATGTCTATAGAGTGTATAGTCTATCCTAGATTTTTATGTCTATGTAGTTATGTTTATATCTCCAAAATTACGTCCAGAACTTTGGGTATCAACTATTCAATCATCGCTCTACTACTGTTTGAAACTAATATCCATATATTAAGGATACCATGTACCTTTTGTTCCTTGGTCTTGACTTATCTCACTCAACAGGATTCACTCTAATTTCATCCACTACCTCAAAAATGCCATTATTATTTTTTTCTGTGCAGATCTTCTTTTTATGTATTTATTTTTATTGTAATTTATAGAAGGGTTACATTATATTCACCAGATAGAAGGTGCATTACTTCTCAAACTTTGATACCCCATGTAATGATATGGTCCTCATTTCCCTTCCCCTACCCCCACTGATGTTCATTTCCCCCCTTCCCTATCCAATTTCAAATAACCAATTAGGCACATATGAAATATATCAGAAAACAAGGTGAAATGTTGTAACAATATGATATAACCAAGGGATAGCAAAAGAGATAAGAGATCACATAGTTCATTAAGGACAACAATCACTCATTATATGAGTTGTTTCTTCATCTTGGAGGTCCTTACATTTAGTGTCATACCATTTGTCACGATGTCTCTAGATTTTGTTCTATTGTAAATCTCTGGTAGCAGAGCCCAAGGTTTCTACTGAATTTGACAAATGAGGGAGACTCTTGGGCCTATGTTCCTTTGAGTTTGGCTTACTTCACTTAATATGATTTTTTTCCTTTTCATCCACTTCCCCGAGAATGCCATTATTTTATCTTGTTGGTTGATATGTATCATTCCATTGTGTGTGTGTGTGTGTGTGTGTGTGTGTGTGTGTGTGTGTGCATGTATCACATATTTTGTAGTAGGGCATCTGGTTGTTTCCATCATCCAGCCTCATTTTCTACAGATATTTTTATAGTCTCTTTTTTATTTTCAGGGTAATGTATAGAGGGGTTACGATTACATTTACAGGTAGTGGACTGCATTACTTCTCACACATTTATTCCACTCCACATGTTTTTGTCCCCAGTTCCCTCTCCCCTCCCCTTCCCAATCATCTTGTTTCCCCCTTCCCTTTCCTATTTGACATAAACAAATAAACATATATACAATATGCCAGGGAAAAAATCAGATACAGTAACAATCTGACATTAACCAAAGGGCAAAATAAGAGATGAGAAATAACATAGTAGATTAAGGACAAAAATCACACAAGGTTAAGAGCAACGATGACACAAGATATAGCTCTTGTTCCCATATCCTAGAGATCCTTACATTTAGTCTCATCCTATATGACCTTATATACCTAGGGTTTTGAGTTATTGTAATCCTCTGCTAGGAGAGTCCTAGATGTGAACTAATTATTACAAATGAGGGAAACCATTGAGCTTATGTTTCTTTAGGTCTGGCTTGCTTCACTTAATATGAATTTTTCCAAGTCTTTCCATTTCCTTACAAATGGGGCGATGTCATTCCTTCTGATGGCAGCATAGCATTCCATTGTGTATAAGTACCACATCTTCTTGATTCAGTCATCTACTGAGTGGCATCTGGGTTGGTTTCATATCTTTGCTATGGTAAATAGTGCTGCAATGAGCATCATTGTGCTAGTGGCTTTAGTATGCCCTTTTTTCTGGCCAATTGGTTAGGTGCCAAGTAGTGGATTTGCTGGATCATATTGGAGCTCTATGTTCAGTCTTTTGAGGAACCACCACACTGCTTTCCCTAGTGGTTGAACGAGTTTACACTCACACCAACAGTGTAGGTGTGATCCCCCCTGGTCACTTCCCCACCAGTATCTCTTATTAGATTTTTTGATAATGGCCATTCTGACTGGAGTCAGGTGGGATCTCAAAGTTGTTTTGATTTTCATTTCCCTTATTGCTAGAGATATGGAGCATTTCTTCATGTGTCTAAAGCCCATTTTAATTTTAAGTCTTTAGCCCACCTTTTAATAGGATGGTTGTTTCTTTGAAGATTTGTTTGGGAGAGATTCATTTTTTTCAGCTATAGATATATTTTAGATAACTACATATATTTTTGTAGAAAAAAGAATGGAAGCCATCATGCTGGCTCACAACTTAATTTCAGCTGCTTAGGAGGCTCAGGGCTTAGGATCACAGGTCAAAGCCAACCAGGGCCCTACAGTGTGTGAGATCAAACTCTGTGAACATACAATGACTGTAAGAGGAATCTCACTGCCTGGGAATGCAGCCTAATGGTAGAGTGCTCACCTAGAATGCATGAAGACCTAGGTTCTATTCACCGGTACCGCATACTCAGAAAAAAGCTAGAAGTGGCGCTGTGTCTCAAGAGGCAGAGCACTCACCTTGGGCAAGCGAGTCCAACGAAAATGTCTAGGCCCTGAGTCCAAGCCCTAAGACTGGCAAAAAGAAAAAAAGAGCAATCTTACTTAAGTAACAAGGAATGTACCCTATATTTATACAGACTGAAAAATTCATTAAGAAATTAGAAAATATGTAGAAAGTGCATAATTTCTTTTGTGTGTTGGCACTGGGTCTTCAACTGAGTGCTTCAGCTCTATCCCTGACATTTTCTGCTCAAGGCTAGCACTCTACCAATGCAGCCTCAAATCAACTATCTTCAATTGAGATATAAGCGATGAATATTTCAGAGTGCTTCAGGTAAAACATTTTTATAAATTGAAACTTTCAACACAGTCTTATTTTAGTATGAATGTTGAGATGGGAAGAGACAGAAAAAGTGAAATGTTTCCTGATCCCCATAGAGAAGAGACTCAGCAGAACCACTGTGGTCTGAAGGCTTCTTTGTGAGTTTTGTTTGCTTGTTTGATTTTTGTCAATTGTGGGGCTTGAACTCTGGGCCTGGACACTGTCCCTGAGCTCTTCAGCTCAAGGGTAGTGTTTAATCTGTGAGCCACAGTGCCACTTCTGTTTTTTCTGGCAGTTAACTGGGTACTTTGGCTGGCTTTAAACTTTGATTCTCAGATCTTAGCCTCCTGAGTAGCTAAGATTATAGGTGTGAGGTACCATCACCAGGCTGCTGCTCTGTTACTATGCAGGTTCTGGATCAAGAACTTCAAGTTCTTACTTCAATTTTTTCTTCTCTTGCCTGATACTCGGCCATTTGAACGAAGCCCCAGTTCCTCGTCTTTGTTGGTTAATGAGAGATATTATGATTTTCTAATATTCAGAGCAATGATTATAAAACCCAGCATTTTACTTACTTGAATAAATTAAGAGACAGGACCTAGTGAGATGGAAAACAAAAATTTTTTTCAAGTTGCTATCCTGTTCTAATGTGTAAGTCTGGCTATTTTCTTACACACAAATATGTATTTTACTAGTTTCTACTCTATTTTTGCTTAGCTTAAAACCACCACTGCCATTTCATAGATTTTGTTGTTGTTGTTTGCGGTGCTTGAACTCTGTGCCTGGGCTGTTCCTCAGATCTTCAGTTCAATGCCAGTGCTCTACTACTTTTGATCTGGCCAGTCCTGGGCTTGAACTCAGGGCCTGAGCACTGTCCTTATATTTTCTCAAGGCTAGGGCTCTACCACTTCAGCCTCAGCACCACTTCCAGCATTTTTCTATGTATGTGGTATTGAGGAATTGAACCCAGGTCTTCGTGCATGCTAGGCATGCACTCTACCACTAGGCCAAACTGCCAGCACAAAATTATTCATCATTACTATTAGCTATCTTCTTTTTTTTATTATTGATTCGTCATGGTGCTTGGACTTTGAGCCTGGACACTGTCCCTGAGCTCTTCAGCTCAAGGCTAGCGCTCTTCCTCTACAGCTCCATTTTTGGTTTCTGGTAGTTAATTGGTGATGTAAGTCTCACAAACATATGTGTCCAGGCTGGCTTTGGGCTTTGAACCAAGATCCTCCAATCTCAGCCTCCATAGTAGCTAGAATTACACGCTTCAGCCAGCAGTGCCTGACTATTTGATGTCTCTGTCTCTGTCTCTCTGTCTCTGTCTGTCTCTGTCTGTCTGTCTGTCTGTCTCTCTCTCTGTCTCTGTCTCTGTCTCTCTGTCTCTCTCTGTCTCTGTCTCTCTCTCTCTCTCTCTCTCTCTCTCTCTCTCTCTCTCTCTCTCTCTCTCTCTCTCTCTCTATCTCTCTCTCTCTCTGTTTTGGTTGTAAGACTTTAATTGTGCACCTGGGCAGTGTCCCTGGGCTCTTCAGCTCAAGGCTACAACCTTAAACACCTTGAGCCACAGTGTCACTTCTGGTTTTCTGGTGCTTAAGTGGAAGGAACAGTTTCATGGACTTTAGTGTCTGGCCTGGCTTTGAACTGTGATCCTCAGAACCCAACCTTCTGAGATCATTTCCAGCTTTTTTTTTGGTTTAAGTGGTACAGAGTAATTGAACACAGGGCTTTGTGCATACTAGGCAAGCAAACTACCATTAGTGTGCACTCCAGCCTTAGAAAAGGGCTTTCTTTTTCTTTTTCTTTTTTTCACTCTTGGGGCTTGAACTCTGGGCCTGGATGTTTACCTTAAGCTCTTCAGCTCAAGGCAAGAGATCTACCACTTGAGGCACATTGTCATTTTGAATTTTCTGGATTATTTGGAAATAATATTCTCACAGATTTTTATGCCTGGGCCGTCTTTGAACCTCGATCCTCCAGGGTAGCTAGGATTACCAGGGTGAGCCACCAGTCACGGGCATTAAATTATTATTTTTTGCATGTCCTATGGCTTCAACTCATGGCCAGAGCACTGTTGTAGGACTTGCTCAAGGATAGCACTTTACTTCAGCCAGCCAACTCCCGGTCCAAATAGGCCACTCTTGAAGCTAGAATTACAGAGATCTGCCATAATACTGGCATGTCATTATCTAAGTATATAATTTTTCTTCTATTTTTGATGGCTTTTCCTTAGTGGACATATTTCCTACATATTTAATGGAAAAATTCCTTCCCACTGGGGCCATAAGTTAAGCGTAGTGGAAGAGTTCTAGCCGAGCATGAATGAAGACACAAGTTCATTTCCTCAGCACAACATAGATAAAAAAAGATAAAAGTGGTGCTGTGGCACATGTGATAGAACTTGCACCTTAAGAATAAACAAAAACAAAAACAAGGATCGTGCTCAGGTCCTGAGTCTAAACACAGTACTGGCAAAAAAAATTCTGCCCAAAGTAGACATTAAAACTTATTGTACTTTTCAAAAAATTTGTTGTCAAGGTGATATACAAAGAGATTGCTGTTACATATGTAATGAGTACATTTCTTGTAAACACTGTTACCCCCTCCCCCCTTTTCTCTTTCCCTTTCCCCCAAATCATAAATTTCATTTTCAACAAATATATATGTATTTTCATTCCTGAAAAAAATATTTTAAAATGTGTTCAAATAAATGATGTAGGTTGATATATTTATCAAAATGGATTACTTGAACTCTAAAATAAACATTCTAGGTAATTTTTCTCATAAAATTGTAGTAATGCTATAAAACTAATAAAAAAGGAATTTTAGTTATTAATTTCTTATGTTTTACCTTTAACATTATTACACTAAGCATACTGTTTATGGTATTAATACAGACAGCATGAAATATGATTATGTAAAAAAATTAAATGATTCAAAATAGTAAGGTTGGGGGCCAGTAGTTTGGCTTGGTGGCACACACCCTGGACTGGTAAAAAAGAAGTAGGGTTAGATAAAACAGATTTATTTCCACATGTGTGGAAAATGGTATAATTTCTCGTTTGGCTAGTACTGGGGCTTGAACTGAGGGACCAGGAACTTTCCTTGGCCACATTTGTTCAAGGGTGGCACTCTGACACCTGAGCCATAGTGCCCCATCTGCTTTTTCTGTGTATGCAGTGCCGAGGAATTCAATCAAGGTCTTCTTGTATACTAGGTGAGCACTCTACAACTAGGCCACATTCAAAGCCAAAGTAGACTATTGATGCTATTATGTAGTTTTAATTTTCTTAAATATTTGTACAAAGCACAATGGATATATAAACAGACTTGAACTCACAGAACAGAGTCCCACATAATATTACAGTTACTCTGGCACTTCTCCCGATTGACAAAACACATTTCCAGGCATCTGCTCTGTCCTTAAGCTTTGGTAGCTGACTTGTCTTTCCATGGAGGCCTGGCCTGGATTCCTGGTGATTCCATGCATTTCATAGTTCCCTGTATATCCAGTAAGGTTGTCATCTATGGGACCAGACCTGTCTGGTTTTTGGCCCACCCAGGACCTATGTGTCTGAGGTCTCACATTCTAAGTGGAAAATAAAACACAGTATAATAAGGACTGAAGAACTGCACACCATAATATTAACAATGAGAGTTTAATAGTTAGCAAAGTAAATACAATGAATACTTGACAAGAATCATGAGAGCATGATAAAGAGATGTCTTTTTAGGAAGGAGACAGGGAAGCTCTTAATCCAGACTGGCCTCCAAGTTGCCTTCAGACAGTAATTCTACTTCAGAGTCCTCAGAAGGGTCTCCTTCCTCATGAGAAACAGAAAGTCGTTCCTGAGTTAAGAAGGGGATGGATTCTGGTTTGTCGAATGGAGATTGAGCCTCTTTTAGTGAGATGGATGGGTCTGGATATTTCGTGAGGATGGATTCATTTTCCTCCTATGAATCCAGTATTGAGAGTACACTTGCTGCTTCCCATGGGGACATTTTCCATGAGCCCAGCGTGTGCCCCTTCAGCTTGCACAATAAGTGGAGTGTTACTCTGACTCAGATGGACTGACTCTGGGTGGAGTGTGAAAGGAAACGGAAGGAAATCTGGCTGCTCTTTTTCTTCCTCCATAATATCTGCAGGTTCAACTGCATCACACATGGGGTTCAGAGCAAAAGGTATATCCACAGGACTCTAAACCAGTTTGGTAATTTCTACAGAAGGCCCATGCTTATGGAGTGCAGTGATGATTCTCTGTCTCCATCAGTCACCAGCTCCATTGGTGGGTTTTTCATCCGGAGTTCAGGATAAGCTCTTCCACGATGACCCAAACCTAAGAATGGAAATAGGTACAGAGTGGACAGAGTGGACTCTGCAAGTTGAAGTGTCACTCAACTTCCATGAGGATCTAATGGAGGAACCTGTAGAACTGGAGTTTGGATTAAACTCTGAGGAGGTGTAGATCTTTCTAATGAGTGCTTATTCCCGAGTCCTTTCAGAGGACAGACATTACCTGGCTGACACCACCCATAAAGGGCATTTTGCCAAGCTCTGTAGAAGTAAGGGCCAACCAATATCTAGACCACATGGGCTTCCTACTCACAGGCTCTGAGGCACCCACACCAGGACTTCTACTTTTTCTTGGTCTTACTGGTCGCACATTCCTCCAGCTGGTCAAAAAGTATGTGTTTAGAAGAGCAAGTCCAAAGCCGGCATGTCGAGCCTCATATAGAGCTTGAGTTGTGTCAGGGTGTGGCAGTTCTTGAACTCGTAGAAATCACTGGGGTAGAAGTCCATTCACATCGTATAGATGTAACACATGATGCTGTGGGCACATTCGGTACAAGGAAAGTGAGAGCCTTCTCTCTCCATCCTGAGCCTTCAACCAAAGCCCCTTTCTTGCAGGACTCTAATGCTGTGGCTGGCCTGCAGGGATGTGCACTTATGTGCTGGGAGGGGGGTAAGAGACACTCGAGAACAGGATGACTTTTACACCCCACTTCCAGAAGCTTCTGAGAGAGGCCTCTATGCATCTGTCCAAAGTAAACGCACCTTAAATTAACTAAGTAAATGCTCTAAATAAATCAATAAGTGAATGCTCTAAATAAAGAACTAAATGCTCATTCCTCTAATCTTAGCCACCCAGCAGGCTGAGCTCTGAAGATCACAGTGGAAAGCCAGTCTAGTCAGTAAAAGTCTAAAGGCACTTGTCTTCAATTAGGCAGCAAAATGCCAGAACTTGACCTATGACTCAAATGGTACAGTGCTAATTTTTGAACACCAAAGGGATGTCATTTAGACCTGGGTTCAGGTTCAAGTGGCAGTACTGGACCACACACCAAAATGTAAATGCTTTCAGGTTCTAACAGGCAAAGCTATCACAATCCCTCCCTGATGGCTCAAAAGTGATTCAGCCCCCAGCTTTTCCTCTGACTCCAGTATTTCACAGGCCTCCGCCATTAGTACTGACACCTCATTTCTTACTGGGAAATGGGATTTCCTAGGATGTCACCTAGGTGAGGGCTGCAGTTTGGAGCCACTTACTCATGCCTGAAATCCAACTTCTCAGTAAGCACACTGTTGAGACTCCAGTAGCTTGTGAGGGAAATGAAATGGCACGGTGTCCCAGTCATAATAAAGTAGTTTGTGCACTTGTATCATGCTTAGCTCCCCTGTGAACACCCCAGTGAACCAAACAGGCTCAGAGAGGAGCCAAGTATTCCAAGACTTGGCCAGGAAGGGTGAGCAAACCTGGGTTTGGAGGGGGAACACTCACTTTTTCAAGAGAATTTCCAGCAACTACTACATTGTCCTCCACTATTTGAAATTGTGCAGGAAGTTTCCCACATAAAAAGAGATCACCTTTCTGGTAGGCAGGGATCAGCTTTGTCAGCAGCATCTCCAACAGGCCTTCCTCCAGGATCCATAGGTTACAAGGCTCATTCAGAGTCTGAGCTGACTTACCATCACACCATGTTGGCAAAACAGTGGATATTTCAAACGTAGGAATGGGACCACACTTCACACTGAGGAATTGGAATAGAGTAGATTGGAAATGACACACTCTAATCTCAGTATAGTCACTTGAAAGCACACAAGAAGGTTGTAGTGTGTGGGCAGGATGATGGGTTCAAATAGGTTTCCTCTCAATATACCTCATCTGAGTTGCCCTGGAGTTTCCTGGCTTTCTTCCTAGAGAAATGCCTGATATACTGGAATTTTGGCTTGGCACTTATCCAGCATCTACTTCTTCAAGTGAGACATCCATATCTCTCATGCCTGAGATGCGAGCCTCCTGACCTTTGGTAACAGCACAGCAACATCTTTCTGGTTCCTGAGCCACAGGCCAAGGGAGCTGGCTTGAGCTGGTTGTCACAAAGAGTGGCTTAGTTACCAGGGTTCCATATTCTGTTCCATTGTGAGGGAGGTAGGGTCACCTTTCAAGGCCCAATGACCAAAGCTTCTTGCTCACAGAAGACCTCCCCACAGACATACTGGAGGCTGAATCTCCCTTCCCACCTCTCATATGGATGTAGTAAACAGCACACCTTTTTGTTCAAATCCCAAGTCACTAACTAGGCGTAAGTGCTAGCCTGGTCTCAGGCTCATGGAGCCTTTCTTAGGTAAGATCCAAACTTAACTGTCACTATTCCCCTTACCCTTCACAAGACATTTTGCTTCACAGTGCCTTCTCAGCTTGCATTTTGCCTCTTGCACATTTTTTTTGCTAGTCCTGGGACTTGACCTCAGAGCCTGACCATTGCTCTTAGGCTTTCTGTAGGCTATAGCTGTCCCACCAAACCACAGCACCACTTCCAGAGTTTTCTATGTATATGGTACTGCAGAATCAAACCGGAGTCTTTTTGTGTGGTAGCCAAGCACTCTACAAATAGATGAAACACCCAGGCCATCTTGCACATATTTTTCACTTCAATCTACTACTACGTTGTTAGGTTTCTGTATCCTAATCTATTTTTCTTCCTGATGAATATCTGTGCTGTCATCTGTAAAAATGCAAGTGGGAAAAATCACAGAAGCATTGGTGACGTAAAAAAGTCTTATAGACATAGATAAGTGTTCATTCTTTGTAGGAGAAAGGATATTTTGATATGATGATGATGACTATTTATAAATACTTTATCGGGGTTTAGAGTTTGGCCCAGTGGTAGAGTGCTTGCCTAGCATCCATGAAGATCTAGGTTTGAGTCCTTAATATCACACAGATATAAAAATCCATATGGCAATGTGGCTCAAGTGGCAGAGGGCTAGACTTGGGAAAAGCCAAGAGCAGTGCTCAGGCCCTGAGTTCAAGCCCCAGGAATGGCAGAAAAAACAAAAGAAAAGAAAAGAAAAGAAATGTGCTTTTTACAAGTTATTCACTCACAGCATTTGCCTCTGAATTCTTCACTTCTGCGTCTTGTGACTTATCCCTTTATCTCAATGTAGACAAGAAAAACAGATTTTATTACTTGCTATCCTGTTGTCCAATCTTTGGACATTAATTCAAAATACAATATTGCCTGAGATATTGTGTGTGTGCATGTGTGTGTGTATCTGCCAATGTGTGCATGCACACATGTGTACAGGGTTTAGGGCTTACTCATAGGGCCTGTGTGATAACCCTCAGCATCTTTTCCTCAAAGGTATTGGTCTTTCATTTCTAGCTTATTATAGCTAATTGGAGTTGGGAGATTCACTCAATTTCTTGCCCTGTGCATTGGAATCCAGTGCTGGGTTCTCATATTGTTAATTGTAGCTATAGAGAAGGCTGAGGTCTGGGGATCCTCGTTAGAATCCAGCCCCTGAAAGAAAGTCACTGATAGAAATTTTACCTTTAGTTAAGCACGAATAAATAAGGCAAAAGTGGAACTGTGGCTCAGTTCCTCTTGTACCAGCCATGAGAAAATTAGTAATTGGCAGGACCTGGTCCCTGAGAGAAATCCTTAGCACTGGTTCAAAAAAAGAAAGAAAATAATGAAAAAAATTAAAACTTGCTGAGGAATCCATAAGGAAAAACGTGCCTGTGAATAATCTTGTCATTTCAGATTCCCTCAAGAGCTTATGTCTCTCTATATTTTATCAAGTATTTTTAAAGATATTTACATATTTACTATCTTTCTTAAACAGAGATAGCCATCCACAAAACACAAACACAAACTCTCACACAGTATACCGCCCACCCATAAGTGTCTGGCTATGTATATATGTATAGTCATATGTATTGATCTGTCTCTCCATACTAATATATAAATGCATAGCCATATGTATTTAGACAAACAGGAAACATACATAGATAGGTCTCAGGCATTTCCAGATTTTGTGCAAGTCTTCTGAGTGCAACTTACCATTGTATTGTTTGTCAAGATAGTGTCCCTCTAACTTTTGGCCAGCTTCTTGTCCTTTGATACTTTTTTCTGCCGGTCCTGGGTTTTGAACGCTAGGCCTGGATGCTGTCACTGAGCTTGAGCTTCTTGCATTCAGTAGTTTATTGCAGATAAGAGTCTCATGGAGTTTCTGTCCTGGGCTGGCTTTGAATTGTGATCCTCAGATCTCAAACTCCTGAGTAGCTAGGATGACAGTCTTGAGCTACCAGTACCTGGTTCCTTTGCCTCTTTTACCCTTTTTTTGGCCCCACCACAGCCATGGTATCTACCTTCCTATGTTCTCTCCACCTGCCCCCAGACAGGGGTCTAACAGATGCTTTCCACCCACTTATTCATGTCCTCCTCTGTATTGGCTGACAGCTAAGACATGCACTCACTTGTCTGGATGCCAAACACAAAGCCATGTGATTGTTTCTCAGTCTGGAACATCCTATCAGATTTATAGCACCACAGAGGGTCAGGTTGATGCTCCTCCAGGGCTTCTTAAATTGTTCTCATATTAATCCACAACACGTTTGTCATCTCTTGTCCAGCTAATTCATGGACTAAACCAGCATTCCCTAAAAACTGAGATCCCAATACCATGAGGACACTCAAGGGTGCATTAGCAGTGTGACCTGCAGGTGGATGTGAGCCTGTGTAACTTGGAGGGGATTTCTCCACCACAGGAAATGGAATACAAATTTAGAATCTGCTTTCATGAGGTGACAATCTCTGGCAGATGTTCTTATCAAATGTGGCACTGCCTACTTCCAGCTTAAAACATGGGTTGATGACCCAGCATAACAGAGAATGTATTCACCCAGGCCCAACACATAGGCTGGGACCCTGAACTTTCAGGTAGCATTTGGCTTTGAAGGTCATGAGATCTGAGTCTAAAAATGATGAGTCCCCTCCCGTGAGGCATAGCAAACAGAGCTAAAGTGCAACCCAGTTAAGCACCAGATCAAGATTCCCTTCTTCAGTAGGGTATGGTTTGAAAACTGTGCATAGTTTCTGTTTGAAGCCAGTCCAGAAAGGAAAGTCCATGAAACTCTCATTTCCAGTTATCTGCCAAGAAAAAGCCAAAGATAGAGATGAAGCTCAAGAGAGGTAGAGAGCCATCTGAAAAGAATGGTTACACCCTGCAACATCCTCATTATCTGATCTTGAAACCATCTCTGCGTGCATCCCAGCATGCAGCCAGCATCTGTGGGTGACAGTGACCCCTGACCCATGGCAATCTGCACTGTCTCTGACATCTGTAATGTGAACCTCATTCTGTTGGGTTTGTGAAGCGGTGTCAACCCTGCAGAAGGAACCAACTGTGCCCTAACTCCCACTGTCCCCTGGGGCCCCTAGCATTCCCCCATCTGCACCCCTCCTGTAGCTTCTGATCCTAAGGAGCCCTCCTGCCCTGTCCAACACTCACATGAAGTGCATATTTCTTCTCCTGGGGCAACATCTCCACAGAGAGTACATGACATGCCCACTCTCCAGGCACGGGGAGATCCTGCCAAAGTAGCAAATCAGTGATAAGGACACAAAGTGATGAATAGAATTTTAGATCCTGATGGTAGACAGTCTGCAAAATCCAAGGGAGAATGGAATTGGAGGGGACCAGGGATCAGGATGTGGGCATGGAGCTTCCCTGCCAAGGGGGTGGGGGAAGTCACAGGCCGGGGGATGCACAGAATGATCCATGGGCCCTGTGCAGCTACTGGGTCACCCCCTTCTTCATCTCAGCCTTTGTCTTTGAGCTCTGTGATCGTCAAGATGTGCACAGTCTGTACTCTGGCTGGCAGAAGAAAGGACCCTGGGAAGACAATTGTAGAACCTTTGTGAGTGTAGGAAGGGGTAGGCTGGACACCGAGTCCAAGAGGAGCTAAAACTGGAGTCGAGGGGTGTGCAAGGAGTGGGTGTGAGGGTTGTGGGCAGTCACAGTCACGGCAGAGGTGGCTCTGTCTGGGGGGTGAGTGCCTCCCTGCAGGCACAGCACTGGAGATATCAGAGATCCACATGAAAAGGAAAAGCTGGAAATGGCACTATCGTTCACATGGTAGAGCATCAACCTTGCGCAAAAGAGCTCAGGGACAGTACCCAGGACCTGAGTTCAAGCCTCATGACTGTAAAAGAAAAAGAACCAGGACTATGAGAGGGAACCTGGTACTCTCTTGGTCTAATCAGACACAAGAAGAGGCCAGGATAGGCTGTGGAAAAACACAGAGAACATCTTCCCCCAGCTCATCCTGTCCTGCATGCAGGGACAGCCATGTAACTAGGGCTACGGTGAGATCATCTTCACCCCTGTGCTGCCATCTGAATTGTAGGCCTCTGTCCTGGCATGGGGTGTCCTGATGGCTGAGCAGGTGCCCTAAACCTAGATGGAGAGCAGCCACTGACTGTGGTAGCTAAGGAGAGATCTGTTCCATAGCTATCAGGCCACCCAGCATGGGAGCCAGAACCACCCCTCACCCAGGTAGAGGCCAATGGTTCTCCAGGTGCTACTAACATTGCCCCACCCCTAGCTCTGGGTACACGTGACATTCCCTCCACAAGGAGCAGGACAAAGTGAGGGATCAGGAAGCTGACTATGGGCTTCAGATGATGGCCAGGCTGGCACTACAGATGGCCTCACTCTGTCACCATCTTTCCTCCATCATGCCTCTCTAACTCCCACCCATTAACCTTGGAAACCAATGAACTGGGCTCTCATCATTCCTCTCATCTCTTCACCCACCTTGCCATGCGTCCATCCCTCTGTCACTTCCACACCACACACATCCCACCACCAGCCACCCTGTACCTTATGAGGATCCCAGAGGAAGCTCTTGGTGAAGGGCTTGTGACCACAAAACTGTTACTATCACCCGCTCCGGCCTGACCCACCACAGAATAAGAACAGCCAAGCAGGCACACACTGCAGCAGAGTTGCTCTGCTGCCACCCTGATTTCTTCATGGCCAGGACTTGGCTCTCCTCAGCCTCTCAGCTCAGTAACCAGAACATTGTGCTTTCACAGAACCATGGCTTCCAGTCTCCATGGACACAATGACATGAAGGTGATGCCAACTTCCCCATCTCTATATACTTCTAACTATGGGATGGGAGCTGAGGTTCTCTTCTGTGACCCCATCCGGTAAGAGGCTCATGCAGATTTCTATCCTTTTCTCATCATGGTTACTCTTTGGTTAACAAGTCACTGCTGGGCTTCCAGTTCACCACATATAGAACCCATACTCCAACACTTTTCTTAGAAGGACTGATGACTTTTAAATATTCTCTAGTTTTAAATTTCTAGTTCCTTCTCTCTTTCATTTATATATTTCCCTTCCTCACATAATTCCCTTTTTTACCTTCCTTCTTTCATTCCTGGCCTTGAACTCAAGACCTGGAGCTTTTTGTTAGCTTTTCTTTGCTCAAGGTAGCACTCTAGCTCTTGAGCCACAGCTCTACTTCAATCTTTGTTCTTGCTCTAAACTAGAAGTAAGAGTCTCATGCAATTTCCCTTTGCTTTGTTGGTTTTAAACCACAATACTAAGATCAGGATCCTGAATATGCCTCGGATTACAGGTATTATCTAATCAAAACAAATTCCTGATTTCTTTTTTAGACATAATTAGTTCTTTCATGTGAGCCACCAGCCACTCATGCAAGAGCATTGCAGGATCCCAGCATTCATCTTGTCTCCAGTCTTATTCCATCCATCTCACAATGGCCATCTAAAACACCATGCTGCATGCCTGAAGTCGCAAGGAATGTTCTCAACGCAATGAGAAGCCCCCTTAAGCTCTGCCTCAGATATGCCCAGCCCCCATCCCACTTCCACATGAGCATTTGTTTAGGAGAAATTTCCTGAGTACATCATCATCTTTTCCTCACCATTCAAATTTCATCTTTGGAGTCATTTCTCCTTGACAAAGAGGAACATGATCCATGGTTTGATAGCAGCTCCAGCTTCATAGTCCCAGGCTCCAACACCCCCCATTACTCTGCCAGACACCTGAATTCAAGAACAATGTTTTCACTACCCCTGACTCTTATTAAATGTTTTAACTTATACAGTGCATTAAAATAATTTTACTAAATGTAATAAACACATGGCATCAAGCTTCAGAATCTTTGCACCTGAACTTTTAGTGAATATCACACACCAGCATTTCTGTAGCCAACAGAAATCTTAGCTTTGAGATTTCAGCATTCCCGGTATCCAAGTTTGGATGTGCTAACACTGCCCTTAATGGGGCACTTCAATCTCACAATCCCACAAAAATCAATGTCATTTGACATTCACTGGTAGGTGGTGCTAGGAAAAAGACTGATGTGCCAACTCCATGCTGTCTTGACCTATGCCATCTTCAAACCTGGAGCAAGTGGGGCTCCTCTCTCCATGACACCTTTTGTGTACTACTCCAGGAGGACCTTTACCTTGAGACAAAATTATAAAGACTATCTCTACCAGCAAAGATTCCAGTGAGATGTGCCTACATGGATAAAGCTATAATCTCACTAAAGTGAGGTTGTTGGCAGTGCTGGAGCCTGAACTCAGGGCCTGGGCACTACGCATTTGTACTCAAGACTAGCCCTTTACCACTTGAGCCCAAAGTCAATTCCCAGCTGTTTTTATTTTTGGTAGTAAGAATCTATCAGACTTTCCTGTTCTAGGTGACTTGGAACTTCCATACTCAGATCTCAGCCTCCTGACCAGCCTGGATTAAAAGTGTGGATCAGCCATGACCCACACCTGAGGACTTCTGCCAGCACATTTTTCCCAAAAATTGGAAAAGGAAGATGAGGGATGGTTGGTCTTATCCTGCCCTGCATATGAAGGAGAGCATCAGCGCCTGAACTTCATTCCCTGTTGTAGGCTGCTGGAGGAAAAGGAAGCAAATAGGCACAGGCTGGCAGCAGATGCCACACAACAACTTGTGACCAAGAGTCCCAGAGCAGACCTCAGAATCGATGACAGAGTTGGATCTACCCAGTAACAGAGGCAGTGGTGACACCTGAAACTGCGCGTTTGAGCCTTTGCTGCTAGTAAACAGGGCCACCTATGTCTCAATGAGAAAGGGGAGATTTTGGTGGGGAAGGTAAGATTAAACATTATGTATCATGCAAGAAGACAGACTATAAGGGGTCTTTTATTATTCCGATTGAAATTTTGGATTTCCTCTTCTGTTTCTTTAAAGAATGACATTGGGATATTGATGAATATTGCACTGAATTTGTAGATAGTCCTTATCAAGATTGCCATTTTTACAATATTTCTTCTTCCAAAGCAGGAGCATAGGTTTTTCCATTTCCTCAGTTCTGTGTTAATTTCCTTCTCCAGGGTTTATAGTTCCATCAAAATGGTGCTTTACATTCTAAGTTAATTCCTAGGTAATTTATTTTCTTTGATAGAAAAATGAGTTGCTATCCTGATTCTTGCCTCATTCCTCTCATTTGTTGGCATATAGGAAGGCAGTTGACATTGAGGATTAATTTTATACCCTGCTACCTTACCAAAGTTTTATATCAGCTCAAGCAGTTTCGAAGTAGAGTCTATAGGGTTCTTTAAATACAGAATCATGTCATCTGTAAGGAGAGAAAGTTTCAGTTCCTCTTTCCCTTTTCCTCCTGACTCCAGTTAGAATGGCCAAGATCCAGAAATCTAATAACGTATGCTGGAGCGGATGTGGCCACTGCTGGTGGGATTGCAAACTCGTTCAACCACTATGGAAAGCACTATGGCAGTATCCCAAAAAGACTAAACATAGAGCTCCCCTGTGATCCAGCAATTTCACTACTTGCCAATCGTCCAGATAGGACATACTAAATTCACTAGAACAATAACATTTATCACAGGACTATTTACTATAGCAAAGGTATGGAACTAACCCAGATGCCCGTCAGTTGATGAGTAGATCAAATACGGTATTTTACACAGTGGAATTCTGTGCTTCTGTCAGAAAGAATGACATAGACGAATTTGAAAGGAAATAGAAAGACTGTAAAGTTTAGAAATTAGTTTCTGTCTCCTTGTCTCTCTCCTTCTCTATCTCTGTAAAATTTAGAAGTTCCTGTTTCTCTCTCTTTCTCTCCCTTTTCTCTCTCTCTCTTTCTCTCTCTTTTCTCTCTCTCTCTGTTTCTGTCTCTTTTCTCTCTCTCTCTCTCTCTCTCTCTCTCTCTCTCTCTCTCTCTCTCTCTCTCTCTCTCTCTCTCTCTCTCTCTCTCTCTCTCTCTCTCCCCAATCCTTAGGCTTGAACTCAGGGCCTGAGCTACTTTTGCTCAAGGTTAGCACTCTACCATTTGAACCACAGTGCTGCTTCTGGCTTGCTCTTTTCACATACTATTGAGGAATCTAACCCAGGCCTTCATCCTTGATAGGTTAGCACTCTACCACTAAGCCACACAGTCAGCTTTTAGAGGTTTCTGACAAAGGTTTTCCTACATGTTATTATTTCTTCTGTGAGTGCTGTTAATGCTTCCTGAAGGTTGACTTTGTTTAGAAGACTTACCCTAATGCTCCCATATACAGAGATTCTATATATAGCTAAATGTTTTTCTTTACTCAGAATTTCTCTATTTCTCTATTGTGTATGTTCTGAAATGTACTGAAGACTGACTTCTGATGAAAAGTCATTGCACATTTGTTCTATTCATTAGTTTTCTTTTCTTCTATGGGAATCAGGTTTGTGATGAACACAGAAGTATGCCTTCCAGGTCAAACACTTTCCACATTTGTAATATTCATAAGGTTTTTCTCTCCTATGTGCATTTTATACTTAGTCATGCGTTCATGATGGATTTTTTCATATTCTTATATTCATACGATTTTTATCCTGTGTCCATGTGGTATCATGCAAACTCAACTATGAGTTCTTCAAAAAAATTTCCCTTTCATTTTATTCATAGGATTCTATCCTGTGGGTGTTTAGTGATAAATCTTGACTTGTGCCTTCTGGGGAAAAGACTGAACATTTGCTACATTCATTAAGGGTTTGATCTTGTGTTGGTTCTGTGACACAAGCTGAGTTTTCTTCCACAGACCAAAAAGTCTTTCCTATTTATTACATTGCTAAGGCTTCTCATATGTGTGAACTCTCTTACGCTTCCTGAAGGGTGAATACTGCACGAAAGACTTTCAACTTTGGTTATATTCCTAAGGTTTCTAATATGTGTGAATTCTGTTATGCCTCCTGTAATGTGACTTCCATCTGAAGGTCTTACCACATTTGATGCACTCGTACAGTTTCTGTCCTGTGTGTGTTCTCTGATGCAATTTGAGGGAAGACTTCCATTTGAAAGACATTCCACATCGGTTACATTCATAAGGTTTTTCTCCTGTTTGAATTGTCTTATGCATGTTGAGGTTTGGCTTCTGTGTGAAGGACTTTCCACATATGTTACACTCATAAGGTGTTTCTCCTGAGTATATTCTCTGATGAACATGGAGTTTTACCTTCCATTTGAAAGACTTTCTGCATTCACTACATGCATAAGTTTTCTCTCCTGTGTGTGTTCTATTATGCCCATCAAGATATGACTTCCATTTGAAGGTCTTTCCACATTTGTTGCACACATAAGGTTTCTCTCCTGTGTGTGTTCTTTGATGCAATTTGAGGGAAGATTTCTGTCGGAAAGACTTTACACATTGGTTACATTCATAAGGTTTCACTCCTGTGTGTATTCTCTGATGAACACGAAGTTTTCCCTTCCCTTGGAAAGACTTTCCACATTCATTACACTTATAAGATTTCTCTCCTGTGTGTGTTATTTGATGAACTCGAAGGTGTATCTTCTGGGTGAAAAACTTTTCACATTTGTTACATTCATAAGGTTTCTCTTCTCTGTGTCTTCTCTGGTGCAAAGTGAGGTATGATTTCAGTCTAAAAGTCTTCCCACATTTATCCCATTCATAAGATTTCTCTTCTGTGTGAGATCTCTGATGTGTGCTGAGAGCTGTATTCTTGCAGAAATTTTATTACGTTCCTCATATTCATAAGGTTTGTCTTCTCTTGGAGATCGAGGTTGGAGCGTCAGGTCTTACTTCTCAGAAATAAATTTTCACACTTGATGTACGCATCACATATCTCAGGATATTTGCTCTGAGGTATTGTAAGGCATATTTCATTACTGAAAGATTTCTCACATTCACTTCATGTATGAGGATTCTCTCCTGTGTACATTTTCAGATGTGTAGTGATGGTCGGTGTTAAGTACAATATTTTTCATCACACAGTACATTTAGCAATTTTCCTCCCTCCCTGAAGAATTTCTTGGGCAGGGAGAGCAGAATTATGATACTGCAGATCTTTTGGACTGTCACAATCATGAATAAAATGCTCTGAATATCCGATGGATTTTTTAAGAACAGGAGACATACGAGATCTATATGCAGCATGCATCTCATCAGGCTTAGGAGACAGAAGCATGTTCTGACACTTAATGAACTCCTCAGTCCTCACCCCTAAGCTGTTACCGTTATTACTAATGAGCTCTGGATTATGTGTAGAGCTCAAATTTAAAGTTGTTGCTAATCTCACGTTTTCCTCCACTTCGATACTACTTGCAACTGCTACTTCACAAAGACATTCATGTGGACTTTCCTGGCAGGTTTGAACACATTTTCCATTACTGGACATCTAAAATGAGTCATAGAAAAAAAGACACAAACATACATGAGATACAAATATTCCTTACTGTAAAGGTAATGACTTTACTTTCCCATCCTAAGTGTTAGATATTTTAAAATATAAAAGTGGAAATTGATTTGTGAGAAATATATGCTTTTCTCCCTAACATATTAAGAAAATGATATTTTACAATGACCAATAATGTTTTTCTGTGTTTTATTCTCTTTTTATATCACAGGAAATATTTATTGAAATTACCCAACTATGTATTGCTACAGTTTTAAGCTGAGTACTACCTATAATATACCTGTAGGTGTTTTTTTTTTTTCAAATACTGTTTTGTTTATACATTGAGGAATAGCTGCCTTTCTTTTATTTTTGAGAAATAATCTAAATATTGTGCTGTTTTGCATGTTTTTAAAACTTTCTTTTCTTTTCTTTTCTTTTTTTTTGTAGTTCATAGGCCTCGGCCCTGTCCCTGAACACTTCAGCAGAAGACTATAACCCCTATCCTTGAGCTACAGCCCCACTTCCTGTTTTCTAGAGTTAACTACAGATAAGAGTCTCAGGTCCTGAGTAGCAGATAGGATTACCTTACCCAGTTTCAATGCTGTTTGCTTATTAACCATTAAGTGAGGAACACGAATTTTTTCTAGATTCAGCGGCCCCAAGTTTGGTTTATATGTCTGTTTGCCTTTGATCCAAGCAAGAACGATTCTTGAGAGTAAGGACTACACCTATATCCCTTTAGTTACAACTTCTCATTAAAGTCTCAATTTAGGTATTTGTGGGAATTTTGAAATTTGTTTCTTTCCATTTGAAGTCTTATAAAAATTCCTTTTCTAACACTCCTGTCCCTCAGAACCATGGAAGACCAGAAAATCTCCAGCTCATTGTCTAGTTAATTTTCTTATGTTGATTGAAAATTTGTTGTTGTTTTTTTCTTCCATTCCTGGGTTTGAACTTAGGACCTAACTACTGTCCTTGGGTTTTCTCAAGACTAGAACCCTACCAATGAAGTCATTACTTCTGGCTTTTTCTATGTATGTGGTAATAAGGAATCAAACCTGTGTCTTTGTGCATGCTAGGCAAGCACTCTATCACTAGGATCAATCTCCGGTGGAAAGGTCTGGTTCTGAATACCAGTCTCTTCCTACCAGCAAAAAGATATTATCCTTATCAGAGAATAATGCCCTGACTTATTCCTTGTTTGCTCAATCATTTATAGTCTTAGTTTTAAAGAAATGAAATATCATTTTTTCTTTCTTTCTTTCTTTCTTTCTTTCTTTCTTTCTTTCTTTCTTTCTTCCTTCCTTCCTTTCCTTCCTTCCCTCTTTCTTCCCTCTTTCTTCTTTCTTTCTTTCTTTCTTTTTTCTTTCTTTCTTTCTTTCTTTCTTTCTTTCTTTCTTGTTTTGCAGTCATGGGACTTGAATTCCAGACCTGGCTGTTCTTCCTGAGCTCTTCAGCTCAAGGCTACTGCCCTATATTTTTAGCCTCAACCCCACTTCTCATTTTCTATTGGTTCATTGGACAGAAGAGTCTAAGGTGTTTTTGTGATAGGTCAGTCTTTGAACCTTGATCCTCAGATCTCAGCCTCCTAAGTAGCTAGGATTACAGGCATGAGCCACGGGCTCATGGCTTTCTCATTTTATTTTGTTTCACAGTGATTTCTACAGAGAAATCTAACTTTAACTCTACTGCCACATAGTATTCATTATATCACCCTATGATTCTTGGTGCCGGGGGTTTGGGCTAGCATGCACAAAGACCTGGTTCAGTTCCTTGGTACTACATACAAAGAAAAAGCCAGAAGTGGTGCTATGACTCAAGAAGTAGAGAGCTAGCCTTGGGAAAACCCAAGGACCATGCTCAGGCCCTGAGAACAAGCATAGGATTGGGAAAATAAAATGATTCTTGATTCATTCACAAAGAATTCCATAGGTTCCGCACAGGATTTAGGGTAACAAAGAATATTATTGCTCAGTACATCACAACATGAACTTACCAATGGGGCTGAGGCACCAACATCAATATTAAGATGCATTCACTCACCTGTGATATTCTTGTCAGAGGAATTTCCTATCCAGAGTTCTGCACAGTGCTCTAGCTTGTCAATTAATACAGGTTTGGGAACACAGGGGCCTGTAAATTAGAAACAGTACAGAGTTATTGCTTATGCTGTGTCATCATTGCTTTAAGTACGCAGACATCCTACTCGCAAGTTATCTATTAAATCTTTTTTCTCATTTCTCACTGGCTCCATGGTTGACTTTTCCCCAGCTCTGGATTCATTTTGTATGGCATAAACTTAGCTGTCTTGCTCAAGGCTAGAAAAATACCAGTTTGAGTCCGAGCTCCACTTATATGCATAGGTCTTCATGCATGCTAGGCAAGCACTCAACCACAAAGTCAAACTCTTGACGCTCCACTAACATTTTTGAGGGGTTACTTGGAGTTATAGAGTTTCATGGCAATTTTTATGCCATTGCTGGCTTCAAATTAGAATTCTTAGATTTCTTCCTCCTGAATATTTTAAGATTACAGGCATGAAACATTGCACCTAGTGCCAGGTTTCCATTATAAACTCACTGTTTAGTGATTTGTAGATCCTATTTCCAATAATGATATATATTCTATTCTGGATTGTTTATCCACTTACAATTACTGTGTAAGTTTGGAATGTCGTCTCCATTAGAGGAAACATAATTTAGAACTGTTGTCAAAGTATCCTGAAGGTATCCTGAAGAATGAGTACAAAATTACCTTAGGTTTTCTTTAGAAAGTAATGATACTTCTCAGGGCCTGGAATCTTTCATTTAAATAGTATTGAAAGTTTGATAAACATTCACGTATCTGCAAAATAACAAGGCACTTGGCCTTGCAAGTGAATTTGACTTTTGCTCACCTAAGGACACCAGGTTGCTGTAAGTCTCCAGCATCACATCTCTGTACAGGGTCCTCTGAGCATTGTCTAGATGCTGCCACTCCTCCCAGCTGAAATCCACAGCTACATCATCAAATGACACCAGCTTCTGGAATGGCACATTTTCATCAAGTAATTAGCACTGAGTTATAAACACACCATGTCTGGAATTTTATTCTTTTTTTGTTTGAATTTTATTCCTTTACTTAAATGTTTAGACTTACATGAAATATTGACCTGAAAAGCTTAGGGATGGTGCCTAGGCCCAGAGTTCAAGTCCCAAGACCCACAAAAAAATAAAAAGGCAAGCCAGGTGTTGGTGGCTCACGCCTGTCATCCTAGCTACTCAGGAGACTGAGATCTGAGGACCATGGTTCAAAGCCAGCCTGGCACAAAATTCCATGAGACTCCTTTCCAATTACCCACCATACAAAGTTTAATGGCTTGCGGCATATCATGGTAGAGCAATTGTGGTATCGACAAAAAAAAGTCGGGGGAGTAGATTTAGGTTATAAATGGAATTATTCCATTGAAAAGGAACTACATTATATGATGACATATGCTGGTACTGTGAGAATATTGCAAAATCTTAGGGTATCAAGTAATAATACTGTGAAGTACACGCAGAATGTTAATATTCTATGTCTGGCATAATAATCACTTGGGGAAGAAACTTTTTTTCTTTTTTTTGGCTGGGGGATTTGTAAGGCTTGAACTCTGGGCCTGGGCACTGTTCCTGAGCTCTTCAACTCAAGGCTATCACCCTACCTATGAAGCCACAGTGCCATTTCCCATATTCTAGTGGTTAACTGTAGGTGAGAGTCTCATAGACTTTCTAATGCCCAGGCTGGCTTTGAACCAAATCTTTAGATATCAGCCTGATATCTGAGTAGCTAGGATTACAGGAAGAAGTCACTGCACCTGGCAAGAAATTTATTTCTTGCTTTTTTATACTACAAATTTACTTTATGCTTTACTTTTTCAAAAAGACTGAGTATGACCTTTGTTCTGTATATAATGGGAAGAGGGGTAGGGAGCTGTGAGCAGAAGAACTGAGGGGGAATACTCAAGGTAGGACAATAGCCTTGAACTAAAGAGCTCACGGCCCAAGGTCCAAGCCCCATGACTTTCCCCACTACCCCACAAAAAAGGGAAAAAAAATTGGAGATTGGAGAGGATTTTCTAAAAAGAAGATATAGAAATAGTAGTTCAAAATGTAGAAAGAAGTTCAATACTAACAGTCATGAGAAAAATTAAAATTACAATGAAATCATTACTTTAAATATGTTAATATAAATATAGTTTTAAACAAAAATATCCACATACACACACACAAACACACACACACACACATGTGTATACAAAAAAACAACTTTCAAAGTCTCTTACTCGGAAGGTAGTGAGAAGAAGTAGAACTTTGGAATAGTTCTGCAAGGAATATAAAACAATCAAAAATTGCGTGGAGAGTGCTAAAAAAGTACTAAATATAGAATTACATAGAAATATGGTCCAACACTTCTATTTCTAGATTTGTACCTAACGGAAGAGAAAGCAGAGACTAGAACAAATATGTGGAGAATCCATTCACAACTATTAATAATAATCGAAAGAGAGAAATATGCAAAACAATGCATTGAAAAGGAAGAACATTTTACTCTATTTTACAGATGAATCTTGATTACAGTAAACTAAAAATACAGCAGTCATAAAGGAAGAGCTAGGGTATGTTTTCCCTTCCAGAGCTTCCAAGGAACAACAAACCCTTAGAGCCAAAAAGCACGATGGTTCCAGAGAATGGAGTAGAGAGGAACAGGAGCTGAATGTTTAATGATTATACATGGAAGATGAAAATTGCTCTAGATGGGTAGAATGAAGAGAGAACTGTACCCTAAACAATGGTTATGTAGCCACACAGGATGGGACACACCTATACTCCCTGATCTTGGGAAACTCAAGAAGGATTTCTAGCCATCCTAGATGCATGGAAAGATCTATCATAAAAACTAATGTGGAGGGGCTGGGAGTTTAGCATAGTTGTAGAGTGCTTGTATGAAGACGAAGGTTCAATTCCGCAGTACCACATACACAGAAAAATCCAGAAGTAGTGCTGTGGCTCAAGTAGAAGATCACTAGGCTTGAGGAAAGCTGAAGGACAGTGCTCAGACCGAGTTCCAGCCAAAGGGCTTGTTTAATTAAAACCAGAAAACTGAGCATGATGGGGTGGTGGCTCACTTCTATAATCCTAGCTACTCAGGAGGCTGAGATCTGAGGATCAAGGTTTAAAGCCATCCTGGCACATAAAGAACTGAGATTCTTATCACCAATTTACCTTTAGAAAATGGGAAGTGGGGCTTGGCTCCAGGGTAAGGTGGTAGCCTGGACCTGAAGAGCTCAGAGATAGTGCCCAGGCTGAGTTCAAGATCTATGACCCACCAAAAAAAATAAACAAAAAACAAAAAATAATGTGGAAAAATTTGGATTCTGTGAATTTTATCAGGCACATAAATGTCTTTTTTTGTTGTTGAAATAACAAATTGTTTGGAAACATTTTAAAAGTTTTTACCTAGAAATGTACACTACAAATGGAATTAATAACAAACACAAAATATGCAAAAGAGACAAATTATCACAATATGAGTATCCTGCTTCTGTATCTTTTCACTGACTCCTGTTCAAATGAGTCACATATTCTGAATCATTTCTCCCAGTCGATATATGCCACACATGTTAGCTTGTACTGAACTTCTTGGGAAATCAAAAGCAAATACTAAGCAAATGTGTGTTAGATTTTGTCAACAGTGATATTTCAAATATAAATCCCTACTCATTGCATTATTTAATATCAATGCCGAATCTAACTTACACTGGCATAATCTTCAATCTTTTGAGAATCTTCAAAAGGGTGTGTAAATATTTAGGATCGTTATGTCTTCCTGGAGGAAAGATCCCTTTACTAGTATGTAGTCATCTTCTTTGTCTTTTCTTACTAATTTTAGTTTGAAGTCTATTGTATCTGATATGAGGATGGCAACTCCAGCCTGTTTATGGGGGCAGTTAGCTTGATAGAGTTTATTCCAACCTCTCACTTTCAAAAGATGATTGTTTTTGGGTAAGATGTGTCTCTTGAAGACAGTAGAACGATGGCTCTTGCTTTTTGATCCAACTAGACAGCCTATGCCGTTTAATTGGAGAGTTAAGTCCATTGAAATTGAGAGTTAGGATGGAGAGATATTTATTAGTTCCTACCATTTTTAAAAGCTTTTAGTAGGGCCTGTGTCTTGACAGTTCTTGTGGTCCTTAGATGGTATGCTGTTTAGGTGTCATTTCTTTCCCTATATTGCATTTATTTTGGTTTTCTATGTATAGAGCATCTTTGAGAATTCTCTGTAGTGTTGGTTTTGTTTCAACATATTGTTGCAGCTTTTCCCTGGAATGGAATGTTTTATTGTTCCCTCAGTTATGAATGAGAGCTTAGCTGGCTACAGTATTCTTGGTTGGTAGTTATTTGATTTAAGGACATGACATATATGCTTCCAGTCACTTCGTGCTTGCATGGTCTCTGCTGAGAAATCTGGGGTTATTCTGATTGGTTTGCCTTTATAGGTTACTGATCCCTTTTCCCTTGCTGCCTTTAGGATCTTTCCTTTCGTTTCTATTGATCCAGTTCGGATCACAATGTGGCGGTGGGATGTTCTTTTCTGGTCAGGTCTGTTTGGGGTTCTAAAAGCTTCTCGTATCTGGATGGGCCTGCCCTTCTGGATTTTTGGGAAATTCTCTGAGATGATTCCCTGAAGTGTATTTCCAATACCATTGACCTCTTTATCCACGCCCTCCTCAATACCAACTAGCCTTAAATTAGGCTTCCTAATTGTATCTTGGACCGCCTGAAGCGATCTGTCATATTTCCTAGATTTGGATTGACTCATTTTCTGCTCTTTCTCTATAATACCTAAATTATCTTCAGCCCCGGAAATACTCTCCTCTCCATTGTCTAACCTGCTATCAAAGCTATCTACTTTATTTTTCATCTCCCTTGCTTCTAATTGCTCACTTTTGATGCCTTGTATCTCTTGTTTTAGATCATGTATGGATTTCTTTATGTCCTTGATTTCCTTTTGAGTGGTTAGCTCAGTAGCTTTATTTTCTTTGGACATTTGCTGGAGTTTGGTCACGTTTTTACTTGTGGATTCTATTAATTCATCCATCTTTCTTTGAAAAACCTTTGTTATGGCCTAATTTATGGCTTCTTCTCTTTCATTATCACCTTGTTTTTGCTTTCCTCTTGCTCAGCTATGACTTCTTCCATTATCTCTTTCTTTGTATTTTCACATTTTCCATTAATGATGTTTATCAATTGCATTTGTGTAGCACTTGGAAGACTCTCCTCTAGGTGTGCCAGTGACTGTTCCATTGTCTGTTTACATTGGGTGGGGAATGTTGTTTCTTGATTTGACATTTTTCTTGAGTTTCTTGTTCTGCCCATTTGAAAATGGGAGCAAGATTACTACTAAATACGATTATAGTTTTTCAGATATAAACAACCTAGAGCTCTGTAGCTGGCAGACACTAGATGTTCACAAGTTTTGATTGGTATTATCACTCTTTCTTTTTGTGCATTACAGAGCAGTCTAATACAACCACTGATAAGCGATTTATACCCAAAACAATAAGCCTCTCAATCCAATCTCTATTATCTTTAAGTCCCTCTGAGCCTAGAGAATAATTAACCACCTACATATACAATATTTCTCAACAGCCATCAAGTGTAGATCCGTGCAGTATAAGGGCTGAAAGACGAGCAGAGGTCCAGAGATAGAAAAAAAGAAAGTGAGAGGTCAGGGGAGGTACAAGAGGATTAACGTAGGAGTGTAAGAATATTGTAGTAATGAAGAAAAGGTATAGCATAAGGATAACTGACCTAAGTTGGTGAGTAGGTAGCATATTTGAGTACAAAGTTTAGAAAGTATTAGAATAAAACTTATGTGTTGCTGCACGACTAGCTCTTAGCCCAACCAGTGGCCGCACAGTGGACCATGGGATGGATCTGTTTTTTTTGTCTACGTTGAGGGAAAGGGGTATTTCACAAGATGCAGAAGTGAAGATTTCAGAAGCCAATGCAGTGAGTGAATTAGCTCGTAAAAAGCATTTTCATTTTCTTTTATCTTTCTGCCAGTCTTGGGGCTTTAAATCAGGGCCTGAGCAGTGTCCTCGGGTTATCTCAAGTCTAGCCCTCTGCCGCTTGAGCCACAGTGCCACATCTAGATTTTCTATCTATGTGATACTGAGCAATCAAACCCAGATCTTCATGGATGCTAGGCAAGCACTCTTACCACTATGCCAAACTCTCAACCCTGACATAGTAATTATAAAGTCATCATCATCATATCAAAATATCCTTTCTCCTACCATGAATGAACACTTATCTATGTGTGTAATGCTTTTTTTTAATTTCACTAATTCTTCTGTGTTTTTCCCTCTTGCATTTTTTACACATGACAGCAAAGCTAATCATCAGGAAAAAATTGATTATGATACAGAAACCTAATAATATCCTAGTAGATTGACGTCAAAAATATGTGCAAGATGCCCTGTGTGTTTGACCTAGTGGTAGAGTCCTTGGCTACCACGCAAAAAGACTCAGGTTTGATTCCTCATTACCACATACATAGAAAACGCTGCAAGTGGTGCTGTGGCTCGGTGGGACAGCTAAAGCCTAAAGAAAGCCCAAAAACCATGTTCACACTGTGAGGTCAAGACCCAAGACCAGCAAAAACAAAAAAAAATTCGACAAGGGGCAAAATGCAGGCAGACAAGGCACTATGAAACAAATGTTTTGAAAAGGATAAGGGCCATATTGACCCTTAAGTTTGGATCTTACCTAAGAAAGGCTCCTTGAGCCTGAGACCAGACTGGTAGTTGGGCCGAGTGGAAGACATTGGAAATGGACAAATAAGGTGTGCTGTTTACTACATCCACATGTATATTGTGAGATTGGAGGAGAGATTCAGCCTCCAGTATGTCTTTGGTGAGGTCTTCTGTGAGCAAGGATCTTTGGTCATTGGGCTCTGAAAGGTGACCCTGCCTCCCTCACAATGGAACAGAATAAGGAACCCTGGTAACCAAGCCACTGTAACTAACAACCAGCTCAAGCCAGCTCACTTGGCCTGTGGCTCAGGAGGAAGAAAGATGTTGCTGTGCTGTTGCCAAAGGTCAGGAAAATCGAGTCTCAGGCATGGAAGTTGTGGATGTCTTACTCAAAGATGTACATGCTAGATCTTTGCCAAGCCACAAATCCAGTATAACAGGCCTTTCTCTAAGAAGAAGGCCAGGAAAATCCAGGGCAACCAGATGAGGTAAATTTCTAAGAAGAAATGTATTTGACCCCATCATCCTCCGCACACACTACAACTTTCTTTTCTTTCATTTTTTTATTGTAATTAGTAAAAGGGCTACATGATATTTGCCAGGTAGAAGGTGCATTAATTCACATACATTGATACCCTTTCACATGTGTTGGTACCCATTTCCCTCCAACCCCACACCCCCCACCCGTCTTGGTTGTCCCCCCTTCCCTATCAAATTTCAAATATCCAAATACAAATAAATTCAATATATCAGATAACTAAGTGAGATACTATACCAATATGGACTAACCAAGGGACAGCAAAGGAGTTGAGAGACAACGTAGTACATTAAGGACAACAATCATTCATTATATGGCTTTTGTATCAATATCCTGGAAGTCTTTCAATTAGCCTCACATTATATGGCCTTATATATGGCCTTTTGCTCTATTGCAAATCTCTGCTAGTAGAGCCCAAGGTTTCTACTGATTATGACAAATGAGGGAAACCACTGAGCCTAAGTTCCTTTGAGTCTGGCTTACTTCACTTAATATGATTCTTTCTAAGTCTTTCCATATCCTAACAAATGGGGCGATGTCATTCTTTCTGACAGCAGCATAGAATTCCATTGTGTACAAATACCACAACTTGTTGATCCACTCATCAACTGAGGGACATCTGGGTTGGTTCCATATCTTTGCTATGGTGAATAGCGCTGCAATGAACATTGTTGTGCTAGTGGGTTTAGTATGCCCTTGTTTCTGGATTGTTGGGTAAATGCCAAGTAGTGGTATTCCTGGGTCATAGGGGAGTTCTATGTTTAGCCTTTTGAGGCAGTGCCACACTGCTTTCCATAGTGGTTGAACGAGTGTGCACTCCCACCAACAGTGTAGTAGTGATCCCTCCTGGCCACATCCCTTCCAGCATCTGTTGTCATTCGTTTTCCTAATCCTGGCCATTCTAACTGGAGTGAGGTGGAATCTTAGAGTTCTTTTGATATGCAATTGTTTTATGACCAGAGATGTTGAGCATTTCTTCATGTGTCTATAGGCCATTTTTGTTTCTTCTTCAGAGAAGCCTCTCTTTAACTCTTTGGCCCATTTTTTAATGGGATGGGTGTTATTTTGGAGGTTAGTTTTGGAGTGATTCAATTTTTTGTGTTGTTGATATATTTTAGATTTGAGTCCTTTGTCCGTTGTTTGGTTGGTGAAGATCTTCTCCCACTCTGTACGCTTCCTGATTAGTTTACTAGCTACATCCGTTAACATACAAAAGCTCTGCAGTTTAATGCAGTCCCACTTATCCAGCCTTTCTCTGATTTGTTGTGATTCTTGGTCCTTATTAAGAAAGTTTCGACCTGTGCCAAGGAGGCCTAGTGTATCTCCTATTCCTTCCTGTAAACTTTTCAGTGTGTCTGTTTTACCTCCAGGTCTTTGATCCATTTGGAGTTAATTCTAGTGCAAGGTGACAAAGAAGGATCCAACTTTAGTTTTCTGCTGGTGTTTAACCAGTTCTGCCAGCACAACTTGTTGAAGAGGCTATCTTTCTTCCATTCTATTTTTTGGCTCCCTTGTCAAAGATTAGGTGGCCATAGGTCTGTGGTTTGATATCTGGGTCCACAGTTCTATTCCATTGGACTTCAGGCCTGTTCTTGTGCCAGTACCAAGCTGTTTTGAGAATTATAGCTCTGTAATAGAGTCTAAAGTTTGGAATTGAAATTCCTCCAGTGCTGTTCTTTCTGCTAAGAAGTGTTTTTGCTTACGGGGTCTTTTATTATTACATATGAAATTTTGAATTGCCTCTTCTATTTCTTTAAAGAATGACATTGGGATGTTGATGGGTATTGCATTGAATTTGAAGATAGCTCTTGGCAAGATTGTCATTTTCACAATGTTGATTCTTCCAATCCAGGAGCTGGGAGGTTTTTCCATTTCCTTAGTTCTGCTTTAATTTCCTTTGTTAGGTTTTTAAAGTTTTCATCTAAACGGTCTTTACATTCTTAGTTAAGCTAATTCCTAGGTACTTTATTTTCTTTGAGTCTATATGAATGGAGTTTCTTTCCTGATTATTGCCTCGTTCCTCTCACTATTGGCGTAAAGGAAGGCAGTTGATTTGTGAGGGTTGATTTTATGGCCTGCTACCCTTCCAAAGCTTTGAATCAGCTCAAGGAGCTTGGGAGTAGAGTCTATAGGATTCTTTAAATACAGAATCATGTCATCTGCAAAGAGGGATAGTTTTATTTCCTCTTTCCCTACTTGGATCCCCTTTATGCTTGCTTCTTGCCTTATTGCACTGCCTAGGAAATTTAATACTATGTTAGAAAGGAGTGGAGAGAGTGGGCATCCTTGTCTCGTTCCTGATTTTAGAGGGAATGGCTTTAGATTTTCACCATTAAGTATAATACTAGGTGTGGGTTTCTCATACACAGCCTTTATTACATTGAGAAATGTTCCATGGAGTCCTAGTTTCTCCACATCTTTTAACATAAAGGGGTTTTGGATCTTGTCAAATGCCTTTTCCGCATCTATTGAGACAATCATGTGATTTTTGTTTTTGCTCCGGCTGATGTGTTGAATTATATTAATTGATTTGTGTATGTTGAACCAGCTTTGCCTCCCTGTGATGAATCCAGTTTGATCACAGTGTACAATTTTTTGATGAGTTGTTGTAGACGGTTGGCCAGTATTTTGTTGAGAAGTTTTGCATCGATGTTCATCAAAGAAATGGGTCTATAGTTCTCTTTCTTTGATGAATCTCTGTCTGGTTTGGGGATGAGGGATATACTGGCTTCACAGAATGAGTTTGGTAAACAACCTTCATTTTCAATTTCGTTGAAGAGCTTGAGGAGTATTGGTGTGAGCTCTGCTTTGAAGACCTTATAGAATTCAGCTGTGAATCCATCTGGCCCTGGGCTTTTTTAAGTAGAATTTGTCTAATTTCCATTTCTGTTTCAGAGCTTGAAATAGGCCTGTTGCGTTGGGTTAGCTCTTCTTGGTTCAGTGTGGGTATGTTAATATTGTCTAGGAATTCATCCATTTCTTCTAGATTCTCAAATTTGTTGGCGTAAAGGTTTGAGAAGTATTCCCTCATGATATTCTGGATCTTGGTAACTTCTGTCGTGATATTACCATTTTCATCTGCGATTTTGTTTATTTCGATATGCTCTCTTGTTTTTTTGGTAAGATTTGCTAAGACTTTTCAATTTTGTTAATTTTTCAAAGAACCAACTCCTTGTTTTGTTGAATCTTTCTATAGTTTTTTTTTATTCCAAATCATTTAATTCTGCTTTGATTTGAATAATTTGCTTTCTCCTAATGGGTTTAGGGTTGGTTTGTTGCTCTTTTTCCAGGAGGTTAAAGTGAGACATTAACTAGTTGGTTTACCATTTTTTCCAACTTGCTGTTATAGGCACTCAGCACTATAAATTTTCCTCTGAGTACTGCCTTTGTTGTGTCCCTAAGGAGTTGATATTTGTGTGCTCGTTATTGTTAAATTTCATAAACAGTTGGATATCTGTTCTGATTTCTTCGATTACCCATTGTTTTTGATTCAACAATGTGTTGTTCAGTCTCCTTGAGTTACAGTGTTTTCATTGGTGGACATGTGTGTTCAGTTCCAATTTGATGCCTGTATGGTCTGAGAGTTTGCATGGAATAATTTCAGTGTTTCTGAATCTGTCCAGGTTTGTTTTATGGCCTAAGATGTGGTCTATTTTGGAAAATGTTCCATGTGCTGCTGAGAAAAATGTATATTGTGTTGTTACTGGGTGGAATATTCTGCAGATGTCTGTTAGATCTAGTTGGTCTATATAGTTGTTCAGTTCTAAGGTTTCTCTGTTGAGTTTTTGCCTTGTTGATCTGTCCATAGGTGAGAGTGGTGTGTTAAACTCACCAACAATCACTGTATTTCGATCTATGTATGGTTTCAGTGTAAGTAAAGTTTGCTTGATGAAGTTTGGAGCTCCGGGATTGGGTGTGTAAATATTTAGGATCGTTATGTCTTCCTGGAGGAAAGATCCCTTTAGTAGTATGTAGTAACCTTCTTTGTCTTTTCTTACTAATTTTAGTTTGAAGTCTATTGTATCTGATATGAGGATGGCAACTCCAGCCTGTTTATGGGGGCAGTTAGCTTGATAGAGTTTATTCCAACCTCTCACTTTCAAAAGATGATTGTTTTTGGGTAAGATGTGTCTCTTGAAGACAGTAGAACGATGGCTCTTGCTTTTTGATCCAACTAGACAGCCTATGCCGTTTAATTGGAGAGTTAAGTCCATTGATATTGAGAGTTAGGATTGAGAGATATTTATTAGTTCCTACCATTTTTAAAAGCTTTTAGTAGGGCCTGTGTCTTCACAGTTCTTGTGGTCCTTACATGGTATGCTGTTTAGGTGCCATTTCTTTCCCTATATTGCATTTATTTTGGTTTTCTATGTATAGAGCATCTTTGAGAATTCTCTGTAGTGTTGGTTTTGTTTCGACATATTGTTGCAGCTTTTCCCTGGAATGGAATGTTTTATGGTTCCCTCAGTTATGAATGAGAGCTTAGCTGGCTACAGTATTCTTGGTTGGTAGTTATTTGATTTAAGGACATGACATATATGCTTCCAGTCACTTCGTGCTTGCATGGTCTCTGCTGAGAAATCTGGGGTTATTCTGATTGGTTTGCCTTTATAGGTTACTGATCCCTTTTCTCTGGCTGCCTTTAGGATCTTTCCTTTCGTTTCTATTGATCCAGTTCGGATCACAATGTGGCGGTGGGATGTTCTTTTCTGGTCAGGTCTGTTTGGGGATCTAAAAGCTTCTCGTATCTGGATGGGCCTGCCCTTCTGGATATTTGGGAAATTCTCTGAGATGATTCCCTGAAGTGTATTTCCAATACCATTGACCTCTTTATCCACGCCCTCCTCAATACCAACTAGCCTTAAATTAGGCTTCCTAATTGTATCTTGGACCTCCTGAAGCGATCTGTCATATTTCCTAGAGTTGGATTGACTCATTTTCTGCTCTTTCTCTATAATACCTAAATTATCTTCAGCCCCGGAAATACTCTCCTCTCCATTGTCTAACCTGCTATCAAAGCTATCTACTTTATTTTTCATCTCCCTTGCTTCTAATTGCTCACTTTTGATGCCTTGCATCTCTTGTTTTAGAGCATGTATGGATTTCTTGATGTCCTTGATTTCCTTTTGAGTGGTTAGCTCAGTAGCTTTATTTTCTTTGGACATTTGCTGGAGTTTGGTCACGTTTTTACTTGTGGATTCTATTAATTCATCCATCTTTCTTTGAAAAACCTTTGTTATGGCCTAATTTATGGCTTCTTCTCTTTCATTATCACCTTGTTTTTGCTTTCCTCTTGCTCAGCTATGGCTTCTTCCATTATCTCTTTCTTTATATTTTCACATTTTCCATTAATGATGTTTATCAATTGCATTTGTGTAGCACTTGGAAGACTCTCCTCTAGGTGTGCCAGTGACTGTTCCATTGTCTGTTTACATTGGGTGGGGAATGTTGTTTCTTGATTTGACATTTTTCTTGAGTTTCTTGTTCTGCCCATTTGAAAATGGGAGCAAGATTACTACTAAATACGATTATAGTTTTTCAGATATAACCTAGCTATACCTCTGTAGCTGGCAGACACTAGATGTTCACAAGTTTTGATTGGTATTATCACTCTTTCTTTTTGTGCATTACAGAGCAGTCTAATACAACCACTGATAAGCGATTTATACCCAAAACAATAAGCCTCTCAATCCAATCTCTATTGTCTTTAAGTCCCTCTGAGCCTAGAGAATAAACCACCTACATATACAATGTTGCTCAACAGCCATCAAGTGTAGATCCGTGCAGTATAAGGGCTGAAATACGAGCAGAGGTCCAGAGATAGAAAAAAAGAATGAGAGAGTTCAGGGGAGGTACAAGAGGATTAACGTAGGAGTGTAAGAATATTGTAGTAATGAAGAAAAGGTATAGCATAAGGATAACTGACCTAAGTTGGTGAGTAGGTAGCATATTTGAGTACAAAGTTTGGAAGTATTAGAATAAAACTTATGTGTTGCTGCACGACTAGCTCTTAGCCCAACCAGGGGCCGCACAGTGGACCATGGGATGGATCTGTTTTTCTTGTCTACGTTGAGGGAAAGGGGTATTTCACAAGATGCAGAAGTGAAGATTTCAGAAGCAAATGCTGTGAGTGAATTAGCTCGTAAAAAGCATTTTCATTTTCTTTTATCTTTCTGCCAGTCTTGGGGCTTGAATTCAGGGCCTGAGCACTGTCCTCGGGTGTTCTCAAGTCTAGCCCTCTGTCACTTGAGCCACAGTGCCACATCTAGATTTTCTATCTATGTGATACTGAGCAATCAAACCCAGATCTTCATGGATGCTAGGCAAGCACTCTACCACTATGCCAAACTCTCAACCCTGACATAGTAATTATAAAGTCATCATCATCATATCAAAATATCCTTTCTCCTACAAAGAATGAACACTTATCTATGTGTGTAATGCTTTTTTTTAAATTTCACTAATTCTTCTGTGTTTTTCCCTCTTGCATTTTTTACACATGACAGCAAAGCTAATCATCAGGAAAAAATTGATTAGGATACAGAAACCTAATAATATCCTAGTAGATTGACGTCAAAAATATGTGCAAGATGCCCTGTGTGTTTGACCTAGTGGTAGAGTCCTTGGCTACCACGCAAAAAGGCTCAGGTTTGATTCTTCATTACCACATACATAGAAAACGCTGCAAGTGGTGCTGTGGCTCGGTGGGACAGCTAAAGCGTAAAGAAAGCCCAAGAACCATGTTCACACTGTGAGGTCAAGTCCCAAGACTAGCAAAAACAAAAAAAAATTCGACAAGGGGCAAAATGCAGGCAGACAAGGCACTGTGAAACAAATGTTTTGTAAAGGATAAGGGCAATATTGACCCTTAAGTTTGGATCTTACCTAAGAAAGGCTCCTTGAGCCTGAGACCAGACTGGTAGTTGGGCCTAGTGGAAGACATTGGGAATGGACAAATAAGGTGTGCTGTTTACTACATCCACATGTATATTGTGAGATTGGAGGAGAGATTCAGCCTCCAGTATGTCTTTGGTGAGGTCTTCTGTGAGCAAGGATCTTTGGTCATTGGGCCCTGAAAGGTGACCCTGCCTCCCTCACAATGGAACAGAATATGGAACCCTGGTAACCAAGCCACTGTAACTAACAACCAGCTCAAGCCAGCTCACTTGGCCTGTGGCTCAGGAGGAAGAAAGATGTTGCTGTGCTGTTGCCAAAGGTCAGGAAACTCGAGTCTCAGGCATGGAAGTTGTGGATGTCTTACTGGAAGATGTACATGCTAGATCTTTGCCAAGCCACAAATCCAGTATAACAGGCCTTTCTCTAAGGAGAAGGCCAGGAAAATCCAGGGCAACCAGATGAGGTAAATTTCTAAGAAGAAATGTATTTGACCCCATCATCCTCCGCACACACTACAACTTTCTTTTCTTTCATTTTTTTTATTGTAATTAGTAAAAGGGCTACATGATATTTGCCAGGTAGAAGGTGCATTAATTCACATACATTGATACCCTTTCACATGTGTTGGTACCCATTTCCCTCCACCCCACACCCCCCACCCGTCTTGGTTTTCCCCCCTTCCCTATCAAATTTCAAATATGCAAACACAAATAAATTCAATATATCAGATAACAAAGTGAGATACTATACCAATATGGGATAACCAAGGGACAGCAAAGGAGATGAGAGAAAACATAGTACATTAAGGACAACAATCTTTCATTATATGGCTTTTGTTTCAATATCCTGGAGGTCCTTTCAATTAGCTTCACATTATATGGCCTTATATATGGCCTTTTGCTCTATTGCAAATCTCTGCTAGTAGAGCCCAAGGTTTCTACTGATTATGACGAATGAGGGAAACCACTGAGCCTAAGGTCATTTGAGTCTGGCTTACTTCACTTAATATGATTTGTTCTAAGTCTTTCCATATCCTAACAAATGGGGCGATGTCATTCTTTCTGACAGCAGCATAGAATTCCATTGTGTACAAATACCACAACTTGTTGATCCACTCATCAACTAAGGGACATCTGGGTTGGTTCCATATCTTTGCTATGGTGAATAGCGCTGCAATGAACATTGTTGTGCTAGTGGGTTTAGTATGCCCTTGTTTCTGGATTGTTGGGTAAATGCCAAGTAGTTGAATTGCTGGGTCATAGGGGAGTTCTATGTTTAGCCTTTTGAGGCACTGCCGCACTGCTTTCCATAGTGGTTGAACGAGTTTGCACTCCCACCAACAGTGTAGTAGTGATCCCTAATGGCCACATCCCCTCCAGCATCTGTTGTCATTCGTTTTCCTGATCCTGGCCATTCTAAGTGGAGTGAGGTGGAATCTTAGAGTTCTTTTGATATGCAATTCTTTTATGACCAGAGATGTTGAGCATTTCTTCATGTGTCTATAGGCCATTTTTGTTTCTTCTTCAGAGAAGACTCTCTTTAAGTCTTTGGCCCATTTTTTAATGGGATGGGTGTTACTTTGGAGGTTAGTTTTGGAGTGATTCAATTTTTTGAGTTGTTGATATATTTTAGATACGAGGCCTTTTCCGTTGTTTGGTTGGTGAAGATCTTCTCCCACTCTGTAGGCTTCCTGAGTAGTTTACTAGCTATATCCGTTTCCATACAAAAGCTCTGCAGTTTAATGCAGTCCCACTTAACCAGCCTTTCTCTGATTTGTTGTGATTCTTGGTCCTTATTAAGAAAGTTTCGACCTGTGCCAAGGAGGCCTAATGTATCTCCTATTCCTTCCTGTAAACTTTTCAGTGTGTCAGTTTTACCTCTAGGTCTTTGATCCATTTGGAGTTAATTCTAGTGCAAGGTGACAAAGAAGGATCCAACTTTAGTTTTCTGCTGGTGCTTAACCAGTTCTGCCAGCACAATTGTTGAAGAGGCTATCTTTCTTCCATTCTATTTTTTTGGCTCCCTTGTCAAAGATTAGGTGGCCATAGGTCTGTGGTTTAATATCTGGGTCCGCAGTTCTATTCCATTGGACTTCAGGCCTGTTCTTGTGCCAGTACCAAGCTGTTTTGGGAATTATAGCTCTGTAATAGAGTCTAAAGTTTATAATTGAAATTCCTCCAGCGCTGTTCTTTCTGCTAAGAAGTGTTTTTGCTTACGGGGTCTTTTATTATTCCATATGAAATTTTGAATTGCCTCTTCTATTTCTTTAAAGAATAACATTGGGATGTTAATGGGTATTGCATTGAATTTGTAGATAGCCCTTGGGAAGATTGTCATTTTCACAATGTTGATTCTTCCAATCCAGGAGCATGGGAGGTTTTTCCATTTCCTTAGTTCTGCTTTAATTTCCTTTTTTAGGGTTTTAAAGTTTTCATCTAAACGGTCCTTTACATTCTTAGATAAGCTAATTCCTAGGTACTTTATTTTCTTTGAGGCTATTGCGAAAGGAGTTTCTTTCCTGATTGTTGCCTCGTTCCTCTCACTATTGGCGTAAAGGAAGGCAGTTGATTTGTGAGGGTTGATTTTATGGCCTGCTACCCTTCCAAAGCTTTGAATCAGCTCAAGAGCTTGGGAGTAGAGTCTATAGGATTCTTTAAATACAGAATCATGTCATCTGCAAAGAGGGATAGTTTTATTTCCTCTTTCCCTACTTGGATCCCCTTTATGCTTGCTTCTTGCCTTATTGCACTGCCTAGGAAATTTAATACTATGTTAGAAAGGAGTGGAGAGAGTGGGCATCCTTGTCTCGTTCCTGATTTTAGAGGGAATGGCTTTAGATTTTCACCATTAAGTATAATACTAGCAGTGGGTTTCTCATACACAGCCTTTATTACATTGAGAAATGTTCCATGGAGTCCTAGTTTCTCCACATCTTTTAACAAAAGGGGTTTTGGATCTTGTCAAATGCCTTTTCCGCATCTATTGAGACAATCATGTGATTTTTGTCCTTGCTCCTGTTGATGTGTTGAATTATATTAATTGATTTGTGTATGTTGAACCAGCTTTGCCTCCCTGTGATGAATCCAGTTTGATCATAGTGTATAATTTTTTGATGAGTTGTTGTAGACGGTTGGCCAGTATTTTGTTGAGAAGTTTTGCATCGATGTTCATCAAAGAAATGGGTCTATAGTTCTCTTTCTTTGATGAATCTCTGTCTGGTTTGGGGATGAGGGATATACAGGCTTCACAGAATGAGTTTGGTAAACAACCTTCATTTTTAATTTCGTTGAAGAGCTTGAGGAGTATTGGTGTGAGCTCTGCTTTGAAGACCTTATAGAATTAAGCTGTGAATCTATCTGGCCCGGGGTCTTTTTAAGTGGAATTTGTCTAATTTCCATTTCTGTTTCAGAGCTTGAAATAGGCCTGTTGAGTTGGGTTAGCTCTTCTTGGTTCAGTGTGGGTATGTTAATATTGTCTAGGAATTCATCCATTTCTTCTAGATTCTCAAATTTGTTGGCGTAAAGGTTTGAGAAGTATTCCCTCATGATATTCTGGATCTTGGTAATTTCTGTCGTGATATTACCATTTTCATCTGCGATTTTGTATATTTCGATATGCTCTCTTGTTTTTTCGTAAGATTTGCTAAGACTTTTCAATTTTGTTAATTTTTCAAAGAACCAACTGCTTGTTTTGTTGATTCTTTCTATAGGTTTTTTTTATTCCAAATCATTTAATTCTGCTTTGATTTTAATAATTTGCTTTCTCCTAATGGGTTTAGGGTTGGTTTGTTGCTCTTTTTCCAGGAGGTTAAAGTGAGACATTAACTAGTTGGTTTGCCATTTTTCCAACTTGCTGTTGTAGGCACTCAGCACTATAAATTTTCCTCTGAGTACCGCCTTTGTTGTGTCCCTAAGGAGTTGATATTTGCGTGCTCCTTATTTTAAATTTCATGAACAGTTGGATATCTGTTCTGATCTCTTCGATTACCCATTGTTTTTGATTCAACAATGTGTTGTTCACTCTCCATGAGTTACAGGGTTTTCGTTGGTGGAGATGTGTGTTCAGTTCCAATTTAATGCCTTTATGGTCTGAGAGTGTGCATGGAATAATTTCAGTGTTTCTGAATCTGTCCAGGTTTGTTTTATGGCCTAAGATGTGGTCTATTTTGGAAAATGTTCCATGTGCTGCTGAGAAAAATGTATATTGTGTTGTTACTGGGTGGAATATTCTGCAGATGTCTGTTAGATCTAGTTGGTCTATATAGTTGTTCAGTTCTAAGGTTTCTCTGTTGAGTTTTTGCCTTGTTGATCTGTGCATAGGTGAGAGTGGTGTGTTAAACTCACCAACAATCACTGTATTTCGATCTATGTATGGTTTCAGTGTAAGTAAAGTTTGCTTGATGAAGTTTGGAGCTCCGGGATTGGGTGTGTAAATATTTAGGATCGTTATGTCTTCCTGGAGGAAAGATCCCTTTAGTAGTATGTAGTAACCTTCTTTGTCTTTTCTTACTAATTTTAGTTTGAAGTCTATTGTATCTGATATGAGGATGGCAACTCCAGCCTGTTTATGGGGGCAGTTAGCTTGATAGAGTTTATTCCAACCTCTCACTTTCAAAAGATGATTGTTTTTGGGTAAGATCTGTCTCTTGAAGACAGCAGAACGATGGCTCTTGCTTTTTGATCCAACTAGACAGCCTATGCCGTTTAATTGGAGAGTTAAGTCCATTGATATTGAGAGTTAGGATTGAGAGATATTTATTAGTTCCTACCATTTTTAAAAGCTTTTAGTAGGGCCTGTGTCTTGACAGTTCTTGTGGTCCTTAGATGGTATGCTGTTTAGGTGCCATTTCTTTCCCTATATTGCATTTATTTTGGTTTTCTATGTATAGAGCATCTTTGAGAATTCTCTGTAGTGTTGGTTTTCTTTCGACATATTGTTGCAGCTTTTCCCTGGAATGGAATGTTTTATGGTTCCCTCAGTTATGAATGAGAGCTTAGCTGGCTGCAGTATTCTTGGTTGGTAGTTATTTGATTTAAGGACATGACATATATGCTTCCAGTCACTTCGTGCTTGCATGGTCTCTGCTGAGAAATCTGGGGTTATTCTGATTGGTTTGCCTTTATAGGTTACTGATCCCTTTTCTCTGGCTGCCTTTAGGATCTTTCCTTTCGTTTCTATTGATCCAGTTCGGATCACAATGTGGCGGTGGGATGTTCTTTTCTGGTCAGGTCTGTTTGGGGATCTAAAAGCTTCTCGTATCTGGATGGGCCTGCCCTTCTGGATATTTGGGAAATTCTCTGAGATGATTCCCTGAAGTGTATTTCCAATACCATTGACCTCTTTATCCACGCCCTCCTCAATACGAACTAGCCTTAAATTAGGCTTCCTAATTGTATCTTGGACCTCCTGAAGCGATCTGTCATATTTCCTAGAGTTGGATTGACTCATTTTCTGCTCTTTCTCTATAATACCTAAATTATCTTCAGCCCCGGAAATACTCTCCTCTCCATTGTCTAACCTGCTATCAAAGCTATCTACTTTATTTTTCATCTCCCTTCCTTCTAATTGCTCACTTTTGATGCCTTGCATCTCTTGTTTTAGAGCATGTATGGATTTCTTGATGTCCTTGATTTCCTTTTGAGTGGTTAGCTCAGTAGCTTTATTTTCTTTGGACATTTGCTGGAGTTTGGTCACGTTTTTACTTGTGGATTCTATTAATTCATCCATCTTTCTTTGAAAAACCTTTGTTATGGCCTAATTTATGGCTTCTTCTCTTTCATTATCACCTTGTTTTTGCTTTCCTCTTGCTCAGCTATGGCTTCTTCCATTATCTCTTTCTTTATATTTTCACATTTTCCATTAATGATGTTTATCAATTGCATTTGTGTAGCACTTGGAAGACTCTCCTCTAGGTGTGCCAGTGACTGTTCCATTGTCTGTTTACATTGGGTGGGGAATGTTGTTTCTTGATTTGACATTTTTCTTGAGTTTCTTGTTCTGCCCATTTGAAAATGGGAGCAAGATTACTACTAAATACGATTATAGTTTTTCAGATATAAACAACCTAGAGCTCTGTAGCTGGCAGACACTAGATGTTCACAAGTTTTGATTGGTATTATCACTCTTTCTTTTTGTGCATTACAGAGCAGTCTAATACAACCACTGATAAGCGATTTATACCCAAAACAATAAGCCTCTCAATCCAATCTCTATTGTCTTTAAGTCCCTCTGAGCCTAGAGAATAATTAACCACCTACATATACAATGTTGCTCAACAGCCATCAAGTGTAGATCCGTGCAGTATAAGGGCTGAAATACGAGCAGAGGTCCAGAGATAGAAAAAAAGAATGAGAGAGGTCAGGGGAGGTACAAGAGGATTAACGTAGGAGTGTAAGAATATTGTAGTAATGAAGAAAAGGTATAGCATAAGGATAACTGACCTAAGTTGGTGAGTAGGTAGCATATTTGAGTACAAAGTTTAGAAAGTATTAGAATAAAACTTATGTGTTGCTGCACGACTAGCTCTTAGCCCAACCAGTGGCCGCACAGTGGACCATGGGATGGATCTGTTTTTCTTGTCTACGTTGAGGGAAAGGGGTATTTCACAAGATGCTGAAGCGAAGATTTCAGAAGCAAATGCAGTGAGTGAATTAGCTCGTAAAAAGCATTTTCATTTTCTTTTATCTTTCTGCCAGTCTTGGGGCTTGAATTCAGGGCCTGAGCACTGTCCTCGGGTGTTCTCAAGTCTAGCCCTCTGTCACTTGAGCCACAGTGCCACATCTAGATTTTCTATCTATGTGATACTGAGCAATCAAACCCAGATCTTCATGGATGCTAGGCAAGCACTCTACCACTATGCCAAACTCTCAACCCTTACATAGTAATTATAAAGTCATCATCATCGTATCAAAATATCCTTTCTCCTACAAAGAATGAACACTTATCTATGTGTGTAATGCTTTTTTTTAAATTTCACTAATTCTTCTGTGTTTTTCCCTCTTGCATTTTTTACACATGACAGCAAAGCTAATCATCAGGAAAAAATTGATTAGGATACAGAAACCTAATAATATCCTAGTAGATTGACGTCAAAAATATGTGCAAGATGCCCTGTGTGTTTGACCTAGTGGTAGAGTCCTTGGCTACCACACAAAAAGACTCAGGTTTGATTCCTCATTACCACATACATAGAAAACGCTGCAAGTGGTGCTGTGGCTCGATGGGACAGCTAAAGCCTAAAGAAAGCCCAAGAACCATGTTCACACTGTGAGGTCAAGTCCCAAGACTAGCAAAAACAAAAAAGAATTCGACAAAGGGCAAAATGCAGGCAGACAAGGCACTGTGAAACAAATGTTTTGTAAAGGATAAGGGTAATATTGACCCTTAAGTTTGGATCTTACCTAAGAAAGGCTCCTTGAGCCTGAGACCAGACTGGTAGTTGGGCCTAGTGGAAGACATTGGAAATGGACAAATAAGGTGTGCTGTTTACTACATCCACATGTATATTGTGAGATTGGAGGAGAGATTCAGCCTCCAGTATGTCTTTGGTGAGGTCTTCTGTGAGCAAGGATCTTTGGTCATTTGGCCCTGAAAGGTGACCCTGTCTCCCTCACAATGGAACAGAATATGGAACCCTGGTAACCAAGCCACTGTAACTAACAACCAGCTCAAGCCAGCTCACTTGGCCTGTGGCTCAGGAGGAAGAAAGATGTTGCTGTGCTGTTGCCAAAGGTCAGGAAACTCGAGTCTCAGGCATGGAAGTTGTGGATGTCTTACTGGAAGATGTACATGCTAGATCTTTGCCAAGCCACAAATCCAGTATAACAGGCCTTTCTCTAAGGAGAAGGCCAGGAAAATCCAGGGCAACCAGATGAGGTAAATTTCTAAGAAGAAATGTATTTGACCCCATCATCCTCCGCACACACTACAACTTTCTTTTCTTTCATTTTTTATTGTAATTAGTAAAAGGGCTACATGATATTTGCCAGGTAGAAGGTGCATTAATTCACATACATTGATACCCTTTCACATGTGTTGGTACCCATTTCCCTCCAACCCCACACCCCCCACGCATCTTGGTTTTCCCCCCTTCCCTATCAAATTTCAAATATCCAAATACAAATAAATTCAATATATCAGATAACAAAGTGAGATACTATACCAATATGGACTAACCAAGGGACAGCAAAGGAGATGAGAGACAACATAGTACATTAAGGACAACAATCATTCATTATATGGCTTTTGTTTCAATATCCTGGAGGTCTTTCAATTAGCTTCACAATATATGGCCTTATATATGGCCTTTTGCTCTATTGCAAATCTCTGCTAGTAGAGCCCAAGGTTTCTACTGATTATGACGAATGAGGGAAACCACTGAGCCTAAGGTCATTTGAGTCTGGCTTACTTCACTTAATATGATTCGTTCTAAGCCTTTCCATATACTAACAAATGGGGCGATGTCATTCTTTCTGACAGCAGCATAGAATTCCATTGTGTACAAATACCACAACTTGTTGATCCACTCATCAACTGAGGGACATCTGGGTTGGTTCCATATCTTTGCTATGGTGAATAGCGCTGCAATGAACATTGTTGTGCTAGTGGGTTTAGTATGCCCTTGTTTCTGGATTGTTGGGTAAATGCCAAGTAGTGAAATTGCTGGGTCATAGGGGATTTCTATGTTTAGCGTTTTGAGGCACTGCCACACTGCTTTCCATAGTGGTTGAACGAGTTTGCACTCCCACCAACAGTGTGGTAGTGATCCCTCCTGGCCTCATCCCCTCCAGCATCTGTTGTCATTCGTTTTCCTGATCCTGGCCATTCTAACTGGAGTGAGGTGGAATCTTAGAGTTCTTTTGATATGCAATTCTTTTATGACCAGAGATGTTGAGCATTTCTTCATGTGTCTATAGGCCATTTTATTTTCTTCTTCAGAGAAGCCTCTCTTTAAGTCTTTGGCCCATTTTTTAATGGAATGGGTGTTACTTTGGAGGTTAGTTTTGGAGTGATTCAATTTTTTGAGTTGTTGATATATTTTAGATATGAGGCCTTTGTCCGTTGTTTGGTAGGTGAAGATCTTCTCCCACTCTGTAGGCTTACTGATTAGTTTACTAGCTATATTCGTTGCCATACAAAAGCTCTGCAGTTTAATGCAGTCCCACTTGTCCAGCCTTTCTCTGATTTGTTGTGATTCTTGGTCCTTATTAAGAAAGTTTCGACCTGTGCCAAGGAGGCCTAGTGTATCTCCTATTCCTTCCTGTAAACTTTTCAGTGTGTCTGCTTTACCTCCAGGTCTTTGATCCATTTGGAGTTAATTCTAGTGCAGGGTGACAAAAAAGGATCCAACTTTAGTTTTCTGCAGGTGCTTAACCAGTTCTGCCAGCACAACTTGTTGAAGAGTCTATCTTTCTTCCATTCTATTTTTTTGGCTCCCTTGTCAAAGATTAGGTGGCCATAGGTCTGTGGTTTGATATCTGGGTCCACAGTTCTGTTCCATTGGACTTCAAGCCTGTTCTTGTGCCAGTACCAAGCTGTTTTGAGAATTATAGCTCTGTAATAGAGTCTAAAGTTTGGAATTGAAATTCCTCCAGTGCTGTTCTTTCTGCTAAGAAGTGTTTTTGCTTACGGGGTCTTTTTTATTCCATATGAAATTTTGAATTGCCTCTTCTATTTCTTTAAAGAATGACATTGGGATGTTGATGGGTATTGCATTGAATTTGAAGATAGCTCTTGGCAAGTTTGTCATTTTCACAATGATGATTCTTCCAATCCAGGAGCATGGGAGGTTTTTCCATTTCCTTAGTTCTGCTTTAATTTCCTTTTTTAGGGTTTTAAAGTTTTCATCTATACAGTCCTTTACATTCTTAGTTAAGCTAATTCCTAGGTACTTTATTTTCTTTGAGGCTATTGTGAAAGGAGTTTCTTTCCTGATTATTGCCTCGTTCCTCTCACTGTTGGCGTAAAGGAAGGCAGTTGATTTGTGAGGGTTGATTTTATGGCCTGCTACCCTTCCAAAGCTTTGAATCAGCTCAAGGAGCTTGCGAGTAGAGTGTATAGGATCCTTTAAATACAGAATCATGTCGTCTGCAAAGAGGGATAGTTTTATTTCCTCTTTCCCTACTTGGATCCCCTTTATGCTTGCTTCTTGCCTTATTGCACTGCCTAGGAATTCTAGTACTATGTTAAAAAGGAGTGGAGAGAATAGGCTTCCTTGTCTCGTTCCTGATTTTAGAGGGAATGGCTGTAGATTTTCACCATTAAGTATAATACTGGCAGTGGGTTTCTCATACACAGCCTTTATTACATTGAGAAATGTTCCATGGATTTCTAGTTTGTCCACATCTTTTAACATAAAGGGGTTTTGGATCTGGTCAAATGCCTTTTACGCATCTTTTGAGACAATCATGTGATTTTTGTCCTTGCTCCTGTTGATGTGTTGAATTCTATTAATTGATTTGTGTATGTTGAACCAGCTTTGCCTCCCTGTGATGAATCCAGTTTGATCATAGTGTATAATTTTTTGATGAGTTGTTGTAGACGGTTGGCCAGTATTTTGTTGAGAAGTTTTGCATCGATGTTCATCAAAGAAATGGGTCTATAGTTCTCTTTCTTTGATGAAACTCTGTCTGCTTTGGGGATGAGGGATATACTGGCTTCACAGAATGCGTTTCATAAAAAATCTTCATTTTCAATTTCGTTGAAGAGCTTGAGGAGTATTGGTGTGAGCTCTGCTTTGAAGACCTTATAGAAATCAGCTGTGAATCCATCTGGCCCTGGGCTCTTTTTAAGTGGAAGTTGTCTAATTTCCATTTCTATTTCAGAGTTTGAAATAGGCCTGTTGAGTTGGGTTAGCTCTTCTGGGTTCAGTGTGGGTATGTTAATATTGTCTAGGAATTCATCCATTTCTTCTAGATTCTCGAATTTGTTAGCATAAAGGTTTGAGAAGTATTCCCTCATGATATTCTGGATCTTGGTAATTTCTGTCATGATGTTACCATTTTCATCTGCGATTTTCTTTATTTCGATATGCTCTCTTGTTTTTTTGGTAAGATTTGCTAAGGGCTTGTCAATTTTGTTAATTCTTTCAAAGAACCAACTCCTTGTATTGTTGATTCTTCTATAGTTTTTTTATTCCAAATCATTTAATTCTGCTTTGATTTTAATAATTTGCTTTCTCCTAATGGGTTTAGGGTTGGTTTGTTGCTCTTTTTCCAGGAGGTTAAAGTGAGACCTTAACTAGTTGGTTTGCCATTTTTCCAACTTGCTGTTGTAGGCACTCAGCGCTACAAATTTTCCTCTGAGTACTGCCTTTGTTGTGTCCCTAAGGAGTTGATATTTGTGTGCTCCTTATTGTTAAATTTCATAAACAGTTGGATATCTGTTCTGATCTCTTCGATTACCCATTGTTTTTGATTCAACAATGTGTTGTTCAGTCTCCATGAGTTACAGGGTTTTCGTTGGTGGAGATGTGTGTTCAGTTCCAATTTGATGCCTTTATGGTCTGAGAGTGTGCATGGAATAATTTCAGTGTTTCTGAATCTGTCCAGGTTTGTTTTATGGCCTAAGATGTGGTCTATTTTGGAAAATGTTCCATGTGCTGCTGAAAAAATCGTATATTGTGTTGTTACTGGGTGGAATATTCTGCAGATGTCTGTTAGATCTAGTTGGTCTATATAGTTGTTCAGTTCTAAGGTTTCTCTGTTGAGTTTTTGCCTTGTTGATCTGTGCATAGGTGAGAGTGGTGTGTTAAACTCACCAACAATCACTGTATTTCGATCTATGTATGGTTTCAGTGTAAGTAAAGTTTGCTTGATGAAGTTTGGAGCTCCGGGATTGGGTGTGTAAATATTTAGGATCGTTATGTCTTCCTGGAGGAAAGATCCCTTTAGTAGTATGTAGTAACCTTCTTTGTCTTTTCTTACTAATTTTAGTTTGAAGTCTATTGTATCTGATATGAGGATGGCAACTCCAGCCTGTTTATGGGGGCAGTTAGCTTGATAGAGTTTATTCCAACCTCTCACTTTCAAAAGATGATTGTTTTTGGGTAAGATGTGTCTCTTGAAGACAGTAGAACGATGGCTCTTGCTTTTTGATCCAACTAGACAGCCTATGCCGTTTAATTGGAGAGTTACGTCCATTGATATTGAGAGTTAGGATTGAGAGATATTTATTAGTTCCTACCATTTTTAAAAGCTTTTAGTAGGGCCTGTGTCTTGACAGTTCTTGTGGTCCTTAGATGGTATGCTGTTTAGGTGCCATTTCTTTCCCTATATTGCATTTATTTTGGTTTTCTATGTATAGAGCATCTTTGAGAATTCTCTGTAGTGTTGGTTTTGTTTCGACATATTGTTGCAGCTTTTCCCTGGAATGGAATGTTTTTATTGTTCCCTCAGTTATGAATGAGAGCTTAGCTGGCTACAGTATTCTTGGTTGGTAGTTATTTGATTTAAGGGCATGACATATATGCTTCCAGTCACTTCGTGCTTGCATGGTCTCTGCTGGGAAATCTGGGGTTATTCTGATTGGTTTGCCTTTATAGGTTACTGATCCCTTTTCCCTGGCTGCCTTTAGGATCTTTCCTTTCGTTTCTATTGATCCAGTTCGGATAACAATATGGCGGTGGGATGTTCTTTTCTGGTCAGGTCTGTTTGGGGTTCTAAAGCTTCTCGTATCTGGATGGGCCTGCCCTTCTGGATATTTGGGAAATTCTCTGAGATGATTCCCTCAAGTATATTTCCAATACCATTGACCTCTTTCTCCACGCCCCCCTCAATACCAACTAGCCTTAAATTAGGCTTCCTAATTGTATCTTGGACCTCCTGAAGCGCTTCTCATATTTCCTAGATTTGGATTGACTCATTTTCTGTTCTTTCTCTATAATACCTAAATTATCTTCAGCCCCGGAAATTCTCTCCTGTGCATTGTCTAACCTGCTATCCAAACTATCTACTTTATTTTTCATCTCCCTAGCTTCTAATTGCTCACTTTTGATGCCTATCATCTCTTGTTTTAGATCATGTATGGATTTCTTAATCTCCTTGATTTCCTTTTGAGTGGTTAGCTCAGTAGCTTTACTTTCTTTGGACATTTGCTGGAGTTTGGTCACGTTTTTACTTGTGGATTCTATTAATTCATCCATCTTTCTTTGAAAAACCTTTATTATGGCCTAATTTATGGCTTCTTCTCTTTCATTATCACCTTGTTTTTGCTTTCCTCTTGCTCAGCTATGGCTTCTTCCATTATCTCTTTCTTTATATTTTCACATTTTCCATTAATGATGTTTATCAATTGCATTTGTGTAGCACTTGGAAGACTCTCCTCTGGTGTGCCAGTGACTGTTCCATTGTCTGTTTACATTGGGTGGGGAATGTTGTTTCTTGATTTGACATTTTTCTTGAGTTTCTTGTTCTGCCCATTTGAAAATGGGAGCAAGATTACTACTAAACACGATTACAGTTTTTCAGATATAACCAAACTAGACCTCTGTAGCTGGCAGACACTAGATGTTCACAAGTTTTGATTGGTATTATCACTCTTTGTTTTTGTGCACTCACACACCAGTCTAATACAACCACTGATAAGCGATTTATACCCAAAACAATAAGCCTCTCAATCCAACTCTATTGTCTTTAAGTCCCTCTGAGCCTAGAGAATAATTAACCACCTACATATACAATATTGCTCAACAGCCATCAAGTGTAGATCCGTGCAGTATAAGGATTGAAAGACGAGCAGAGGTCCAGAGATAGAAAAAAAGAATGAGAGAGGTCAGGGGATGTACAACAGGATTAACGTAGGAGTGTAAGAATATTGTAGTCATGAAGAAAAGGTATAGCATAAGGATAACTGACCTAAGTTGGTAAGTAGGTAGCAAATTTGAGTACAAAGTTTGGAAAGTATTAAAATAAAACTTATGTGTTGCTGCACGACTAGCTCTTAGCCCAACCAGGGGCCGCACAGTGGACCATGGGATAGATCTGTTTTTCTTGTCTACGTTGAGGGAAAGGGGTATTTCACAAGATGCAGAAGCGAAGATTTCAGAAGCCAATGCTGTGAGTGAATTAGCTCGTAAAGAGCATTTTTATTTTCTTTTATCTGTCTGCCAGTCTTGGGGCTTGAATTCAGGGCCTGAGCACTGTCCTCGGGTTTTCTCCAGTCTAGCGCTCTGCCACTTGAGCCACTGTGCCACATCTAGGTTTTCTATCTATGTGATACTGAGCAATCAAACCCAGATCTCCATGGATGCTAGGCAAGCACTCTACCACTATGCCAAACTCTCAACCCTGACATAGTAATTATAAAGTCATCATCATCATATCAAAATATCCTTTCTCCTACAAAGAATGAACACTTATCTATGTGTGTAATGCTTTTTTTTTCATTTCACTAATTCTTCTGTGTTTTTCCCACTTGCATTCTTTACACATGACAGCAAAGCTAATCATCAGGAAAAAATTGATTAGGATACAGAAACCTAATAATATCCTAGTAGATTGACGTCAAAAATATATGCAAGATGCCCTGTTTGTTTGACCTAGTGGTAGAGTCCTTGGCTACCACGCAATAAGACTCAGGTTTGATTCCTCATTACCACATACATAGAAAACGCTGCAAGTGGTGTGTCTCGGTGGGACAGCTAAAGCCTAAAGAAAGCCCAAGAACAATGTTCACACACTGAGGTCAAGTCCCAATCCTAGCAAAAACAAAAAAAAATTCGACAAGGGGCAAAATGCAGGCAGACAAGGCACTGTGAAGTAAATGTTTTGTAATGGATGAGGGCAATATTGACCCATAAATTTGGATCTTACCTAAGAAAGGCTCCTTGAGCCTGAGACCAGACTGGTAGTTGGGCCTAGTGGAAGACATTGGGAATGGACAAATAAGGTGTGCTGTTTACTACATCCACATGTATATTGTGAGATTGGAGGAGAGATTCAGCCTCCAGTATGTCTTTGGTGAGGTCTTCTGTGAGCAAGGATCTTTGGTCATTGGGCCCTGAAAGGTGACCCTGCCTCCCTCACAATGGAACAGAATATGGAACCCTGGTAACCAAGCCACTGTAACTAACAACCAGCTCAAGCCAGCTCACTTGGCCTGTGGCTCAGGAGGAAGAAAGATGTTGCTGTGCTGTTGCCAAAGATCAGGAAACTCGAGTCTCAGGCATGGAAGTTGTGGATGTCTTACTGGAAGATGTACATGCTAGATCTTTGCCAAGCCACAAATCCAGTATATCAGGCCTTTCTCTAAGAAGAAGGCCAGGAAAATCCAGGGCAACCAGATGAGGTAAATTTCTAAGAAGAAATGTATTTGACCCCATCATCCTCCGCACACACTACAACTTTCTTTTCTTCATTTTTTTATTGTAATAAGTAAAAGGGCTACATGATATTTGCCAGGTAGAAGGTGCATTAATTCACATACATTGATACCCTTTCACATGTGTTGGTACCCATTTCCCTCCAACCCCACAACCCCCACCCTTCTTCGTTTTCCCCCCCTTCCCTATCAAATTTCAAGCATCCAAATACAAATAAATTCAATATATCAGATACCAAAGTGAGACACTATACCAATATGGGATAATCAAGGGACAGCAAAGGAGATGAGAGACAACATAGTACATTAAGAACAACAATCATTCATTATATGGCTTTTGTTTCAATATCCTGGAAGTCCTTTCAATTAGCTTCACATTATATGGCCTTATATATGGCCTTTTGCTCTATTGCAAATCTCTGCTAGTAGAGCCCAAGGTTTCTACTGATTATGACGAATGATGGAAACCACTGAGCCTAAGTTCCTTTGAGTCTGGCTTACTTCACTTAATATGATTTGTTCTAAGTCTTTCCATATCCTAACAAATGGGGCGATGTCATTCTTTCTGACAGCTGCATAGAATTCCATTGTGTACAAATACCACAACTTGTTGATCCACTCATCAACTGAGAGACATCTGGGTTGGTTCCATATCTTTGCTATGGTGAATAGTGCTGCAATGAACATTGTTGTGCTAGTGGGTTAGTATGCCCTTGTTTCTGGATTGTTGGGTAAATGCCAAGTAGTGGAATTGCTGGGTCATAGGAAAGTTCTATGTTTAGCCTTTTGAGGCACTGACACACAGCTTGCCATAGTGGTTGAACGAGTTTGCACTCACACCAACAGTGTAGTAGTGATCCCTCCTGGCCACATCCCCTCCAGCATCTGTTGTCATTCGTTTTCCTGATCCTGGTCATTGTAACTGGAGTGAGGTGGAAACTTAGAGTTGTTTTGATTTGCATTTCTTTTATGACGAGAGATGTGGAGCATTTCTTCATATGTCTATAGGCCATTTTTGTTTCTTCTTCAGAGAAGACTCTCTTTAAGTCTTTGGCCCAGTTTTTAATGGGATGGGTGTTACTTTGGAGGTTAGTTTTGGAGTGATTCAATTTTTTGAGTTGTTGATATATTTTAGATATGAGGCCTTTGTCCGTTGTTTGGTTGGTGAAGATCTTCTCCCCCACTGTAGGCTTCCTGATTAGTTTACTAGCTATATCCGTTGCCATACAAAAGCTCTGCAGTTTAATGCAGTCCCACTTATCCAGGCTTTCTCTGACTTGTTGTGATTCTTGGTCCTTATTAAGAAAGTTTCGACCTGTGCCAAGGAAGCCTAGTGTATCTCCTATTCCTTCCTGTAAACTTTTCAGTGTGTCAGCTTTTACCTCCAGGTCTTTGATCCATTTGGAGTTAATTCTAGTGCAAGGTGACAAAGAATGATCCAACTTTAGTTTTCTAAAGTTTGGAATTGAAATTCCTCCAGTACTGTTCTTTCTGCTAAGAAGTATTTTTGCTTACGGGGTCTTTTATTATTCCATATGAAATTTTGAATTGCCTCTTCTATTTCTTTAAAGAATGACATTGGGATGTTGATGGGTATTGCATTGTATTTGAAGATAGCCCTTGGCAAGATTGTCATTTTCACAATGTTGATTCGTCTAATCCAGGAGCATGGGAGGTTTTTCCATTTCCTTAGTTCTGCTTTAATTTCCTTTTTTAGGGTTTTAAAGTTTTCATGTAAACGGTCCGTTACATTCTTAGTTAAGCTAATTCCTAGGTACTTTATTGTCTTTGAGGCTATTGTGAAAGGAGTTTCTTTCCTGATTATTGCCTTGTTCCTCTCACTGTTGGCGTAAAGGAAGGCAGTTGATTTGTGAGGGTTGATTTTATGGCCTGCTGCCCTTCCAAAGCTTTGAATCAGCTCAAGGAGCTTGGGAGTAGACTCTATAAGATTCTTTAAATACAGAATGATGTCATCTGCAAAGAGGGATAGTTTTATTTCTTCTTTCCCTACTTGGATCCCCTTTATGCTTTCTTCTTGCCTTATTGCACTGCCTAGGAATTCTAGTACTATGTTAAAAAGGAGTGGAGAGAGTGGGCATCCTGAATGCTACCCCTTAGCACTTTTATGCAAATTTTAGGCCTGTGATATTTTAAGCACAATTCAACGCTCTGTTTTTTGCTTGTTAATTAGAGGTAAAAATCTTATGGAATTTATTGCATCGTTGATTTTGAACTGGAATCCTCAGGTCTCAGCTTATCTTGAGTAGCTAGGATTAAAGTACTTTTACAACCTGTATGCTCTTACACATCGCTTCTGATCCAAACACTCATTGTTCAATTTAACTAACAAGATGTGAGGAAAGATGATTGACTGTAATTTACTAGATGGGCTTCTAGTGAGTATATATTTCCACTCCCACTCTGAAGCCAGGGAAATGTTTCTGGTACATGTTTCAACTATCTCCCAAAGAGGAAATAATATGTGAGTACGTTTGCTAGTATTTCAGATAGGAGATGGACTTTGGGGTTTGGAACCTGTTGGGCAGAGTGTATCAGCTGGGCTGTGATAACAGAGATGATGTTTCAGACAGGAATATTTTCATCCCAGACAAACTTAATCCAGATCCTTGGATTTCAGGCCTTGAGTAGATAGAATTACAAGTGTGAGCTGCCACCAGCACCTGGTTCATTTTGGAAACCTTAATTGCTTCTCATTTGTTCCTTTCCTTTTTTGGAAGATTGATCTAAGCTGGCTGATTGTGCATCACAATGAAGTGATTGGCCTCAGGAATTGCAAATATTTGTTTCATCAGCACGGAATGAATGAAGTTGATCTAAACCCAATAGTATTTTCCTTCTCATAAATAGGGAACTTACTATATCATTTTTCCTTTCCTTTGCTTTCCCAAAGCAAGCAACATGTTTCTTAAAAACTATACTTCATGAGAATATTATAATTAGAAGCTATCTTCTGCACACTTCAGAATAGTCCTTGCATTTATAAACTTATATTACAATATTAGGTACAAGAATGGTAACTGTTAGTTTCATAACTATTTCATATGTTTTACTCTTTAAGGCTCATTAACTCAAGAAGGGATTAAATACATTTAGATAATAGTAGAACATAGCTGCTGCTGATTTGATGTGTGTGCAGATGATACACAGATTTATTAGGATTACTCAAAAGTTTTCTTCAAATTTTCAGTAGTCGACTGCTATGCTAACTGGAAGGTGATAGTAATGATGCTGAAATTCTATGAATCAGGTATGAAGCAGAATTTCAGGGGAGAGTATTTTCTAGGGACTTAATTTCTAAGACGCATATCAAGAATATTGAACTATAACACCAAATGATGGAGGACTCAGCGTCACATTTTGTTTGTTTTATGCAAGTCCTGGGACTTGAACCCAGGGCCTGGGAACTGTGCTTAAATGTTTTTTTTTTGCTTCAGGCTAGTGTTCTACCACTTGATCCACAGCTCCACTCCCAGATTTTTGGTAATGAACTGTAACTCAGAATATCATGTAATTTGTTTGGGCTGGATTCAAACCTGATTCTGTGTAGATAGGATTCCAAGCGTGAGCGCACAGAGCCTGGCTAGTATCATTCATCATTCAAGTCATGGGACTGCAATTCTGCACCTAGGTCTTGTCACTGAGCTTTTCAGCTCAAGCCTACTGCCCTATCCCTTGAGCCATAGGGCCACTTCTGGGTTTCTGGTGCTTAATTGGAGATAAGAGTCACATGAACTTCAGTGCCCAGGCTGACTTTGAACTGCTATCCTTGGATCCCAGCCTCTTGAGTAGCTACATTTACAAGTGTGAGCCACCATACCCGGCTAAATCATTTTTTTAAGTTAATTTTTTTTGTTAAGTCCATATATAGTTGGCATACGGTTACATAAGTAATGAACACATTTCTTAAGAAAATTGTTATCCCCTCCCTCATTTTTCTCTGTTTTCCTACCCTCAGCCCCCTCTCCACCCAGATTGTTCAGTTCATTTCCGTTTAGTGTCTTCCAAATATCACTATTCAATTGGTACACATTTTTTCCTTTGTTTTTTTTTTTTTACCATTTTATTATACCCTTTCCCTTTCTCAAATCACATAAACCTATGTACAAGACACAGGGTACCCGAATTCAACACAGTGACTACAGAGAATAAAAATAAAGGGAAAAAGAAGACAAGAGGTAAAATCAAAGAAAATGAAAGAACATCATACAGTACCTTAGAAGCAACAACACTGAAAAAACAAAACATAAAACCTTGGGCTGAAAATGTAGCTTGCCTAGCATGTATGAAACCCTGGATTCCATTCCTCAGCACCACATGAACAAAAACTGGAAGTGCCACTGTGACTCAGCTGGTAGATTTCCAACGCTCAGCACAGAGTGTCTCCAAGTGACAAAAATCTGTCACATTTAAGTCAGGCTTGAAAACTTTGCTAGGAACCAGTTATGTGATTTGGAAGAAAGTCCAATTTTCAGAAAATCACTAGCCAGGCGCTGGATTGTCATAATTGTCATTCTACTAGCCAGGGAGAAGGTGATTCAAAGCCTTTGCAAGCAAAAAAAGGAAAACCAAAAAAACTGTAAGATTCTTCTCTCCACTTATCCACCCAAAAACTAAGTGGAGTTGTGGCTAAAACTGGTACAGCATTAGCCTTGAGGAAAAAGAACTAAGAGACCTTGCCCAGGTCCAAAGTTCAAGCTCCCCACCAAGAAAGAAAAAAAAAGGAGTCCAGATACCTTAGTTTCAAAAGTATATCTGGATATCTTAGTAGATTTTTCTGATCTTTCCTCATTCATCTCATGAAACCACATAATCTTGATCCTGATCTGACTAAGAGCCTGCATTGTGCTTAATAAAGTCATTCCACATATTCCAGTAGAGTCTGGACAGCTAACAGCCACTTACCAATGCTTTATTCTACGTTTAGGCCAGTATGTCTTCATGCCATCTACACAGTCAGCTATATCATATTTCCAGAAGTATCATTGAGTGTAGAACACTCAGAACTAAAATAATTGCATAAAGATGTAATAAAACTCCTTGATTCATTAAGAAAATTTCTGTACCACTTAGAGCAAGTACATTAGTGCTATTTACCTCTAGCCTCTTTTTTTAAAAAAATTTATTAACATTGAATTTTACATCATATTTCAAATGTCATGTTTAACCAACAAGTATTCAAGAAGGGAATCGCTATACAATCACTGGCACATAAATTTTAGAATATAGTAAAAATTAAGATGAGTCTTTGTATGTCATAGATACAGATTAATCTATAATAAAACACATGTCTGTAGAGTGTATAGTCTATCCTAGATTTTTATGTCTATGTAGTTATGTTTATATCTCCATAATTATGTCCAGAACTTTGTGTATCAACTATTCAATCATCGCTCTACTACTGTTTGAAACTAACATTCATATATTAGGGATACCATGTACCTTTTGCTCCTTGGTCTTGACTTATCTCACTCAACAGGATTCACTCTAATTTCATCCACTACCCCAAAAATGCCATTATTATTTTTGTCTGTGCAGATCTTCTTTTTATGTATTTATTTTTATTGTAATTTATAGAAGGGTTACATTATATTCACCAGATAGAAGGTGCATTACTTCTCAAACTTTGATACCCCATGTAATGATATGGTCCCCATTTCCCTTCCCCTGCCCCCACTCATGTTCATTTCCCCCCTTCCCTATCCAATTTCAAATAACCAATTAGGCACATGTGAAATATATCAGAAAACAAGGTGAACTATTGTAACAATATGATATAACCAAGGGATAGCAAAAGAGATAAGAGATCACATAGTTCATTAAGGACAACAATCACTCTTTGTATGAGTTTTGTTTCTTTATCTTGGAGGTCCTTACATTTAGTGTCATACTATTTGTCACGATGTCTCTAGATTTTGTTCTATTGTAAATCTCTGGTAGCAGAGCCCAAGGTTTCTACTGAATTTGACAAATGAGGGAGACTCTTGGGCCTATGTTCCTTTGAGTTTGGCTTACTTCACTTAATATGATTTTTTTCCTTTTCATCCACTGCCCCGAGAATGCCATTATTTTATCTTGTCGGTTGGCTATGTATCATTCCATTGTGTGCGTGTGTGTGTGTGTGTGTGTGTGTGTATCACATTTTTTGTAGTAGGGCATCTGGTTGTTTCCATCATCCAGCCTCATTTTCTACAGATATTTTTATAGTCTCTTTTTTATTTTCAGGGTAATGTATAGAGGGGTTACGATTACATTTACAGGTAGTGGACTGCATTACTTCTCACACATTTATTCCACTCCACATGTTTTTGTCCCCAGTTCCCTCTCCCCTCCCCTTCCCAATCATCTTGTTTCCCCCCTTCCCTTTCCTATTTGACATAAACAAATAAACATATATACAATATGCCAGGGAAAAATCAGATACAGTAACAATCTGACATTAACCAAAGGGCAAAATAAGAGATGAGAAATAACATAGTAGATTAAGGACAAATATCACACAAGATTAAGAGCAACGATGACACAAGATATAGCTCTTGTTCCCATACCCTAGAGATACTTACATTGAGTCTCATCCTATATGACCTTATATACCTAGATTTTTGAGTTATTGTAATCCTCTGCTAGGAGAGTCCTAGATGTGAACTAATTATTACAAATGAGGGAAACCATTGAGCTTATATTTCTTTGGGTCTGGCTTGCTTCACTTAATATGAATTTTTCCAAGTCGTTCCATTTCCTTACAAATGAGGCGATGTCATTCCTTCTGATGGCAGCATAGCATTCCATTGTGTATAAGTATCACATCTTCTTAATTCAGTCATCTACTGAGTGGCATCTGGGTTGGTTTCATATCTTTGCTATGGTAAATAGTGCTGCAATGAGCATCATTGTGCTAGTGGCTTTAGTATGTCCTTTTTTCTGGACAATTGGGTAGATGCCAAGTAGTGGATTTGCTGGATCATAGGGGAGCTCTATGTTCAGTCTTTTGAGGAACCACCACACTGCTTTCCCTAGTGGTTGAACGAGTTTACACTCACACCAACAGTGCAGGTGTGATCCCCCCTGGTCACTTCCCCACCAGTATCTCTTATTAGATTTTTTGATAATGGCCATTCTGACTGGAGTCAGGTGGAATCTCAAAGTTGTTTTGATTTTCATTTCAGTTATTGCTAGAGATATGGAGCATTTCTTCATGTGTCAAAAGCCCATTTTAATTTTTTCTTCAGAGAATACTCTTTTAAGTCTTTAGCCCACCTTTTAATAGGATGGTTGTTTCTTTGAAGATTTGTTTGGGAGAGATTCATTTTTTTCAGCTATAGATATATTTTAGATAACTACATATATTTTTGTAGAAAAAAGAATGGAAGCCATCATACTGGCTCACAACTTAATTTCAGCTACTTAGGAGGCTCAGGGCTTAGGATCACAGGTCAAAGCCAACCAGGGCCCTACAGTGTGTGAGATCAAACTCTGTGAACATACAATGACTGTAAGAGGAATCTCACTGCCTGGGAATGTAGCCTAATGGTAGAGTGCTCACCTAGAATGCATGAAGACCTAGGTTCTATTCACCGGTACCGCATACTCAGAAAAAAGCTAGAAGTGGCGCTGTGTCTCAAGAGGCAGAGCACTCACCTTGGGCAAGCGAGGCCAATGAAAATGTCTAGTCCCTGAATCCAAGCCCTAGGACTGGCAAAAAGAAAAAAAAGAGCAATCTTACTTAAGTAACAAGGAATTTACCCTACATTTATACAGACTGAAAAATTCATTAAGAAATTAGAAAATATGTAGAAAGTGCATAATTTCTTTTGTGTGTTGGCACTGGGTCTTCAACTGAGTGCTTCAGCTCTATCCCTGACCTTTTCTACTCAAGGCTAACACTCTGCCAATGCAGCCCCAAATCAACTATCTTCAATTGAGATATAAGCGATGAATATTTCAGGGTGCTTCATGAAAAACATTTTTGTAAATTGAAACTTTCAACACAGTCTTATTTTAGTATGAATGTTGAGATGGGAAGAGACAGAAAAAGTGAAATGTTTCCTGATCCCCATAGAGAAGAGACTCAGCAGAACCACTGTGGTCTGCAGGCTTCTTTGTGAGTTTTGTTTGCTTGTTTGATTTTTGTCAATTGTGGGGCTTGAACTCTGGGCCTGGGCACTGTCCCTGAGCTCTTCAGCTCAAGGCTAGTGCTTTAATCTGTGAGCCACAGTGCCACTTCTGGTTTTTCTGGCAGTTTACTGGGTACTTTGGCTGGCTTTAAACTTTGATTCTCAGATCTTACCCTCCTGAGTAGCTAAGATTATAGGTGTGAGGTACCATCACCAGGCTGCTGCTCTGTTACTATGCAGGTTCTGGATCAAGAACTTCAAGTTCTTACTTCAATTTTTTCTTTTGTTGCCTGATACTCTGCCATGTGAACGAAGCCCCAGTTGCTGGTCTTTGTTGGTTAATGAGAGATATTATGATTTTCTAATATTCAGAGCAATGATTATAAAACCCAGCATTTTACTTACTTGAATAAATTGAGACAGGACCTAGTGAGATGGAAAACACAATTTTTTTTCAAGTTGCTATCCTGTTCTAATGCATAAGTCTGGCTATTTTGCTTACACACAAATATGTATTTTACCAGTTTCTACTCTATTTTTGCTTAGCTTAATACCACGACTGCCATTTCATAGATTTTGTTGTTGTTGTTTGCGGTGCTTGAACTCTGTGCCTGGGCTGTTCCTCAGATCCTCAGTTCAATGCCAGTGCTCTACTACTTTTGATTTGGCCAGTCCTGGGCTTGAACTCAGGGACTGAGCACTGTCCTTATATTTTCTCAAGGCTAGGGCTCTACCACTTCAGCCTCAGCACCACTTCCAGCATTTTTCTATGTATGTGGTATTGAGGAATTGAACCCAGGTCTTAGTGCATGCTAGGCAAGCACTCTACCACTAAGCCAAACTCCCAGCCCAAAATTATTCATCATTACTATTAGCTATCTTCTTTTTTTATTATTGATTCGTCATGGTGCTTGGACTTTGGGCCTGGACACTGTCCCTGAACTCTTCTGCTCAAGGCTAGCGCTCTTCCTCTACAGCTCCATTTTTGGTTTCTGGTAGTTACTTGGTGATGTAAGTCTCACAAACATATGTGTCCAGGCTGGCTTTGGGCTTTGAACCAAGATCCTCCAATCTCAGCCTCCACAGAAGCTAGAATTACATGCTTCAGCCAGCAGTGCCTGACTGTTTGATGTTTCTGTCTCTGTCTCTCTGTCTCTGCCTGCCTGCCTGTCTGTCTCTCTCTCTCTGTCTCTCTCTCTCTGTCTCTGTCTCTCTGTCTCTCTCTGTCTCTGTCTCTCTTTCTCTGTCTCTCTGTCTCTGTCTCTGTCTCTGTCTCTGTCTCTCTCTCTCTCTCTCTCTCTCTTTTGGTTGTAAGACTTTAATTGTGCACCTGGGCAGTGTCCCTGGGCTCTTCCGCTCAAGGCTACAACTTAAACACCTTGAGCCTCAGTGTCACTTCTGGTTTTCTGGTGGTTAAGTGGAAGTAACAGTTTCATGGACTTTAGTGTCTGGCCTGGCTTTGAACTGTGATCCTCAGAACCCAACCTTCTGAGACCATTTCCAGCTTTTTTTTTAGTGGAAGTGGTACAGAGTAATTGAACACAGGGCTTTGTGCATACTAGGCAAGCAAACTACCACTAGTGTGCACTCCAGCCTTAGATAAGGGCTTTCTTTTTCGTTTTCTTTTTTTCACTCATGGGGCTTGAACTCTGGGCCTGGATGTTTACCTTAAGCTCTTCAGCTCAAGGCAAGTGCTCTACCACTTGAGGCACATTGTCATTTTGAATTTTCTGGATTATTTGGAAATAAGATTCTCACAGATTTTTATGCCTGGGCCGTCTTTGAACCTCGATCCTCCAGGGTAGCTAGGATTACCAGGGTGAGCCACCAGTCACGGGCATTAAATTATTATTTTTTGCATGTCCTATGGCTTCAACTCATGGCCAGAGCCCTGTCCAAGGGCTTGCTCAAGGATAGCACTTTACTTCAGCCAGCCAACTCCCGGTCCAAATAGGCCACTCTTGAAGCTAGAATTACAGAGATCTGCCATAATACTGGCATGTCATTATCTATGTATATAATTTTTCTTCTATTTTTGATGGCTTTCCTTAGTGCACATAATTCCTTCATATTTTATGGAAAACTTCCTTCCCACTGGGGCCATAAGTGAAGCCTAGTGGAAGAGTTCTTGCCGAGCATGAATGAAGACCCAAGTTCAATTCCTCAGCACAACATAGATAAAAAAAGATAAAAGTGGTGCTGTGGCACATGTGATAGAACTTGCGCCTTAAGAATAAACAAAAACAAAAACAAGGATCGTGCTCAGGTCCTCAGTGTAAGCACAGTACTGGCAAAAGAAAATTCTCCCCAAAGTAGACATTTAAACTTATCGTACTTTTCAAAAAATTTGTTGTCAAGGTGATATGCAAAGAGATTGCTGTTACATATGTAATGAGTACATTTCTTGTAAACACTGTTATCCCCTCCCCCCTTTTCTCTTTCCCTTTCCCCCATGTCACAAATTTCATTTACAACAAATATATATGTATTTTCATTCCTGAAAAAAATAGTTTAAAATGTGTTCAAATAAATGATGTAGGTTGATATATTTATCAAAATGGATTACTTGAACTCTAAAATAAACATTCTAGGTAATTTTTCTCAGAAAATTGTAGTAATGCTATAAAACTAATAAAAAGGAATTTGAGTTATTAATTTCTTATGTTTTACCTTTAACATTATTAAACTAAGCATACTGTTTATGGTATTAATACAGAAAGCATGAAATATGATTATGTAAAAAAATTAAATGATTCAAAATAGTAAGGTTGTGGGCCACTAGTTTGGCTTGGTGGCACACACCCTGGACTGGCAAAAAAGAAGTAGGGTTAGATAAAACAGATTTATTTCCAAATGTGTGGAAAATGGTATGATTTCTTGTTTGGCTAGTCCTGGGGCTTAAACTGAGGGACCAGGAACTGCCTTGGCCACATTTGTTCAAGGGTGGCACTCTGACACCTGAGCCACAGTGCCCAACTCCTTTTTCTGTGTGTGCAGTGCCGAGGAATTGAATCAAGGTCTTCTTGTATACTAGGCGAGCACTCTACAACTAGGCCACATTCAAAGCCAAAGTAGATTTTTGATGCTATTGTGGAGTTTTAATTTTCTTAAATATTTGTACAAAGCACAATGGATATATAAACAGACTTGAACTCACAGAACAGAGTCCCACATAATATTGCAGTTACTCTGGCACTTCTCCCGATTGACAAAACGCATTTCTAGGCATCTGCTCTGTCCTTAAGCTTTGGTAGCTGACTTGTCTTTCCATGGAGGCCTGGCCTGGATTCCTGGTGATTCCATGCATTTCATAGTTCCCTGTATATCCAGTAAGGTTGTCTTCTATGGGACCAGACCTGTCTGGTTTTTGGCCCACCCAGGACCTATGTGTCTGAGGTCTCACATTCTAAGTGGAAAATAAAACACAGTATAATAAGGAGTGAAGAACTGCACACCATTATATTAACAATGAGAGTTTAATAGTTAGCAAAATAAATACAATGAATACTTGAAAAGAATCATGAGAGCAAGATAAAGACATGTCTTTTTAGGAAGGGGACAGGGAAGCTCTAAATCCAGACTGGCCTCCAAGTTGCCTTCAGACAGTAATTCTACTTCAGAGTCCTCAGAAGGGTCTCCTTCCTCATGAGAAACAGAATGTCCTTCCTGAGTTAAGAGGGGGATGGATTCTGGTTTGTCGAATGGAGATTGAGTCTCTTTTAGTGAGATGGTTGGGTCTGGATATTCTGTGAGGATGGATTCATTTTGCTCCAATGAATCCAGTATTGAGAGTACACTTGCTGCTTCCCATGGGGACATTTTCCATGAGCCCAGCGTGTGCCCCTTCAGCTTGCACAATAAGTGGAGTGTTACTCTGACTCAGATGGACTGACTCTGGGTGGAGTGTGAAAGGAAACGGAAGGAAATCTGGCTGCTCTTTTTCTTCCTCCATAGTATCTGCAGGTTCAACTGTGTCACACATGGTGTTCAGAGCAAAAGGTATATCCACAGGACTCTAAACCTGTTTGGTAATTTCTACAGAAGGCCCATGCTTTCTGGAGTGCAGTGATGATTCTCAGTCTCCATCAGTCACCAGCTCCATTGGTGGGTTTTTCATCCGGAGTTCAGAATAAGCTCTTCCACGATGACCCAAAACTAAGAATGGAAATAGGTACAGAGTGGACAGAGTGGACTCTGCAAGTTGAAGTGTCACTCAACTTCCATGAGGATCTAATGGAGGAACGTGTAGTACTGGAGTTTGGACTGAACACTGAGGAGGTGTAGGGTCTTTCTAATGAGTACTTATTCCCGAGTCCTTTCAGAGGACAGACATTACCTGGCTGACACCACCCATAAAGGGCATTTTGCCAAGCTCTGTAGAAGTAAGGGCCAACCAATATCTAGACCACATGGGCTTCCTACTCACAGGCTCTGAGGCACCCACACCAGGACTTCTAGTTTTTCTTGGTCTTACTGGTCGCACATTCCTCCAGCTGGTCAAAATGTATGTGTTTAGAAGAGCAGGTCCAAAGCCAGCATGTGGAGCCTCATATAGAGCTTGAGTTGTGTCAGGGTGTGGCAGTTCTTGAACTCGTAGAAATCACTGGGGTAGAAGTCCATTCACATCGAACAGATGGAACACATGATGCTGTTGGCACATTCGGTTCAAGGAAAGTGAGAGCCTTCTCTCTCCATCCTGAGCCTTCTACCAAAGCCCCTTTCTTGAAGGACTCTAATGCTGTGGCTGTCCTGCAGAGATGTGCACTTATGTGCTGGGAGGGGGGTAAGAGACACTCGAGAACAGGATGACTTTTACACCCCACTTCCAGAAGCTTCTGAGAGAGGCCTCTATGCATCTGTCCAAAGTAAACGCACCTTAAATTAACTAAGTAAATGCTCTAAATAAATCAGTAAGTGAATGCTCTAAATAAAGAACTAAATGCTCATTCCTCTAATCTTAGCCACCCAGCAGGCTGAGCCCTGAAGATCACAGTGGAAAGCCAGTCTAGTCAGTAAAAGTCTAAAGGCACTTGTCTTCAATTAGGCAGCAAAAAGCCAGAACTTGACCTATGACTCAAATGGTACAGTGCTAATTTTTGAACACCAAAGGGATGGCCTTTAGACCTGGGTTCAGGTTCAAGTGGCAGCACTGGACCACACACCAAAATGTAAATGCTTTCAGGTTCTAACAGGCAAAGCTATCACAATCCCTCCCTGATGGCTCAAAAGTGATTCAGCCCCCAGCTTTTCCTCTGACTCCTGTATTTCACAGGCCTCCGCCATTAGTACTGACACCTCATTTCTTACTGGGAAATGGGATTTCCTAGGATGTCACCTAGGTGAGGGCTGCAGTTGGGAGCCACTTACTCATGCCTGAAATCCAACTTCTCAGTAAGCACACTGTTGAGACTCCAGAAGCTTGTGAGGGAAATGAAATGGCATGGTGTCCCAGTCATAATAAAGTAGTTTGTGCACTTGTATCATGCTTAGATCCCCTGTGAACACCCCAGTGAACCAAACAGGCTCAGAGAGGAGCCAAGTATTCCAAGACTTGGCCAGGAGGGGTGAGCAAACCTGGGTTTGGAGGGGGAACACTCACTTTTTCAAGAGAATTTCCAGCAACTACTACATTGTCCTCCACTATTTGAAATTGTGCAGGAAGTTTCCCACATAAAAGAGATCACCTTTCTGGTAGGCAGGGATCAGCTTTGTCAGCAGCATCTCCAACAGGCCTTCCTCCAGGATCCATAGGTTACAAGGCTCATTCAGAGTCTGAGCTGACTTACCATCACACTATGTTGGCAAAACAGTGGATATTTCAAACGTAGGAATGGGACCACACTTCACACTGAGGAATTGGAATAGAGTAGATTGGAAATGACACACTCTAATCTCAGTATAGTTACTTGAAAGCACACAAGAAGGTTGTAGAGTGTGGGCAGGCTGATGGGTTCAAATAGGTTTCCTCTCAATATACCTCATCTGAGTTGCCCTGGAGTTTCCTGGCTTTCTTCCTAGAGAAATGCCTGATATACTGGAATTTTGGCTTGGCACTGATCCAGCATCTACTTCTTCAAGTGAGACATCCATATCTCTCATTCCTGAGATCCGAGCCCCCTTACCTTTGGCAACAGCACAGCAACATCTTTCTGGTTCCTGAGCCACAGGCCAAGGGAGCTGGCTTGAGCTGCTTGTCACATACAGTGGCTTGGTTACCAGGGTTCCATATTCTGTTCCATTGTGAGGGAGGTAGGGTCACCTTTCAAGGCCCAATGACCAAAGCTCCTTGCTCAAAGAAAACCTCCCCAAAGACATACTGGAGGCTGTATCTCCCTTCCCACCTCACATATGGATGTAGTAAACAGCACACCTTTTTGTTCAAATCCCAAGTCATTAACTAGGCGTAAGTGCTAGCCTGGTCTCAGGCTCAAGGAGCCTTTCTTAGGTAAGATCCAAACTTAACTGTCACTATTCCCCTTACCCTTCACAAGACATTTTGCTTCACAGTGCCTTCTCAGCTTGCATTGTGCCTCTTGCACATTTTTTTTGCTAGTCCTGGGACTTGACCTCAGAGCCTGACCATTGTTCTTAGGCTTTCTTTAGGCTATAGCTGTCCCAACAAGCCACAGCACCACTTCCAGCGTTTTCTATGTATATGGTACTGCAGAATCAAACCGGAGTCTTTTTGTGTGGTAGCCAAGCACTCTACAAATAGATGAAACACCCAGGCCATCTTGCACATATTTTTCACTTCAATCTACTAGGACGTTGTTAGGTTTCTGTATCCTAATCTATTTTTCTTCCTGATGAATATCTGTGCTGTCATCTGTAAAAATGCAAGTGGGAAAATCACAGAAGCATTGGTGACATAAAAAAAAGTCTTACAGACATAGATCAGTGTTCATTCTTTGTAGGAGAAAGGATATTTTGATATGATGATGATGACTATTTATAAATACTTTATCACGGTTTAGAGTTTGGCCCAGTGGTAGAGTGCTTGCCTAGCATCCATGAAGATCTAGGTTTGAGTCCTTAATATCACACAGATATAAAAATCCATATGGCAATGTGGCTCAAGTGGCAGAGGGCTAGACTTGGGAAAAGCCAAGAGCAGTGCTCAGGCCCTGAGTTCAAGCCCCAGGAATGGCAGGAAAAAACAAAAGAAAAGAAAAGAAAAGAAATGTGCTTTTTACAAGTTATTCACTCACAGCATTTGCCTCTGAATTCTTCGCTTCTGCATCTTGTGACTTATCCCTTTCCCTCAATGTAGACAAGAAAAACAGATTTTATTACTTGCTATCTTGTTGTCCAATCTTTGGATATTAATTCAAAATACAATATTGCCTGAGATATTGTGTGTGTGCATGTGTGTGTGTATCTGCCAATGTGTGCATGCACACATGTGTACAGGGTTTAGGGCTTACTCATAGGGCCTGTGTGATAACCCTCAGCATCTTTTCCTCAAAGGTATTGGTCTTTCACTTCTAGCTTATTATAGCTAATTGGAGTTGAGAGATTCACTCAATTTCTTGCCCTGTGCATTGGAACCCAGTGCTGGGTTCTCATATTGTTAATTGTAGCTATAGAGAAGGCTGAGGTCTGGGGATCCTCGTTAGAATCCAGCCCCTGAGAGAAAGTCACTGATAGAAATCTTTATGTTCAGTTAAGCACGAATAAACAAGGCAAAAGTGGAACTGTGGCTCAGTTCCTCTTGTACCAGCCATGAGAAAATTAGTAATTGACAGCACCTGGTCCCTGAGAGAAATCCTTAGCACTGGTTCAAAAAAAGAAAGAAAATAATGAAAAAAATTAAAACTTGCTGAGGAATCCATAAGGATAAACGTGCCTGTGAATAATCTTGTCATTTCAGATTCCCTCAAGAGCTTATGTCTCTGTATATTTTATCAAGTTTTTTTAAAGATATTTACATATTTTCTATCTTTCTTAAACAGAGATAGCCATCCACAAAACACAAACAAAAACTCTCACACAGTATACCACCCACCCATAAGTGTCTGGCTATGTATATATGTATAGTCATATGTATTGATCTGTCTCTCTATACTAATATATAAATACATAAACACATGTATTTAGACAAAGAGGAAACATACATAGATAGGTCTCAGGCATTTCTAGATTTTGTGCAAGTCTTCTGAGTGCAATTTACCATTGTATTGTTTGTCAAGATAGAGTCCCTCTAACTTTTGGCCAGCTTCTTGTCCTTTGATACTTTTTTCTGCCGGTCCTGGGTTTTGAACGCTAGGCCTGGATGCTGGCACTGAGCTTGAGCTTCTTGCATTCAGTAGATTATTGCAGATAAGAGTCTCATGGAGTTTCTGTCCTGGGCTGGCTTTGAATTGTGATCCTCAGATCCCAAACTCCTGAGTACTAAGATGACAGTCTTGAGCTACCAGTACCTTGTTTCTTTGCCTCTTTTACCCTTTTTTTGGCCCCACCACAGCCATCCTATCTACCTTCCGATGTTCTCTCCACCTGCCTCCAGACAGCGGTCTGACACATGCTTTTGCTTTCCACCCACTTATTCATATCCTCCTCTGTACTGGCTGACAGCTAAGACATGCACTCACTTGTCTGGATGCCAAACACAAAGCCATGTGATTGTTTCTCAGTCTGGAACATCCTATCAGATTTATAGCACCACAGAGGGTCAGGTTGATGCTCCTCCAGGGCTTCTTAAATTGTTCTCATATTAATCCACAACACGTTTGTCATCACTTGTCCAGCTAATTCATGGACTAAACCAGCATTCCCTACAAACTTAGATCCCAATACCATGAGGACACTCAAGGGTGCATTAGGAGTGTGACCTGCAGGTGGATGTGAGCCTGTCTAACTTGGAGGGGATTTCTCCACCACAGGAAATGGAATACAAATTTAGAATCTGCTTTCCTGAGGTGACAATCTCTGGCAGATGTTCTTATCAAATGTGGCACTGCCTACTTCCAGCTTAAAACATGGGTTGATGACCCAGCATAACAGAGAATGTATTCACCCAGGCCCAACACATAGACTGGGACCCTGAACTTTCAGGTAGCATTTGGCTTTGAAGGTCATGAGATCTTAGTCTACAAATGATGAGCCCCCTCCCGTGAGGCATAGCCAACGGAGCCAAAGTGCAACCCAGTTAAGCACCAGATCAAGCTTCCCTTCTTCAGTAGGGTATGGTTTGAAAACTGTGCATAGCTTCTGTTTGAAGCCAGACCAGAAAGGAAAGTCCATGAAACTCTCATTTCCAGTTAACTGCCAAGAAAAAGCCAAAGATAGAGATGAAGCTCAAGAGAGGTAGAGAGCCATCTGAAAAGAATGGTTACACCCTGCAACATCCTCATTATCTGATCTTGAAACCATCTCTCCGTGCATCCCAGCATGCAGCCAGCATCCGGGGGTGACAGTGACCCCTGCGCCCATTGGCAATCTGCACTGTCTCTGACATCTGTAATGTGAACCTCATTCTGTTGGGTTTGTGAAGCGGTGTCAACCCTGCAGAAGGAACCAACTGTGCCCTAAATCCCACTGTCCCCTGGGGCCCCTAGCATTCCCCCATCTGCACCCCTCCTGTGGCTTCTGATCCTAGGGAGCCCTCCTGCCCTGTCCAACACTCACATGAAGTGCATATTTCTTCTCCTGGGGCCACTTCTCCACAGAGAGTACATGACATGCCCACTCTCCAGGCAAGGGGAGATCCTGCCAAAGTAGCAAATCAGTGATAAGGACATAAAGTGATGAATAGAATTTTAGATCCTGATGGTAGACAGTCTGCAAAATCCAAGGGAGAATGGAATTGGAGGGGACCAGGGATCAGGATGTGGTCATGGAGCTTCCCTGCAAGGGGGTTGGGGAAGTCACAGGCTGGGGGATGCACAGGATGATCCATGGGCCCTGTGCAGCTACTGGGTCACCCCCTTCTGCATCTCAGCCTTTGGCTTTGAGCTCTGTGATCGTCAAGATGTGCACAGTCTGTACTCTGGCTGGCAGAAGAAAGGACTCTGTGAAGACAATTTTAGACCCTTTGTGAGTGTAGGAAGGGGTAGGCTGGACAACCAGTCCAAGAGGAGCTAAAATTGGAGTCGAGGGGTGTGCAAGGAGTGGGTGTGAGGGTTGTGGGCAGTCACAGTCACGGCAGAGGTGGCTCTGTCTGTGGGGTGAGTGCCTCCCTGCAGGCACAGCAGGGGATATATCAGAGATCCACATGAAATGGAAAAGCTGGAAATGGCACTATGGTTCACATGGTAGAGCATCAACCTTGAGCAAAAGAGCTCAGGGACAGTAACCAGGACCTGAGTTCAAACCTCATGACTGTAAAAGAAAAAGAACCAGGACTATGAGAGGAAACCTGGTACTCTCTTGGTCTAATCAGACACAAGAAGAGGCCAGGATAGACTGTGGAAAAACACAGAGAACATCTTCCCCCAGCTCATCCTGTCCTGCATGAAGGGACAGCCATGTAACTAGGGCTACAGTGAGATCATCTTCACCCCTGTGCTGCCATCTGAATTGTAGGCCTCTGTCCTGGCATGGGGTGTCCTGATGGCTGAGCAGGTGCCCTAACCCTAGATGGAGAGCAGCCACTGACTGTGGTAGCTAAGGAGAGATCTGTTCCACAGCTATCAGGCCACCCAGCATGGGAGCCATAACCACCCCTCACCCAGGTAGAGGCCAATGGTTTTCCAGGTGCTACTAATATTGCCCCACCCCTAGCTCTGGGTACACGTGACATTCCCTCCACAAGGAGCAGGACAAAGTGAGGGATCAGGAAGCTGCCTATGAGCTTCAGATGATGGCCAGGCTGGCACTACAAATGGCCTCACTCTGTCACCACCTTCCCCTGCCTCCATCTTTCCTCCATCATGCCTCTCTACCTCCCACCCATTAACCTTGGAAACCAATAAACTGGGCTCTCATCATTCATCTTATCTCTTCACCCACCTTGCCATGCGTCCATCCCTCTGTCACTTCCACCCCACACACATCCCAACACCAGCCACCCTGTAGCTTATGAGGATCCCAGAGGAAGCTCTTGGTGAAGGGCTTGTGAGCACAAAACTGTTACTATCACCCGCTCCGGCATGATCCACCACAGAATAAGAACAGCCAAGCAGGCACACACTGCAGCAGAGTTGCTCTGCTGCCACCCTGATTTCTTCATGGCCAGGACTTGGCTCTCCTCAGCCTCTCAGCTCGGTAGCCAGAACATTGTGCTTTCACAGAGCCATGGCTTCCAGTATCCATGGACACAATAACATCAAGGTGATGCCAACTTCCCCATCTCTATATACTTCTAACTATGGGATGGGAGCTGAGGTTCTCTTCTGTGACTCCATCCGCTAAGAGGCTCATGCAGATTTCTATCCTTTGCTCATCATGGTGACTCTTTGGTTAACAAGTCACTGCTGGGCTTACAGTTCACCACATATAGAACCCACACTCCAACACTTTTCTTAGAAAACTGATGACTTTTAAATATTCTCTAGTTTTAAATTTCTAGTTCCTTCTCTCTTTCATTTATATATTTCCCTTCCTCACATACTTCCCTTTTTTTTACCTACCTTCTTTCATTCCTGGCCTTGAACTCAAGACCTGGAGATTTTTCTTAGCTTTTCTTTGCTCAAGGTAGCACTCTAGCTGTTGAGCCACAGCTCTACTTCAATCTTTGTTCTTGCTCTAAACTGGGATTAAGAGTCTCATGCATTTTTCCCTTTGCTGGGTTGGTTTTAAACCACAATACTAAGATCAGGATCCTGAATATGCCTCTGATTACAGGTATTATCTAATCAAAACAAATTCCTGATTTCTTTTTTAGACATAATTAGTTCTTTCAGGTGAGCCACCAGCCACTCATGCAAGAGCATTGCAGGATCCCAGCATTCATCTTGTCTCCAGTCTTATTCCATCCATCTCACAATGGCCATCTAAAACACCCTGCTGCATGCCTGAAGTCGCAAGGAACGTTCTCAACGCCATGAGAAGCCCCCTTAAGCTCATCCTCAGATATGCCCAGCCCCCATCCCACTTCCACATGAGCATTTGTTTAGGAGAAATTTCCTGTGTACATCATCATTTTTCCTCACCATTCAAATTTCATCTTTGGAGTCATTTCTCCCAGACAAAGAGGAACATGATCCATGGTTTGATAGCAGCTCCAGCTTCATAGTCCCAGCCACCAACACCCCCCCATTACCCTGCCAGACACCTGAATTCAAGAACAATGTTTTCACTACCCCTGACTCTTATCAAATGTTTTAACTTATACAGTGCATTAAAATAATTTTACTAAATGGAATAAACATATGGCATCAAGATTCAGAATCTTTGCACCTGAACTTTTAGTGAATAACAGACACACCAGCATTTCTGTAGCCAACAGAAATCTTACCTTTGAGATTTCAGCATTCTTGGTATCCAAGTTGGATGTGCTAACACTGCCCTTAATGGGGCACTTCAATCACACAATCCCATAACAATCAATGTCATTTGACATTCACTGGAGGTGGTGCTAGGAAAAAGACTGATGTGCCAACTCCATGCTGGCTTGACCTATGCCATTTTCAAACCTGGAACAAGTGGGGCTCCTTTCTCCATAACACCTTTTGTGTACTACCCCAGGAGGACCTTTACCTTGAGACAAAATTATGAAGACTATCTCTACCAGCAAAGATTCCAGTGAGATGTTCCTACATGGATAAAGCTAAAATCTCACTGAAGTGAGGTTGTTGGCAGTGCTGGAGCCTGAACTCAGGGCCTGGGCACTAAGCATTTGTACTCAAGACTAGCCCTTTACCACTTGAGCCCAAACTCCATTCCCAGCTGTTTTTATGTTTGGTAGTAAGAATCTATCAGACTTTCCTGTTCTAGGTGACTTCGAACTTCCATACTCAGATCTCAGCCTCCTGACCAGCCTGGATTAAAAGTGTGGATCAGCCATGCCCCACACCTGAGGACTTCTGCCAGCACATTTTCCCCAAAAATTGGAAGAGGAAGATGAGGGGGGGTTGGGCTCATACTGCCCTGCACATGAAGGAGAGCGTCAGCGCCTGAACTTCATTCCCTGTTGTAGGCTGCTGGAGGAAAACGAAGCAAATAGGCACAGGCTGGCAGCAGATGCCACAGAACAACTTGTGACCAAGACTCCCAGAGCAGACCTCGGATTCGATGACAGAGTTGGATCTACCCAGTAACAGAGGCAGTGGTGACACCTGAAACTGCGCGTTTGAGCCCTTCCTGCTAGTAAACAGGGTCACCTATGTCTCAATGAGAAAGGTGAGATTTTGGTGGAGAAGGTGAGATTAAACATTATGTATCATGCAAGAAGACAGACTATAAGGGGTCTTTTATTATTCCAAGTGAAATTTTGGATTTCCTCTTCTGCTTCTTTAAAGAATGATATTGGGATATTGATGAATATTGCACTGAATTTGTAGATAGTCCTTATCAAGATTGCCATTTTTACAATATTACTTCTTCCAAATCAGGAGCATAGGTTTTGCATTTCCTCAGTTCTGCGCTAATTTCCTTCTCCAGGGTTTATACTTCCATCAAAAACGTGCTTTAGGTTCTAAGTTAATTCCTAGGTATTTTATTTTCTTTGATAGCAAAATGAGTTGCTATCCTGCTTCTTGCCTCATTCCTCTCACTTGTTGGCATATAGGAAGGCAGTTGACATTGAGGGTTAATTTTATACCCTGCTACCTTACCAAAGTTTTATATCAGCTCAAGCAGCTTCGGAGTAGAGTCTATAGGGTTCTTTAAATACAGAATCATGTCATCTGTAAGGAGAGGAAGTTTCAGTTCCTCTTTCCCTTTTCCTCCTCACTCCAGTTAGAATGGCCAAGATCCAGAAATCGAATAACGTATGCTAGAGGGGATGTGGCCAGGAGGGATCACTACTACACTGCTGGTGGGATTGCAAACTCGTTCAACCACTATGGAAAGCACTATGGCAGTATCCCAAGAAGACTAAACATAGAGCTCCCCTGTGATCCAGCAATTTCACTACTTGCCAATCGTCCAGATAGGACATATTAATTCACTAGAACAATAACATTTATCACTGCACTATTTACTATAGCAAAGGTATGGAACCAACCCAGATGCCCGTCAGTTGATGAGTAGATCAGATATGGTATTTTTACACAATGGAATTCTGTGCTTCTGTCAGAAAGAATGACATAGACGAATTTGTAAGGAAATAGAAAGACTGTAAGTTTAGAAATTAGTTTCTGTCTCCTTCTCTCTCTCCTTCTCTCTCTCTGTAAAATTTAGAAGTTCCTGTTTCTCTCTCTTTCACTCTCTTTTCTCCCTTTCACTCTCTTTTCTCTCTTTCTCTCTCTCTCTCTCTCTCTCTCTCTCTCTCTCTCTCTCTCTCTCTCTCTCTCTCTCTCTCTCTCTCTCTCTCTCCAATCCTTAGGCTTGAACTCAGGGCCTGAGCTACTTTTGCTCAAGGTTAGCACTCTACCATTTGAACCACAGTGCTGCTTCTGGCTTGCTCTTTTCACGTAGTATTGAGGAATCCAACTCAGGCCTTCATCCTTGATAGGTTAGCACTCTACCACTAAGCAACACAGTCAGCGTTTAGAGGTTTCTGAGAAAGGTTTTCCTACATGCTATTATTTCTTCTGTGTGTGCTCTTAATGCTTGCTGAAGGTTGACTTTGTTTAGAAGACATACCCTAATGCTCCCATATACAGAGATTCTATATATATCTAAATGTTTTTCATTACTCAGAATTTCTCTATTGTGTATGTTCTGAAATATACTGAAGGCTGACTTCTGATTAAAAGTCTTTGCACATTTGTTCTATTCATTAGTTTTCTTTTCTTCTATGGGAATCAGGTTTGTGATGAACACAGAAGTATGCCTTCCAGGTCAAACACTCTCCACATTTGTAATATTTATAAGGTTTTTCTCTCCTATGTGCATTTTATACTTAGTCATGCGTTCATGATGGAATTTCCATATTATTATATTCATACGATTTTTATCCTGTGTCTGTGTGGTATCATGCAAACTCAAATATGAGTTCTTCAAAAAAATTTCCCTTTCATTTTATTCATCGGATACTATCCTGTGGGTGTTTAGTGATAAATCTTGACTTGTGCCTTCTGGGGAAAAGACTGAACATTTGCTACATTCATTCAGGGTTTTATCTTGTGTTGGTTCTGTGACACAAGCTGAGTTTTCTTCCACAGACTAAAAAGTCTTTCCTATTTATTACATTGCTAAGGCTTCTCATATGTGTGAACTCTCTTACGCTTCCTGAAGGGTGAATATGCACGAAAGACTTTCAACTTTGGTTATATTCCTAAGGTTTCTAATATGTGTGAATTCTGTTATGCCTCCTGTAATGTGACTTCCATCTGAAGGTCTTACCACATTTGATGCACTCGTACAGTTTCTCTCCTGTGTGTGTTCTCTGATGCAATTTGAGGGAAGACTTCCATTTGAAAGACATTCCACATCGGTTACATTCATAAGGTTTTTCTCCTGTTTGAATTGTCTTAGGCATGTTGAGGTTTGGATTCTGTGTGAAGGACTATCCACATATGTTACACTCATAAGGTGTTTCTCCTGATTATATTCTCTGATGAACATGGAGTTTTACCTTCCATTTGAAAGACTTTCCGCATTCACTACATGCATAAGTTTTCTCTCCTGTGTGTGTTCTATTATGACCATCAAGATATGACTTCCACTTAAAGGTCTTTCCACATTAGTTGCACACATAAGATTTCTCTCCTGTGTGTGTTCTTTGATGCAATTTGAGGGAAGATTTCTGTCTGAAAGATTTACACGTTGGTTACATGCATAAGGTTTCACTCCTGTGTGGTCTGACTTCTCAGAAATTAATTTTCACACTTGATGTACGCATCACATATCTCAGGATATTTGCTCTGAGGTATTGTAAGGCGTATTTCATTACTGAAAGATTTCTCACATTCACTACATGTATGAGGAGTCTCTCCTGTGTACATTTTCGGATGTGTAGTGATGGTCGCTGTTAAGTACAATATTTTTCATCACACAGTACATTTAGCAGTTTTCCTCCCTCCCTGAAGAATTTCTTGGGCAGGGAGAACAGAATTATGATACTGCAGATCTTTTGGACTGTCACAATCATGAATAAAATGCTCTGAATATCCGATGGATTTTTTAAGAACAGGAGACATACGAGATCTATATGCAGCATGCATCTCATCAGGCTTAGGAGAGAGAAGCATTTTCTGACACTTAGTGAACTCCTCAGTCCTCACCCCTAAGTTGTTACCGTTATTACTAATGAGCTCTGGATTATGTCTAGAGCTCAAATTTAAAGTTGTTGCTAATCTCACGTTTTCCTCCACTTCGATACTACTTGCAACTGCTACTTCACAAAGACATTCATGTGGACTTTCCTGGCAGGTCTTGAACACATTTTCCATTACCTGGACATCTAAAATGAGTCATAGAAAAAAGACACAAACATATATGAGATACAAATATTCTTTACTGTAAAGGTAATGACTTTATTTTCCCATCCTAAGTGTTAGATATTTTAAAATATAAAAGTGGAAAGTGATTTGTGAGAAATGTATGCTTTTCTCCCTAACATATTAAGAAAATATATTTTACAATGACCAATAATGTTTTTCTGTGTTTTAGTTCTCTTTTTATATCACAGGAACTATTTATTGAAATTACCCATCTATGTATTGCTACAGTTTTAAGCTGAGTACTACCTATAGTATACCTGCAGCTGTTTTTTTCCAAATACTGTTTTGTTTATACATTGAGGAATAGCTGCCTTTCTTTTATTTTTGCGAAATAATCTAAATATTGTGCTGTTTTGCAACTTTTCAAAACTTTCTTTTCTTTTCTTTTCTTTTCTTTTTTTTTTGTAGTTCATAGGACTCTGCCCTGTCCCTGAACACTTCAGCAGAAGGCTATAACCCCTATCCTTGAGCTACAGCCCCACTTCCTGTTTTCTAGAGTTAACTACAGATAAGAGTCTCAGGTCCTGAGTAGCAGATAGGATTACCTTACCCAGTTTCAATGCTGTTTGCTTATTAACCATTAAGTGAGGAACACGAATTTTTTCTAGATTCAGCGGCCACAAGTTTGGTTTATATGTCTGTTTGCCTTTGATCCAAGCAAGAACGATTCTTGAGAGTAAGGACTTACACCAATATCCCTTCAGTTACAACTTCTCACTAAAGTCTCAATTTAGGTATTTGTGGGAATTTTGAAATTTGTTTCTTTCCATTTGAAGTCTTATAAAAATTCCTTTTCTAACACTCCTGTCCCTCAGAACCATGGAAGACCAGAAAATCTCCAGCTCATTGTCTAGTTAATTTTCTTATGTTGATTGAAACTTTGTTGTTTTTTTTTCCTTCCATTCCTGGGTTTGAACTTAGGACCTAACCACTGTCCTTGGGTTTGCTGAAGACTAGAACCCTACCAATGAAGTCATTACTTCTGGCTTTTTCTATGTATGTGGTAATAAGGAATCAAACCTGTGTCTTTGTGCATGCTAGGCAAGCACTCTACCACTAGGCTCAATTTCTGGTAGAAAGGTCTGGTTCTGAATACCAGTCTCTTCCTACCAGCAAAAAGATATTATCTTTATCAGACAATAATGCGCTGACTTATTCCTTCTTTGCTCAATCATTTATAGTCACAGTTTTAAAGAAATGAAATATCTCTTTCTTTCTTTCCTTCCTTCCCTCTTTCTTCCCTCTTTCTTCCCTCTTTCTTCTTTCTTTCTTTCTTTCTTTCTTTCTTTCTTTCTTTCTTTCTTTCTTTCTTGTTTTGCAGTCATGGGACTTGAATTCTAGACCTGGCTGTTCTTCCTGAGCTCTTCAGCTCAAGGTTAATGCCCTATGTCTTTAGCCTCAGCCCAACTTCTCATTTTCTATTGGTTCATTGGAGAGAAGAGTCTAAGATGTTTTTGTGATAGGTCAGTCTTTGAACCTTGATCCTCAGATCTCAGCCTCCTAAGTAGCTAGGATTACAGGCATGAGCCACGGGCTCATGGCTTTCTCATTTTATTTTGTTTCACAGTGATTTCTACAGAGAAATCTAACTTTAACTCTACTGCCACATAGAATTCATTATATCACCCTATGATTCTTGGTGCCGGGGGTTTGGGCTAGCATGCACAAAGACCTGGTTCAGTTCCTTGGTACTACATACAAAGAAAAAGCCAGAAGTGGTGCTATGACTCAAGAAGTAGAGAGCTAGCCTTGAGAAAACCCAAGGACCATGCTCAGGCCCTGAGACCAAGCATAGGATTGGGAAAAGAAAATGATTCTTGATTCATTCACAAAGAATTCCATAGGTTCCACACAGGATTTAGGGTAACTAAGAATATTATTGCTCAGTACATCACAACATGAACTTACCAATGGGGCTCAGGCTCCAACATCAATATGAAGATGCATTCACTCACCTGTGATATTCTTGTCAGAGGAATTTCCTATCCAGAGTTCTGCACAGTGCTCTAGCTTGTCAATTAATACAGGTTTGGGAACACAGGGCCCTGTAAATTAGAAACAGTAGAGAATTATTGCTTATGCTGTGTCATCATTGCTTTAAGTTCGCAGACATTCTACTCACAAGTTATCTATTAAATCTTTTTTCTCATTTCTCACTGGCTCCATGGTTGACTTTTCCCCAGCTCTGGATTCATTTTGTATGGCATAAACTTAGCTGTCTTGCTCAAGGCTAGAAAAATACCAGTTTGAGTCCCAGCTCCACTTACATACATAGGTCTTCATGCATGCTAGGCAAGCACTCAACCACAAAGTCAAACTCTTGACAATCCACTAACATTTTTGAGGGGTTACATGGAGTTATAGAGTTTCATGGCAATTTTTATGCCATTGCTGGCTTCAAATTAGAATTCTTAGATTTCTTCCTCCTGAATATTTTAAGATTACAGGCATGAAACATTGCACCTAGTGCCAGGTTTCCATTATAAACTCACTGTTTAGTGATTTGTCGACCCTATTTCCAATAATGATATATATTCTATTCTGGATTGTTTATCCACTCACAATTACTGTGGAAGTTTGGAATGGCGTCTCCATTAGAGGAAACATAATTTAGAACTGTTGTCAACGTATGCTGAAGTTATCCTGAAGAATGAGTACAAAATTACCTTAGGTTTTCTTTAGAAAGTAATGATACTTCTCAGGGCCTGGAATCTTTCATTTAAATAGTATTGAAAGTTTGATAAACATTCACGTATCTGCAAAATAACAAGGCACTTGGCCTTGCAAGTGAATTTGACTTTTGCTCACCTAAGAACACCAGGTTGCTGTAGGTCTCCAGCATTACATCTCTGTACAGGGTCCTCTGAGCATTGTCCAGATGCTCCCAGCTAAAATCCACAGCTACATCATCAAATGACACCAGCTTCTGGAATGGCACATTTTCATCAAGTAATTAGCACTGAGTTATAAACACACCATGTCTGGAATTTTATTCTTTTTTTGTTGGAATTTTATTCCTTTACTTAAATGTTTAGACTTACATGAAATATTGACCTGAAAAGCTTAGGGATGGTCCCTAGGCCCAGAGTTCAAGTCCCAAGACCCACAAAAAAATAAAAAGGCAAGCCAGGTGTTGGTGGCTAACGCCTGTCATCCTAACTACTCAGGAGACTGAGATCTGAGGACCATGGTTCAAAGCCAGCCTGGCACAAAATTCCATGAGACTCCTTTCCAATTACCCACCATAAAATGTTTAATGGCTTGTGGCATATCATGTTAGAGCAATTGTGGTATCGACAAAAATTAGTCGGGGGAGTAGATTTAGGTTATAAATGGAATTATTCCATTGAAAAAGAACTACATTATATGATGACATAAGCTGGTACTGTGAGAATATTGCAAAATCTTAGGGTATCAAGTAATAATACTGTGAAGTACACCCAGAATGTTAATGTTCTATGTCTGGCATAATAGTCACTTGGGGAAGAAAGTTTTTTTTCTTTTTTTTGGCTGGGTGATTTGTAAGGCTTGAACTCTGGGCCTGGGCACTGTTCCTGAGCTCTTGAACTCAAGGCTATCACCCTACCTATGAAGCCACAGTGCCATTTCCCATATTCTAGTGGTTAACTGTAGATGAGAGTCTCATAGACTTTCTAATGCCCAGGCTGGCTTTGAACCAAATCTTTAGATATCAGCCTGATATCTGAGTAGCTAGGATTACAGGTAGAAGTCACTGCACCTGGCAAGAAATTTATTTCTTGCTCTTTTATACTACAAATTTACTGTATGTTTTACTTTTTCAAAAAGACTGAGGATGACCTTTGTTCTGTATATAATGGGAAGAGGGGTAGGGAGCTGTGAGCAGAAGAACTGAGGGGCAATACTCAAGGTAGGACAATAGCCTTAAACTAAAGAGCTCACGGCCCAAGGTCCAAGCCCCATGACTTTCCCCACTACCCCACAAAAAAAGGGAAAAAATTGGAGATTGGAGATTTTCTGAAAAAAAAAAGAAATAGTAGTTCAAAATGTAGAAAGAAGTTCAATATTAACCGTCATGAGAAAAATTAAAATTACAATGAAATCATTACTTTAAATATGTTAATATAAATATAGTTTTAAACAAAAAGATCCACATACACACACACACACACACACACACGCATAGACTAAACAGCTTTCAAAGTCTAACTATTACTGGGAGGGTAGTGAGAAGAAGTAGAACTTTGGAATAGTTCTGCAAGGAATATACAACAATCAAAAATTGCGTGGAGAGTGCTAAAAAAGTACTAAATATAGAATTACATAGAAATATGGTCCAACACTTCTATTTCTAGATTTGTACCTAACGGAAGAGAAAGCAGAGACTAGAACAAATATGTGGAGAATCCATTCACAACTATTAATAATAATCAAAAGATAGAAATATGCAAAACAATGCATTGAAAAGGAAGAACATTTTACTATATTTTACAGATGAATCTTGATTACAGTAAACTAAAAATACAGCAGTCATAAAGGAAGAGCTAGAGTATGTTTTCCCTTCCAGAGCTTCCAAGGATCAACAAACCCTTAGAGCCAAAAAGCACGATGGTTCCAGAGAATGGAGTAGAGAGGAACAGGAGCTGAAGGTTTAATGATTATACATGGAACATGAAAATTTCTCTAGATGGGTAGAATGAAGAGAGAACTGTACCCTAAACAATGGTTATGTAGCCACACAGGATGGGACACACCTATACTCCCTGATCTTGGGAAACTCAAGAAGGATTTCTAGCCATCCTAGATGCATGGAAAGATCTATCATAAAAACTAATGTGGAGGGGCTGGGAGTTTGGCATAGTTGTAGAGTGCTTGTATGAAGACGAAGGTTCAATTCCGCAGTACCACATACACAGAAAAAACCAGAAGTAGTGCTGTGGCTCAAGTAGAAGATCACTAGGCTTGAGGAAAGCTGAAGGACAGTGCTCAGACCGAGTTCCCGCCAAAGGGCTTGTTTAAAAAAAAACCAGAAAGCTGAGCATGATGGGGTGGTGGCTCACTTCTATAATCCTAGCTACTCAGGAGGCTGAGATCTGAGGATCAAGGTTTAAAGCCATCCTGGCACAAAAAGACCTGAGACTCTTATCTCCAATTTACCTTTAGAAAATGGGAAGTGGGGCTTGGCTCCAGGGTAAGGTGGTAGCCTGGAGCTGAAGAGCTCAGGGATAGTGCCCAGGCTGAGTTGAAGATCTATGACCCACCAAAAAAAACAAAAAATAATGTGGAAATATTTGGATTCTGTGAATTTTATCAGGCATATAAATGTCTTTTTTTGCTGTTGAAATAACAAATTGTTTGGAAACATTTTAAAAGTTTTTTACCTAGAAATGTACACTACAAATGGAATTAATAACAAACAAAAAATATGCAAAAGATACAAATTATCACAATATGGGTATCCTGCTTCCGTATCTTTTCACTGACTCCTGTTCAAATGAGTCACATATTCTGAATCATTTCCCCAGTCGATATATGCCACACATGTTAGCTTGTACTGAACTTCTTGGGAAGTCAAAAGCAAATACTAAGCAAATGTGTGTTAGATTTTGTTAACAGTGATATTTAAAATATAAATCCCTACTCATTGCATTATTTAATATCAATGCCAGAATCTAACTTACACTGGCAGAATCTTCAATCTTTTGAGAATCTTCAAAAGGGGGTGTAAATATTTAGGATCGTTATGTCTTCCTGGAGGAAAGATCCCTTTAGTAGTATGTAGTCACCTTCTTTGTCTTTTCTTACTAATTTTAGTTTGAAGTCTATTGTATCTGATATGAGGATGGCAACTCCAGCCTGTTTATGGGGGCAGTTAGCTTGATAGAGTTTATTCCATCCTCTCACTTTCAAAAGATGATTGTTTCTGGGTAAGATGTGTCTCTTGAAGACAGCAGAACGATGGCTCTTGCTTTTTGATCCAACTAGACAGCCTATGCCGTTTAATTGGAGAGTTAAGTCCATTGATATTGAGAGTTAGGATTGAGAGATATTTATTAGTTCTTGACAGTTCTTGTGGTCCATAGATGGTGTGCTGTTTAGGTGCCATTTCTTTCCCTATATTGCATTTATTTTGGTTTTCTATGTATAGAGCATCTTTGAGAATTCTCTGTAGTGTTGGTTTTGTTTCGACATATTGTTGCAGCTTTTCCCTGGAATGGAATGTTTTTATTGTTCCCTCAGTTATGAATGAGAGCTTAACTGGCTACAGTATTCTTGGTTGGTAGTTATTTGATTTAAGGGCATGACATATATGCTTCCAGTCACTTCGTGCTTGCATGGTCTCTGCTGAGAAATCTGGGGTTATTCTGATTGGTTTGCCTGTATAGGTTACTGATCACTTTTGGCTGGTAGCCTTTAGGATCTTCTCTTTCGTTTCTATTGATCCAGTTCGGATCACAATGTGGCGGTGGGATGTTCTTTTCTGGTCAGGTCTGTTTGGGGTTCTAAAAGCTTCTCGTATCTGGATGGGCCTGCCCTTCTGGATATTTGGGAAATTCTCTGAGATGATTCCCTGAAGTATATTTCCAATACCATTGACCTCTTTCTCCACGCCCTCCTCAATACCAACTAGCCTTAAATTAGGCTTCCTAATTGTATCTTGGACCTCCTGAAGCGTTCTCTCATATTTCCTAGATTTGGATTGACTCATTTTCTGTTCTTTCTCTATAATATCTATATTATCTTCAGCCCCGGATATTCTCTCCTCTGTATTGTCTAACCTGCTATCAAAGCTACTTACTTTATTTTTCATCTCCCTTGCTTCTAATTGCTCATTTTTCATGCCTTGCATCTCTTGTTTTAGATCATGTATGGATTTCTTTATGTCCTTGATTTCATTTTGAGTGGTTAGCTCAGTAGCTTTATTTTCTTTGGACATTTGCTGGAGTGTGGTCACGTTTTTATTTGTGGATTCTATGAATTCATCCATCTTTCTTTGAAAAACCTTTATTATGGCTTCCTTTATGGCTTCTTCTTTTTCAATTATCACCTTGTTTTTGCTTTCCTCTTGTTCAGCTATGGCTTTCTCCATTATCTCTTTCTTTATACTTTCACATTTTTCATTAATGATGTTTATCAATTGCATTTGTGTAGCACTTGGAAGACTCTCCTCTAGGTTTGCCAGTGACTGTCCCATTGTCTGTTTACATTGGGTGGGGGATGTTGTTTCTTGATTTGACATTTTTCTTGAGTTTCTTGTTCTGCCCATTTGAAAATGGGAGCAAGATTACTACTAAATACAATTATAGTTTTTCAGATATAACCAACCTAGACCTCTGTAGCTGGCAGACACTAGATGTTCACAAGTTTTGATTGGTATTGTCACTCTTTCTTTTTGTGCACTTACAGACCAGTCTAATACAACCACTGAGAAGCGATTTATACCCAAAACAATAAGCCCCTCAATCCAATCTCTATTGACTTTAAGTCCCTCAAGTGTAGATCCTTGCAATATAAGAGTTGTACGAGCAGAGTCCTGAGATAGAAAAAAAGAATGAGAGAGGTCAGGGGAGGTACAAGAGGATTAACGTAGGAGTGTAAGAATATTGTAGTCATGAAGAAAAGGTATTGCATAAGGGTAACTGACCTAAGTTGGTAAGTAGGTAGCATATTTGAGTACAAAGTTTGGAAAGTATTAGAATAAAACTTATGTGTTGCTGCACGACTAGCTCTTAGCCCAACCAGTGGCCTCACAGTGGACCATGGGATGGATCTGTTTTTATTGTCTACGTTGAGGGAAAGGGGTATTTCACAAGATGCAGAAGCGAAGAATTCAGAAGCAAATGCTGTGAGTGAATTAGCTCGTAAAAAGCATTTTCATTTTCTTTTACCTTTCTTCCAGTCTTGTGGCTTGAATTCAGGGCCTGAGCACTGTCCTCGGGTTTTCTCAAGTCTAGTCCTCTGCCACTTGAGCCACAGTGCCACATCTAGATTTTCTATCTATGTGATACTGAGCAATCAAACCCAGATCTTCATGGATGCTAGGCAAGCACTCTACCACTATGCCAAACTCTCAACCCTGGCATAGTCATTATAAATTCATCATCATCATATCAAAATATCCTTTCTCCTACAAAGAATGAACACTTATCTATGTGTGTAATGGTTTTTTTTAAATTTCACTAATTCTTCTGTGTTTTTCCCTCTTGCTTTTTTTACACATGACAGCAAAGCTAATCATCAGGAAAAAATTGATTAGGATGCAGAAACCTAATAATATCCTAGTAGATTGACGTCAAAAATATGTGCAAGATGCCCTGTGTGTTTGACCTAGTGGTAGAGTCCTTGGCTACCACGCAAAAAGACTCTGGTTTGATTCCTCATTACCACATACATAGAAAACGCTGCAAGTGGTGCTGTGGCTCGGTGGGACATCTAAAGCCTAAAGAAAGCCTAAGAACGATGTTCACACTCTGAGGTCAAGTACCAAGACTAGCAATAACAAAAAAAATCGACAAGGGGCAAAATGCAGGCAGAGAAAGCACTGTGAAGCAAATGTTTTGTAAAGGATGAGGGCAATATTGACCCTTAAGTTTGGATCTTTCGGAAGAAAGACCCATTGAGCCTGAGACCACACTGGTAGTTGGGCCTAGTGGAAGACATTGGGATTGGACAAATAAGGTGTGCTGTTTTCTACATCCACATGTATATTGTGAGATTGGAGGAGAGATTCAGCCTCCAGTATTTCTTTGGTGAGGTCTTCTGTGAGCAAGGATCTTTGGTCATTGGGCCCTGAAAGGTGACACTGCCTCCCTCACAATGGAACAGAATATGGAACCCTGGTAACCAAGCCACTGTAACTAACAACCAACTCAAGCCAGCTCACTTGGCCAGTGGCTCAGGAGGAAGAAAGATGTTGCTGTGCTGTTGCCAAAGGTCAGGAAACTCGAGTCTCAGGCATGGAAGTTGTGGATGTCTTACTGGAAGATGTACATGCTAGATCATTGCCAAACAACAAATCCAGTATAACAGGCCTTTCTCTAAGAAGAAGGCCAGGGAAATCCAGGGCAACCAGATGAGGTATATTTCTAACAAGAAATGTATTTGACCCCATCATCCTCCCCACACACTACAACTTTCTTTTTTAAAAAAATTTTTTATTGTAATTAGTAAAAGGGTTACATGATATTGGCCAGATAGAAGGTGCATTAATTCACATACATTGATACCCTTTCCCATGTCTTGTTACCCATTTCCCTCCAACCCCACACCCCCCACCCGCCTTGGTTTTACCCCCTTCCCTATCAAATTTCAAATATCCAAATACAAACAAATTCAATATATCAGATAACAAAGTGAGATACTATACCAATATGGGATAACCAAGGGACACCAAAGGAGATGAGAGACAACATAGTACATTAAGGACAACAATCATTCATTATTTGGCTTTTGTTTCAATATCCTGCAGGTCCTTTCAGTTAGCTTCACATTATATGGCCTTATATATGGCCTTTTGCTCTATTGCAAATCTCTGCCAGTGGAGCCCAAGGTTTCTACTGATTATGACGAATGAGGGAAACTACTGAGCCAAGTTCCTTTGAGTCTGGCTTACTTCACTTAATATGATTTGTTTAAGTCTTTCCATATCCTAACAAATGGGGCAATGTCATTCTTTCTGACAGCAGCATAGAATTCCATTGTGTACAAATACCACAACTTGTTGATCCACTCATCAACTGACGGACATCTGGGTTGGTTCCATATCTTTCCTATGGTGAATAGTGCTGCAATGAACGTCGTTGTGCTAGTGGGTTTAGTATGCCCTTGTTTCTGGATTGTTGGGTAAATGCCAAGTAGTGGAATTGCTGGGTCATAGGGGAGTTCTATGTTTAGCCTTTTGAGGCACTGCCACACTGCTTTCCATAGTGGTTGAACGAGTTTGCACTCACACCAACAGTGTAGTAGTGATCGCTCCTGGCCACATCCCCTCCAGCATATGTTGTCATTCGTTTTCCTGATCCTGGCCATTCTAACTGGAGTGAGGTGGAATCTTAGAGTTGTTTTGATTTGAATTTCTTTTATGACCAGAGATGTGGAGCAGTTCACATGTGTCTATAGGCCATTTTTGTTTCTTCTTCAGAGAACACTCTCTTTATGTCTTTGGCCCATTTTTTAATGGGATGGGTGTTACTTTGGAGGTTAGTTTTGGAGTGATTCAATTTTTTGAGTTGTTGATATATTTTAGATGTGAGGCCTTTGTCCATTGTTTGGTTGGTGAAGATCTTCTCCCACTCTGTAGGCTTCCTGATTAGTTTACTAGCTATATCCGTTGCCATACAAAAGCTCTGCAGTTTACTGCAGTCCCACTTATCCAGCCTTCCTCTGATTTGTTGCGATTCTTGGTCTTTATTCAGAAAGTTTCGACCTGTGCCAAGGAGGCCTAGTGTATCTCCTATTCCTTCCTGTAAACTTTTCAATGTGTCCGCTTTACCTCCAGGTCTTTGATCCATTTGGAGTTAATTCTAGTGCAAGGTGACAAAGAAGGATCCAACTTTAGTTTTCTGCAGGTGCTTAACCAGTTCTGCCAGCATAACTTGTTGAAGAGGCTATCTTTCTTCCATTCTATTTTTTTGGCTCCCTTGTCAAAGATTAGGTGTCCATAGATCTGTGGTTTAATATCTGGGTCCGCAGTTCTATTCCATTGGACTTCGGGCCTATTCTTGTGCCCGTACCAAGCTGTTTTGAGAATTATAGCTCTGTAATATAGTCTAAAGTTTGGAATTGAAATTCCTCCAGCGCTGTTCTTTCTGCTAAGAGTGTTTTTGCTATACGGGGTCTTTTATTATTCCATATGAAATTTTGAATTGCCTCTTCTATTTCTTTAAAGAATGACATTGGGATGTTGATGGGTATTGCATTGAATTTGTAGATAGCCCTTGGCAAGATTGTCATTTTCACAATGTTGATTCTTCCAATCCAGGAGCATGGGAGGTTTTTCCATTTCCTTAGTTCTGCTTTAATTTCCTTTTTTAGGGTTTTAAAGTTTTCATCTAAACGGTCCGTTACATTCTTAGTTAAGCTAATTCCTAGGTACTTTATTTTCTTTGAGGCTAATGTTAAAGGAGTTTCTTTCCTGATTATTGCCTCGTTCCTCACACTGTTGGCGTAAAGGAAGGCAGTTGATTTGTGAGGGTTGATTTTATGGCCTGCTACCCTTCCAAAGCTTTGAATCAGCTCAAGGAGCTTGCGAGTTGTGTCTATAGGATCCTTTAAATACAGAATCATGTCATCTGCAAAGAGGGATAGTTTTATTTCCTCTTTCCCTACTTGGATCCCCTTTATGCTTGCTTCTTGCCTTGTTGCACTGCCTAGCAATTCTAGTACTATGTTAAAAATGAGTGGAGAGAGTGGGCATCCTTGTCTCGTTCCTGATTTTAGAGGGAATGGCTTTAGAGTTTTACCATTAAGTATAATACTAGCAGTGGGTTTCTCATACACAGTCTTTATTACATTGAGAAATGTTCCATGGATTCCTAGTTTCTCCACATCTTTTAACATAAAGGGGTTTTGGATCTTGTGAAATGCCTTTTCCGCATCTATTGAGACAATCATGTGATTTTTGTCCTTGCTCCTGTTGATGTGTCGAATTATATTAATTGATTTGTGTATGTTGAACCAGCTTTGCCTCCCTGTGATGAATCCAGTTTGATTATAGTGTATAATTTTTTTGATGAGTTGTTGTAGACGGTTGGCCAGTATTTTGTTGAGAAGTTTTGCATCGATGTTCATCAAAGAAATGGGTCTATAGTTCTCTTTCTTTGATGAATCTCTGTCTGGTTTGATGATGAGGGATATACTGGCTTCACAGAATGAGTTTGGTAAAGAACCTTCATTTTCAATTTTGTTGAAGAGCTTGAGGAGTATTGGTGTGAGCTCTGCTTTGAAGACCTTATAGAATTCAGCTGTGAATCCATCTGGCCCTGGGCTCTTTTTAAGTGGAATTTGTCTAATTTCCATTTCTGTTTCAGAGCTTGAAATAGGCCTGTTGAGTTGGGATAGCTCTCCTTGGTTCAGTGTGGGTATGTTAATATTGTCTAGGAATTCATCCATTTCTTCTAGATTCTCAAATTTGTTGGCGTAAAGGTTTGAGAAGTATTCCCTCATGATATTCTGGATCTTGGTAATTTCTGTCGTGATATTACCATTTTCATCTGCGATTTTGTTCATTTCGATATGCTCTCTTCTTTGTTTGGTAATATTTGCTAAGGGCTTGTCAATTTTGTTAATTCTTTCAAAGAACCAACTCCTTGTTTTGTTGATTCTTTCTATAGTTTTTTTTATTCCAAATCATTTAATTCTGCTTCGATTTTAATAATTTGCTTTCTCCTAATGGGTTTACGGTTGGTTTGTTGCTCTTTTTCCAAGAGGTTAAGGTGAGACATTAACTAGTTGGTTTGCCATTTTTCCAACTTGCTGTTATAGGCACTCAGCGGTATAAATTTTCCTCTGAGTACTGCCTTTGTTGTGTCCCTAAGGAGTTGATATTTGTGTGCTCCTTATTGTTAAATTTCATAAACAGTTGGATATCTGTTCTGATCTATTAGATTACCCATTGTTTTTGATTCAAAAATGAGTTGTTCAGTCTCTATGAGTTACAGGGTTTTCGTTGGTGGGGATGTGTGTTCAGTTCCAATTTGATGCCTTTATGGTCTGAGAGTGTGCATGGAATAATTTCAGTGTTTCTGAATCTGTCCAGGTTTGTTTTATGGCGTAAGATATGATCTATTTTGGAAAATGTTGCATTTGCTGCTGAGAAACACGTATACTGTGTTGTTACTGGGTGGAATATTCTGCAGATGTCTTTTAGATCTATTTGGTCTATATAGTTGTTCCGTTCTAAGGTTTCTCTGTTGAGTTTTTGCCTTGTTGATCTGTCCATAGGTGAGAGTGGTGTGTTAAACTCACCAACAATCACTGTATATCGATCTATGTATGGTTTCAGTGTAAGTAAAGTTTGCTTGATGAAGTTTGGAGCTCCGGGATTGGGTGTGTAAATATTTAGGATCGTTATGTCTTCCTGGAGGAAAGATCCCTTTAGTAGTATGTAGTAACCTTCTTTGTCTTTTCTTACTAATTTTAGTTTGAAGTCTAGTGTATGTGATATGAGGATGGCAACTCCAGCCTGTTTATGGGGGCAGTTAGCTTGATAGAGTTTATTCCAACCTCTCACTTTCAAAAGATGATTGTTTTTGGGTAAGATGTGTCTCTTGAAGACAGCAGAACGATGGCTCTTGCTTTTTGATCCAACTAGACAGCCTGTGCCGTTTAATTGGAGAGTTAAGTCCATTGATATTGAGAGTTAGGATTGAGAGATATTTATTAGTTCCTACCATGTTTAGAATCTTTTAGTAGGGCCTGTGTCTTGACAGTTCTTGTGGTCCTTAGATGGTATGCTGTTTAGGTGCCATTTCTTTCCCTATATTGCATTTATTTTGGTTTTCTATGTATAGAGCATCTTTGAGAATTCTCTGTAATGTTGGTTTTGTTTCGACATATTGTTGCAAATTTTCCCTGGAATGGAATGTTTTTATTGTTCCCTCAGTTATGAATGAGAGCTTAGCTGGCTACAGTATTCTTGGTTGGTAGTTATTTGATTTAAGGGCATGACATATATGCTTCCAGTCACTTCGTGCTTGCATGGTCTCTGCTGAGAAATATGGGGTTATTCTGATTGGTTTGCCTTTATAGGTTACTGATCCCTTTTCCCTAGCTGCCTTTAGGATCTTTTCTTTCATTTCTATTGATCCAGTTCGGATCACAATGTGGCGGTGGGATGTTCTTTTCTGGTCAGGTCTGTTTGGGGTTCTAAAAGCTTCTCGTATGTGGATGGGCCTGCCCTTCTGGATAGCCCAACCAGTGTCCTCACAGTGGACCATGGGATGGATCCGTTTTCCTTGTCTACGTTGAGGGAAAGGGGTATTTCACAAGATGCAGAAGCGAAGATTTCAGAAGCAAATGCTGTGAGTGAATTAGCTAGTAAAGAGCATTTTTATATTCTTTTATCTTTCTGCCAGTCTTGGGGCTTGAATTCAGGGCCTGAGCACTATCCTCGGGTTTTCTCAAGTCTAGCCCACTGCCACTTGAGCCACAGTGCCACATCTAGATTTTCTATCTATGTGATACTGAGCAATCAAACCCAGATCTTCATGGATGCTAGGCAAGCACTCTACCACTATGCCAAACTCTCAACCCTGGCATAGTCATTATAAATTCATCATCATCATATCAAAATATCCTTTCTCCTACAAAGAATGAACACTTATCTATGTGTGTAATGCTTTTTTTTAAATTTCACTAATTCTTCTGTGTTTTTCCCTCTTGCATTTTTTACACATGACAGCAAAGCTAATCATCAGGAAAAAATTGATTAGGATACAGAAACCTAATAATATCCTAGTAGATTGACGTCAAAAATATATGTAAGTTGCCATGTGTGTTTGACCTAGTGGTAGAGTCCTTGGCTACCACGCAAAAAGACTCAGGTTTGATTCCTCATTACCACATACATAGAAAACGCTGCAAGTGGTGCTGTGGCTCAGTGGGACAGCTAAAGCCTAAAGAAAGCCCAAGAACAATGTTCACACTCTGAGGTCAAGTCCCCAGACTAGCAAAAACAAAAAAAATCGACAAGGGGCAAAATGCAGGCAGAGAAGGCACTGTGAAGCAAATATTTTGTAAAGGATGAGGGCAATATTGACCCTTAAGTTTGGATCTTACCTTAGAAAGGCTCCTAGAGCCTGAGACCAGACTGGCAGTTGGGCCTAGTGGAAGACATTGGGATTGGACAAATAAGGTGTGCTGTTTACTACATCCACATGTATATTGTGAGATTGGAGGAGAGATTCAGCCTCCAGTGTGTCTTTGGTGAGGTCTTCTGTGAGCAAGGATCTTTGGTCATTGGGCCCTGAAAGGTGACCCTGCCTCCCTCACAATGGAACAGAATATGGAACCCTGGTAACCAAGCCACTGTAACTAACAACCAACTCAAACCAGCTCACTTGGCCTGTGGCTCAGGAGGAAGAAAGATGTTGCTGTGCTGTTGCCAAAGGTCAGGAAACTCGAGTCTCAGGCATGGAAGTTGTGGATGTCTTACTCGAAGATGTACATGCTAGATCATTGCCAAGCCACAAATCCAGTATAACAGGCCTTTCTCTAAGAATAAGGCCAGGGAAATCCAGGGCAACCAGATGAGGTATATTTCTAACAAGAAATGTATTTGACCCCGTCATCCTCCCCACACACTACAACTTTCTTTTTTTAAAATTTTTTTTATTGTAATTAGTAAAAGGGTTACATGATATTGGCCAGAGATAAGGTGCATTAATTCACATACATTGATACCCTTTCACATGTCTTGGTACCCATTTCCCTCCAACCCCACACCCCCCACCCGCCTTGGTTTTCCCCCCTTCCCTATCAAATTTCAAATATCCAAATACAAACAAATTCAATATATCAGATAACAAAGTGAGATACTATACCAATATGGGATAACCAAGGGACAGCAAAGGAGATGAGAGACAACACAGTACATTAAGGACAACAATCATTCATTATGTGGCTTTTGTTTCAATATCCTGCAGGTCCTTTCAGTTAGCTTCACATTATATGGCCTTATATTTGGCCTTTTGCTCTATTGCAAATCTCTGCCAGTGGAGCCCAAATTTTCTACTGATTATGAGGGAAACCACTGAGCCTAAGTTCCTTTGAGTCTGGCTTACTTCACTTAATATAATTTGTTCTAAGTCTTTCCATATCCTAACAAATGGGGCGTTGTCATTCTTTCTGACAGCAGCATAGAATTCCATTGTGTACAAATACCACAACTTGTTGATCCACTCATCAACTGACGGACATCTGGGTTGCTTCCATATCTTTGCTATGGTGAATAGCGCTGCAATGAACATTGTTGTGCTAGTGGGTTTAGTATGCCCTTGTTTCTGGATTGTTGGGTAAATGCCAAGTAGTGGAATTGCTGGGTCATAGGGGAGTTCTATGTTTAGCCTTTTGAGGCACTGACACACTGCTTTCCATAGTGGTTGAAGGAGGTTGCACTCCCACCAACAGTGTAGTAGTGATCCCTCCTGGCCACATCCCCTCCAGCATCTGTTGTCATTCGTTTTCCTGATCCTGGCCATTCTAACTGGAGTGAGGTGGAATCTTAGAGTTCTTTTGATATGCAATTCTTTTATTACCAGAGATGTTGAGCATTTCTTCATGTGTCTATAGGCCATTTTTGTTTCTTCTTCAGAGAAGACTCTCTTTAAGTCTTTGGCCCATTTTTTAATGGGATGAGTGTTACTTTGGAGGTTAGTTTTGGAGTGATTCAATTTTTTGAGTTGTTGATATATTTTAGATATGAAGCCTTTGTCCGTTGTTTGGTTGGTGAAGATCTTCTCCCACTCTGTAGGCTTCCTGATTACTTTACTAGCTATATCCGTTGCCATACCAAAGCTCTGCAGTTTAATGCAGTCCCACTTATCCAGCCTTTCTCCGATTTGTTGTGATTCTTGGTCCTTATTAAGAAAGTTTCGACCTGTGCCAAGGAGGCCTAGTGTATCCCTTATTCCTTCCTGTAAACTTTTCAGTGTGTCAGCTTTTACCTCCAGGTCTTTGATCCATTTGGAGTTCATTCTAGTGCAAGGTGACAAAGAAGGATCCAACTTTAGTTTTCTGCAGGTGCTTAACCAGTTCTGCCAGCAAAACTTGTTGAAGAGGCTTTCTTTCTTCCATTCTATTTTTTGTCTCCCTTGTCAAAGATTAGGTGGCCATAGGTCTGTGGTTTAATATCTGGGTCCGCAGTTCTATTCCATTGGACTTCAAGCCTGTTCTTGTGCCAGTACTAAGCTGTTTTGATTATTATAGCTCTGTAATAGAGTCTAAAGTTTGGAATTGAAATTCCTCCGGCGCTGTTCTTTCTGCTAAGAAGTGTTTTTGCTATACGGGGTCTTTTATTATTCCATATGAAATTTTGAATTGCCTCTTCTATTTCTTTAAAGAATGACATTGGGATGTTGATGGGTATTGCATTGAATTTGAAGATAGCCCTTGGCAAGATTGTCATTTTCACAATGTTGATTCTTCCAATCCAGGAGCATGGGAGGTTTTTCCATTTCCTTAGTTCTGCTTTAATTTCCTTTTTTAGGGTTTTAAACGGTCCTTTACATTCTTAGTTAAGCTAATTCCTAGGTACTTAATTTTCTTTGAAGCTATTGTGAAAGGAGTTTCTTTCCTGATTATTGCCTTGTTCCTCTCACTATTGGCGTAAAGGAAGGCAGTTGATTTGTGAGGGTTGATTTTATGGCCTGCTACCCTTCCAAAGCTTTGAATCAGCTCAAGGAGCTTGGGAGTAGAGTCTATAGGATTCTTTAAATACAGAATCATGTCATCTGCAAAGAGGGATAGTTTTATTTCCTGTTTCCCTACTTGGATCCCCTTTATGCTTGCTTCTTGCCTTATTGCACTGCAATAAGAAAAGAAGTAAAAGAAAGAAGAAAAGAGGTAAAAAGCAAGAAAATGAAAGAACATCATACAGTACCTTAGAAGCAACAACACTGAAAAAACAAAGCATAAAACCTTGGGCTGAAAATGTAGCTTGCCTAGCATGTATGAAACCCTGGATTCCATTCCTCAGAACCACATAAACAAAAACTGGAAGTGCCACTGTGACTCAGCTGGTAGATTTCTAACGTTCAGCACAGAGTGTCTCCAAGTGACAAAAATCTGTCACATTTAAGTCAGGCTTCAAAACTTTGCTAGGAACCAGTTACATGATTTGGAAGAAAGTCCAATTTTCAAAAAATCACTAGCCAGGCGCTGGAGGGTCATAATTGTCATTCTACTAGCCAGGGAGAAGGTGATTCAAAGCCTTTGCAAGCAAAAAAACGAAAACAAAAAAAACTTAAGATTCTTCTCTCCACTTATCCACCCAAAAACTAAGTGGAGTTGTGGCTAAAACTGGTACAGCATTAGCCTTGAGGAAAAAGAACTAAGAGACCTTGCCCAGGTCCAAAGTTCAAGCTCCCCACCAAGAAAGAAAAAAAAAGGAGTCCAGATACCTTAGTTTCAAAAGTATATCTGGATATCTTAGTAGATTTTTCTGATCTTTCCTCATTCATCTCATGGAACCACATAATCTTGATCCTGATCTGACTAAGAGCCTGTATTGTGCTTAATAAAGTCATTCCACATATTCCAGTAGAATCTGGACAGCTAACAGCCACTTACCAATGCTTTATTCTACGTTTAGGCCAGTATGTCTTCATACCATCTACACAGTCAGCTATATCATCTTTCCAGAAGTAGCATTGAGTGTAGAACAATCAGAACTAAAATAATTGCATAAAGATGTAATAAAAACCCTTGATTCATTAAGAAAATTTGTGTTCCACTTAGAGCAAGTACATTAGTGGTATTTACCTCTAGCCTCTTTTTTTAAAAAATTTATTAACATTGAATTTTACATCATATTTCAAATGTCATGTTTAACCAACAAGTATTCAAGAAGGGAATCGCTATACAATCACTGGCACATAAAAATTAGAATATAGTAAAAATTAAGCTGAGTCTTGGTATGTCATAGATACAGATTAATCTATAATAAAACACATGTCTATAGAGTCTATAGTCTATCCTAGATTTTTATGTCTATGTAGTTATGTTTATATCTCCAAAATTATGTCCAGAACTTTGGGTATCAACTATTCAATCATCGCTCTACTACTGTTTGAAACTAATATCCATATATTACGGATACCATGTACCTTTTGTTCCTTGGTCTTGACTTATCTCACTCAACAGGATTCACTCTAATTTCATCCACTACCCCAAAAATGCCATTATTATTTTTTTCTCTGCAGATCTTCTTTTTATGTATTTATTTGTATTGTAATTTATAGAAGGGTTACATTATATTCACCAGATAGAAGGTGCAATACTTCTCAAACTTTGATACCCCATGTAATGATATGGTCCCTATTTCCCTTCCCCTACCCGCACTCATGTTCATTTCCCCCCTTCCCTATCCAATTTCAAATAACCAATTAGGCACATATGAAATATATCAGAAAACAAGGTGAAATATTGTAACAATATGATATAACCAAGGGATAGCAAAAGAGATAAGAGATCACATAGTTCATTAAGGACAACAATCACTCATTATATGAGTTTTGTTTCTTCATCTTGGAGGTCCTTACATTTAGTGTCATACTATTTGTCACGATGTCTCTAGATTTTGTTCTATTGTAAATCTCTGGTAGCAGAGCCCAAGGTTTCTACTGAATTTGACAAATGAGGGAGACTCTTGGGCCTATGTTCCTTTGAGTTTGGCTTACTTCACTTAATACGATTTTTTTCCTTTTCATCCACTTCCCCGAGAATGCCAGTATTTTATCTTGTCGGTTGGCTATGTATCATTCCATTGTGTGTGTGTGTGTGTGTGTGTGTGTGTGTGTGTGTATCACATTTTTTGTAGTAGGGCATCTGGTTGTTTCCATCATCCAGCCTCATTTTCTACAGATATTTTATAGTCTCTTTTTTATTTTCAGGGTAATGTATAGAGGGGTTACGATTACATTTACAGGTAGTGGACTGCATTACTTCTCACACATTTATTCCACTCCACATGTTTTTGTCCCCAGTTCCCTCTCCCCTCCCCATCCCAATCATCTTGTTCCCCCCTTCCCTTTCCTATTTGACATAAACAAATAAACATATATACAATATGCCAGGGAAAAAATCAGATACAGTAACAATCTGACATTAACCAAGGCAAAATAAGAGATGAGAAATAACATAGTAGATTAAGGACAAAAGTCACACAAGATTAAGAGCAACGATGACACAAGATATAGCTCTTGTTCCCATATCCTAGAGATCCTTTCATTTAGTCTCATCCTATATGACCTTATATACCTAGGTTTTTGAGTTATTGTAATCCTCTGCTAGGAGAGTCCTAGATGTGATCTAATTATTACAAATGAGGGAAACCATTGAGCTTATGTTTCTTTGGGTCTGGCTTGCTTCACTTAATATGAATTTTTCCAAGTCATTCCATTTCCTTACAAATGGGGCGATGTCATTCCTTCTGATGGCAGCATAGCATTCCATTGTGTATAAGTACCACATCTTCTTGATTCAGTCATCTACTGAGTGGCATCTGGGTTGGTTTCATATCTTTGCTATGGTAAATACTGCTGCAATGAGCATCATTGTGCTAGTGGCTTAGTATGCCCTTTTTTCTGGACAATTGTGTAGGTGCCAAGTAGTGGATTTGCTGGATCATAGGGGAGCTCTATGTTCAGTCTTTTGAGGAACCACCACACTGCTTTCCCTAGTGGTTGAACGAGTTTACACTCACACCAACAGTGTAGGTGTGATCCCCCCTGGTCACTTCCCCACAAGTATCTCTTATTAGATTTTTTGATAATGGCCATTCTGACTGGAGTCAGGTGGAATCTCAAAGTTGTTTTGATTTGCATTTCCCTTATTGCTAGAGATATGGAGCATTTCTTCATGTGTCTAAAGCCCATTTTAATTTTTTCTTCAGAGAATACTCTTTTAAGTCTTTAGCCCACCTTTTAATAGGATGGTTGTTTCTTTGAAGATTTGTTTGGGAGAGATTCATTTTTTTCAGCTATAGATATATTTTAAATAACTACATATATTTTTGTAGAAAAAAGAATGGAAGCCATCATGCTGGCTCACAACTTAATTTCAGCTACTTAGGAGGCTCAGGGCTTAGGATCACAGGTCAAAGCCAACCAGGGCCCTACAGTGTGTGAGATCAAACTCTGTGAACATACAATGACTGTAAGAGGAATCTCACTGCCTGGGAATGTAGCCTAATGGTAGAGTGCTCACCTAGAATGCATGAAGACCTAGGTTCTATTCACCGGTACCATATACTCAGAAAAAAGCTAGAAGTGGCGCTGTGTCTCAAGAGGCAGAGCACTCACCTTGGGCAAGCGAGTCCAATGAAAATGTCTAGGCCCTGAATCCAAGCCCTAGGACTGGCAAAAAGAAAAAAAAAGAGCAATCTTACTTAAGTAACAAGGAATGTACCCTATATTTATTTATTTATTTATTTATTTTGTTTAAACACTAAAATGTATTTATATGAGATGATTCATTCCACCTAAAAACAAAAAATTCATTTTAGTTTACTTTTCATACATTTTTCATTGACAAAATTGTGGTATACATGTGTGTGAATATTTACATATGCATATATGTACATTATATATACATATATATACAGCTCCAGGCAATCAAAATATCTGGGTACTTTTTCAGTGACAATAGTAAAAATCATTTAGAAATTTTAAGAGAAAATTATACATAACAAATTTACACTAGACTTACTCCATTTACTCATCCCTTTTTATTGTGTGCCAGTCCTGGGGTTTGAACTCAGACCCTGAGCACTGTCCTTGGGCTTTCTCAAGGCTTGTGCTATACCACTAGAGTGACAGAACCATTTTCTGCTTTTCTTTATTTTTGCAATTTTTTTATTGTAATTAGCAAAAGGGTTAAATGATATTTGCCAGATAGAAGGTGCATTAATTCACATACATTGATAGCCTTTTACATGTCTTGGTACCCATTTCCCTAACCCCCTACACCCCCCACCCATCTTGATTTGCCCCCATTTCCTATCAGATTTCAAATATCCAAATACAAATAAATTCAATATATCAGATAACAAAGTGAGATACTATACCAATATGAGATAACCAAGGGACAGCAAAGGAGATGAGAGACAACATAGTACATTAAGGACAACAATCATTCATTATATGCCTTTTGTTTCACTATCCAGGAGGTCCTTTCAATTAGTTTCACATTATATGTCCTTATGTATCAAGATTTTGCTCTATTGCAAGTCTCTGCTAGTAGAGCCCAAGGTTTCTACTGATTATGACGAATGAAGGAAACCATTGAGCCTAAGTTACTTTGAGTCTGGCTTACTTCACTTAATATGATTTTTTCTAAGTCTTTCCATTTCCTAACAAATGGGGCGATGTCATTCTTTCTGACAGCAGCATAGAATTCCATTGTGTACAAATACCACAACTTGTTGATCCACTCATCAACTGAGGGACATCTAGGTTGTTCCCATATCTTTGCTATGGTGAATAGTGCTGCAATGAACATAGTTGTGGTAGTGGGTTTAGTATGTCCTTGTTTCTGGGTGGTTGGGTAAATGCCAAGTAGTGGAATTGCTGGGTCATAGGGGAGTTCTATGTTTAGCCTTTTGAGGCACTGCCACACTGCTTTCCACAGTGGTTGAATGAGTTTGCACTCCCACCAACAGTGTAGTAGTGATCCCTCCTGGACACATCCCCTCCAGCATCTGTTCTCATTCGTTTTCCTGATCCTGGCCATTCTAGCTGAGGCAATCCAAAATTTCATATGGAATAATAAAAGACCCCGTATAGCAAAAACACTTCTTTGCAGAAAGAACAGCGCTGGAGGAATTTCAATTCCAAACTTTAGACTCTATTACAGAGCTATAATTCTCAAAACAGCTTGGTACTGGCACAAGAACAGGCCTGAAGTCCAATGGAATAGAACTGAGGACCCAGATATGAAACCACAGACCTATGGCCACCTAATCTTACACAAGGGAGCCAAAAAAATAGAATGGAAGAAAGATAGACTCTTCAACAAGTTGTGCTGGCAGAACTGGTTAAGCACTAGCAGAAAACTAAAGCTGGATCCTTCTTTGTCACCTTGCAGTAGAATTAACTCCAAATGGACCAAAGACCTGGAGGTAAAAGCTAACACATTGAAAACTCTACAGGAAGCAATAGGAGATACACTAGGCCTCCTTGGCACAGGTCGAAACTTTCTTAGTAAGGACCAAGAATCACAACAAATCAGAGAAAGGCTGGATAAGTGGGACTGCATTAAACTGCAGAGCTTTTGTATGGCAAAGGACATAGATAGTAAACTAATCAGGAAGCCTACAGAGTGGGAGAAGATCTTCACCAACCAAACAACGGACAAAGGCCTCATATCTAAAATATATCAACAACTCAAAAAATTGAATCACTCCAAAACTAACCTCCAAAGTAACAACCATCCCATTAAAAAATGGGCCAAAGACTTAAAGAGAGTCTTCTCTGAAGAAGAAACAAAAATGGCCTATAGACACATGAAGAAATGCTCAACATCTCTGGTCATAAAGAAATGCAAATCAAAACAACTCTCTCTAAGATTGTACCCTATATTTATGCAGACTGAAAAAGTCGTTGAGAAATTAGAGAATATGTATAAAGTGCATAATTTCTTTTGTGTGTTGTCACTGGGTCTTCAACTGAGTGCTTCAGCTCTATCCCTGACCTTTTCTGCTCAAGGCTACCACTCTACCAATGCAGCCCCAAATCAACTGTCTTCAACTGAGATATAAGTGATCAATATTTCAGGGTGCTTCATGAAAAACATTTTTATAAATTGAAACTTTCAACACAGTCTTATTTTAGTATGAATGTTGAGATGGGAAGAGACAGAAAAAGTGAAATGTTTCCTGATTCCCATAGAGAAGAGACTCAGCAGAACCACTGTAGTCTGCAGGCTTCTTTGTTCGTTTTGTTTGCTTGTTTGATTTTGTCAATTGTGGGGCTTGAAGTCTGGGACTGGGCACTGTCCCTGAGCTCTTCAGCTCAAGGCTAGTGCTTTAATCTGTGAGCCACAGTGCCACTTCTGGTTTTTCTGGCAGTTAACTGGGTACTTTGGCTGGCTTTAAACTTTGATTCTCAGATCTTAGCCTCCTGAGTAGCTAAGATTATAGGAGTGAGGTACCATCATCAGGCTGCTGCTCTGTTAATATGCAGGTTTTGGATCAAGAACTTCAAGTTCTTACTTCAATATTTTCTTCTCTTGCCTGATACTCTGCCATTTGAACGAAGCCCCAGTTCCTGGTCTTTGTTGGTTAATGAGAGATATTATGATTTTCTAATATTCAGAGCAATGATTATAAAACCCAGCATTTTACTTTCTTGAATAAATTAAGAGACAGGACCTAGTGAGATGGAAAACAAAATATTTTTTCAAGTTCCTATCCTGTTCTAATACATAAGTCTGGCTATTTTTCTTACACACAAATATGTATTTTACCAGTTTCTACTCTATTTTTGCTTAGCTTAAAACCACCACTGCCATTTCATAGATTTTGTTGTTGTTGTTTGCGGTGCTTGAACTCTGTGCCTGGGCTGTTCCTCAGATCTTCAGTTCAATGCCAGTGCTCTACTACTTTTGATTTTGCCAGTCCTGGGCCTGAGCACTGTCCTTATATTTTCTCAAGGCTAGGGCTCTACCACTTCAGCCTCAGCACCACTTCCAGCATTTTTCTATGTATGTGGTATTGAGGAATTGAACCCAGGTCTTCGTGCATGCTAGGCAAGCACTCTACCACTTAGCCAAAATTATTCCTCATTACTATTAGCTATCTTCTTTTTTTATTATTGATTCGTCATGGTGCTTGGACTTTGGGCCTGGACACTGTCCCTGAGCTCTTCAGCTCAAGGCTAGCGCTCTTCCTCTACAGCTCCACTTTTGGTTTCTGGTAGTTAATTGGTGATGTAAGTCTCACAAATATATGTGTCCAGGCTGGCTTTGGGCTTTGAACCAAGATCCTCCAATCTCAGCCTCCATAGTAGCTAGAATTACACGCTTCAGCCAGCAGTGCCTGACTGTTTGATGTCTCTGTCTCTGTCTCTCTGTCTCTGTCTGTCTGTCTGCCTGTCTCTCTCTCTGTCTCTCTCTGTCTCTCTCTCTCTGTCTCTCTCTCTCTGTCTCTGTCTCTCTCTGTCTCTCTCTCTTTTTTGGTTGTAAGACTTTAATTGTGCACCTGGGCAGTGTCCCTGGGCTCTTCAGCTCAAGGCTACAACCTTAAACACCTTGAGCCACAGTGTCACTTCTGGTTTTCTGGTGCTTAAGTGGAAGTAATAGTTTCATGGACTTTAGTGTCTGGCCTGGCTTTGAACTGTGATCCTCAGAACTCAAACTTCTGAGATCATTTCCAGCTTTTTTTTGGTGTAAGTGGTACAGAGCAATTGAACACAGGGCTTTGTGTATACTAGGCAAGCAAACTACTACTAGTGTGCACTCCAGCCTTAGATAAGGGCTTTCTTTTTCTTTTTCTTTTTTTCACTCATAGGGCTTGAACTCTGGGCCTGGATGTTTACCTTAAGCTCTTCAGCTCAAGGCAAGAGCTCTACCACTTGAGGCACATTGTCATTTTGAATTTTCTGGATTATTTGGAAATAAGATTCTCACAGATTTTTATGCCTGGGCCGTTTTGAACCTCGATCCTCCAGGGTAGCTAGGGTTACCAGGGTGAGCCACCAGTCACGGGCATTAAATTATTATTTTTTGCATGTCCTATGGCTTCAACTCATGGCCAGAGCACTGTCCTAGGGCTTGCTCAAGGATAGCACTTTACTTCAGCCAGCCAACTCCCGGTCCAAGTAGGCCACTCTTGAAGCTAGAATTACAGAGATCTGCCATAATACTGGCATGTCGTTATCTAAGTATATAATATTTCTTCTATTTTTGATGGCTTTTCCTTAGTGGACATATTTCCTACATATTTTATGGAAAACTTCCTTCCCACTGGGGCCATAAGTTAAGCCTAGTGGAAGAGTTCTTGCCGAGCATGAATGAAGACCCAAGTTCAATTCCTCAGCACAACATAGATAAAAAAAGATAAAGGTGGTGCTCTGGCACATGTGATAGAACTTGCGCCTTAAGAATAAAAAAAACACAATGCAGAGTACTAACCATTATACGATCATGCCCATGCTTTCTGGAGTGCAGAGATGATTCTCTGTCTCCATCAGTCACCAGCTCCATTGGTGGGTTTTTCATCCGGAGTTCAGGATAAGCTCTTCCACGATGACCCAAACCTAAGAATGGAAATAGGTACAGAGTGGACAGAGTGGACTCTGCAAGTTGAAGTGTCACTCAACGTCCATGAGGATCTAATGGAGGAACGTGTAGAACTGGAGTTTGGACTGAACTCTGAGGAGGTGTAGGGTCTTTCTAATGAGTGCTTATTCCCGAGTCCTTTCAGAGGACAGACATTACCTGGCTGACACCACCCATAAAGGGCATTTTGCCAAGCTCTGTAGAAGTAAGGGCCAACCAATATCTAGACCACATGGGCTTCCTACTCACAGGCTCTGAGGCACCCACACCAGGACTTCTACTTTTTCTTGGTCTTACTGGTCGCACATTCCTCCAGCTGGTCAAAAAGTATGTGTTTAGAAGAGCAGGTCCAAAGCCGGCATGTGGAGCCTCATATAGAGCTTGAGTTGTGTCAGGGTGTGGCAGTTCTTGAACTCGTAGAAACCACTGGGGTAGAAGTCCATTCACATCGTACAGATGGCACACATGATGCTGTGGGCACATTCGGTACAAGGAAAGTGAGAGCCTTCTCTCTCCATCCTGAGCCTTCTTCCAAAGCCCCATTCTTGCAGGACTCTAATGCTGTGTCTGTCCTGCAGAGATGTGCACTTATGTGCTGGGAGGGGGGAAAGAGACACTCGAGAACAGGATGACTTTTACACCCCACTTCCAGAAGCTTCTGAGAGAGGCCTCTATGCATCTGTCCAAAGTAAACGCACCTTAAATTAACTAAGTAAATGCTCTAAATAAATCAATAAGTGAATGCTCCAAATAAAGAACTAAATGCTCATTGCTCTAATCTTAGCCACCCAGCAGGCTGAGCTCTGAAGATCACAGTGGAAAGCCAGTCTAGTCAGTAAAAGTCTAAAGGCACTTGTCTTCAATTAGGCAGCAAAAAGCCAGAACTTGACCTATGACTCAAATGGTACAGTGCTAATTTTTGAACACCAAAGGGATGGCATTTAGACCTGGGTTCAGGTTCAAGTGGCAGCACTGCACCACACACCAAAATGTAAATGCTTTCAGGTTCTAACAGGCAAAGCTATCACAATCCCTCCCTGATGGCTCAAAAGTGATTCAGCCCCCAGCTTTTCCTCTGACTCCAGTATTTCACAGGCCTCCGCCATTAGTACTGACACCTCATTTCTTACTGGGAAATGGGATTTCCTAGGATGTCACCTAGGTGAGGGCTGCAGTTGGGAGCCACTTACTCATGCCTGAAATCCAACTTCTCAGTAAGCACACTGTTGAGACTCCAGTAGCTTGTGAGAGAAATGAAATGGCATGGTGTCCCAGTCATAATAAAGTAGTTTGTGCACTTGTATCATGCTTAGCTCCCCTGTGAACACCGCAGTGAACCAAACAAGCTCAGAGAGGAGCCAAGTATTCCAAGACTTGGCCAGGAGGGGTGAGCAAACCTGGGTTTGGAGGGGGAACACTCACTTTTTCAAGAGAATTTCCAGCAACTACTACATTGTCCTCCACTATTTGAAATTGTGCAGGAAGTTTCCCACATAAAAGAGATCACCTTTCTGGTAGGCAGGGATCAGCTTTGTCAGCAGCATCTCCAACAGGCCTTCCTCCAATATCCATAGGTTACAAGGCTCATTCAGAGTCTGAGCTGACTTACCATCACACTATGTTGGCAAAACAGTGGATATTTCAAACAAGGAATGGGACCACACTTCACCCTAAGGAATTGGAATAGAGTACATTGGAAATAACACACTCTAATCTCAGTATAGTCACTTGAAAGCACACAAGAAGGTTGTAGTGTGTGGGCAGGATGATGGGTTCAAATAGGTTTCCTCTCAATATACCTCATCTGAGTTGCCCTGGAGTTTCCTGGCTTTCTTCCTAGAGAAATGCCTGATATACTGGAATTTTGGCTTGGCACTGATCCAGCATCTACTTCTTCAAGTGAGACATCAATGTCTCTCATGCCTGAGATCCGAGCCTCCTGAACTTAGTAACAGCACAGCAACATCTTTCTGGTTCCTGAGCCACAGGCCAAGGGAACTGGCTTCAGCTGGTTGTCACATACAGTGGCTTGGTTACCAGGGTTCCATATTCTCTTCCATTGTGAGGGAGGTAGGGTCACCTTTCAAGGCCCAATGACCAAAGCTCCTTGCTCACAGAAGACCTCCCCAAAGACATACTGGAGGCTGAATCTCCCTTCCCACCTCACATATGGATGTAGTAAACAGCACACCTTTTTGTTCAAATCCCAAGTCATTAACTAGGCGTAAGTGCTGGCCTGAGCTCAGGCTCAAGGAGCCTTTCTTAGGTAAGATCCAAACTTAACTGTCACTATTCCCCTTACCCTTCACAAGACATTTTGCTTCACAGTGCCTTCTCAGCTTGCATTTTGCCTCTTGCACATTTTTTTGCTAGTCCTGGGACTTGAGTTAAGAGCCTGACCATTGTTCTTAGGCTTTCTTTAGGCTACAGCTGTCCCACCAAGCCACAGCACCACTTCCATCGTTTTCTATGTATATGGTACTGCAGAATCAAACCGGAGTCTTTTTGTGTGGTAGCCAAGCACTCTACAAATAGATGAAACACCCAGGCCATCTTGCACATATTTTTCACTTCAATCTACTAGGACGTTGTTAGGTTTCTGTATCCTAATCTATTTTTCTTCCTGATGAATATCTGTGCTGTCATCTGTAAAAATGCAAGTGGGAAAATCACAGAAGCATTGGTGACATAAAAAAAGTCTTACAAACATAGATAAGTGTTCATTCTTTGTAGGAGAAAGGATATTTTGATATGATGATGATGACTATTTATAAATACTTTATCACGGTTTAGAGTTTGGCCCAGTGGTAGAGTGCTTACCTAGCATCCATGAAGATCTAGGTTTGAGTCCTTAATATCACACAGATATAAAAATCCATATGGCAATGTGGCTCAAGTGGCAGAGGGCTAGACTTGTGAAAAGCCAAGAGCAGTGCTCAGGCCCTGAGTTCAAGCCCCAGGAATGGCAGGAAAAACAAAAGAAAAGAAAAGAAAAGAAATGTGCTTTTTACAAGTTATTCACTCACATCATTTGCCTCTGAATTCTTCGCTTCTGCATCTTGTAACTTATCCTTTTCCCTCAATGTAGACAATAAAAACAGATTTTATTACTTGCTATCCTGTTGTCCAATCTTTGGATATTAATTCAAAATACAATATTGCCTGAGATATTGTGTGTGTGCATGTGTGTGTGTATCTGCCAATGTGTGCATGCACACATGTGTACAGGGTTTAGGGCTTACTCATAGGGCCTGTGTGATAACCCTCAGCATCTTTTCCTCAAAGGTATTGGTCTTTCACTTCTAGCTTATTATAGCTAATTGGAGTTGAGAGATTCACTCAATTTCTTGCACTGTGCATTGAAGCCGAGTGCTGGGTTCTCATATTGTTAATTGTAGCTATAAAGAAGGCTGAGGTCAGTTAAGCACGAATAAATAAGGCAAAAGTGGAACTGTGGCTCAGTTCCTCTTGTACCAGCCATGAGAAAATTAGTAATTGGCAGCACCTGGTCCCTGAGAGAAATCCTTAGCACTGGTTCAAAAAAGAAAGAAAATAATGAACAAAATTAAAACTTGCTGAGGAATCCATAAGAATAAACGAGCCTGTGAATAATCTTGTCATTTCAGATTCCCTCAAGAGCTTATGTCTCTCTATATTTTATCAAGTTTTTTAAAGATATTTACATATTTTCTATCTTTCTTAAACAGAGATAGCCATCCAGAAAACACAAACACAAACTCTCACACAGTATACCACCCACCCATAAGTTTCTGTCTATGTATCTATGTATAGTCATATGTATTGATCTGTCTCTCTATACTAATATATAAATGCATAAACATATGTATTTAGACAAAGAGGAAACATACATAGATAGGTCTCAGGCATTTCCAGATTTTGTGCAAGTCTTCTGAGTGCAACTTACCATTGTATTGTTTGTCAAGATAGAGTCCCTCTAACTTTTGGCCAGCTTCTTGCCCTTTGATACTTTTTTCTTCCAGTCCTGGGTTTTGAACGCTAGGCCTGGATGCTGTCACTGAGCTTGAGCTTCTTGCATTCAGTAGTTTATTGCAGATAAGAGTCTCATGGAGTTTCTGTCCTGGGCTGGCTTTGAATTGTGATCCTCATATCTCAAACTGCTGAGTAGCTTGGATGACAGTCTTGAGCTACCAGTACCTGGTTCCTTTGCCTCTGTCACCCATTTTTTTGGCCCCACCACAGCCATGGTATCTACCTTCCTATGTTCTCTCCACCTGCCCCCAGACAGGGGTCTGACAGATGCTTTCCACCCACTTATTCATGTCCTCCTCTGTATTGGCTGACAGGTAAGACATGCACTCACTTGTCTGGATGCCAAACACAAAGCCATGTGATTGTTTCTCAGTCTGGAACATCCTATCAGATTTATAGCACCACAGAGAGTCAGGTTGATGCTCCTCCAGGGCTTCTTAAATTGTTCTCATATTAATCCACAACACGTTTGTCATCACTTGTCCAGCTAACTCATGGCCTAAACCAGCATTCCCTACAAACTTAGATCCCAACACCATGAGGACACTCAAGGGTGCATTAGGAGTGTGACCTGCAGGCGGATGTGAGCCTGTCTAACTTGGAGGGGATTTCTCCACCACAGGAAATGGAATACAAATTTAGAATCTGCTTTCATGAGGTGACAATCTCTGGCAGATGTTCTTATCAAATGTGGCACTGCCTACTTCCAGCTTAACACATGGGTTGATGACCCAGCATAACAGATAATGTATTCACCCAGGCCCAACACATAGGCTGGGACCCTGAACTTTCAGGTAGTATTTGGCTTTGAAGGTCATGAGATCTTAGTCTACAAATGATGAGCCCCCTCCTGTGAGGCATAGCAAAAGGAGCCAAAGTGCAACCCAGTTAAGCACCAGATCAAGCTTCCCTTCTTCAGTAGAATATGGTTTGAAAACTGTGCATAGCTTCTGTTTGAAGCCAGTCCAGAAAGGAAAGTCCATGAAACTCTCATTTCCAGTTAACTGCCAAGAAAAAGCCAAAGATAGAAATGAAGCTCAAGAGAGGTAGAGAGCCATCTGAAAAGAATGGTTACACCCTGCAACATCCTCATTATCTGATCTTGAAACCATCTCTCCGTGCATCCCAGCATGCAGTCAGCATCCGGGGGTGACAGTGACCCCTGCGCCCACTGGCAATCTGCACTGTCTCTGACATCTGTAATGTGAACCATATTCTGTTGGGTTTGTGAAGCGGTGTCAACCCTGCAGAAGGAACCAACTGTGCCCTAACTCCCACTGTCCCCTGGGGCCCCTAGCATTTCCCCATCTGCACCCCTCCTGTGGCTTCTGATCCTAGGGATACCTCCTACCCTGTCCAACACTAACATGAAGTGCATATTTCTTCTCCTGGGGCAACTTCTCCACAGAGAGTACATGACATGCCCACTCTCCAGGCACGGGGAGATCCTGCCAAAGTAGCAAATCAGTGATAAGGACATAAAGTGATGAATAGAATTTTAGATCCTGATGGTAGACAGTCTGCAAAATCCAAGGGAGAATGGAATTGGAGGGGACCAGAGATCAGGATGTGGGCATGGAGCTTCCCTGCCAAGGGGGAGGGGGAAGTCACAGGCTGGGGGATGCACAGGATGATCCATGGGCCCTGTGCAGCTACTGGGTCACCCCCTTCTGCATCTCAGCCTTTGGCTTTGAGCTCTGTGATCATCAAGATGTGCACAGTCTGTACTCTGGCTGGCAGAAGAATGGACCCTGGGAAGACAATTGTAGACCCTTTGTGAGTGTAGGAAGGGGTAGGCTGGACACCCAGTCCAAGAGGAGCTAAAACTGGAGTCGAGGGGTGTGCAAGGAGTGGGTGTGAGGGTTGTGGGCAGTCACAGTCACGGCAGAGGTGGCTCTGTCTGTGGGGTGAGTGTCTCCCTGCAGGCACAGCACTGGAGATATCAGAGATCCACATGAAAAGGAAAAGCTGGAAATGGCACTATGGTTCAAATGGTAGAGCATCACCCTTGAGCAAAAGAACTCAGGGACAGTCCCCAGGACCTGAGTTCAAGCCTCATGACTGTAAAAGAAAAAGAACCAGGACTATGAGAGGGAACCTTGTACTCTCTTGGTCTAATCAGACACAAGAAGAGGCCGGGATAGGCTGTGGAAAAACCCATTACCCTGCCAGACACATGAATTCAAGAACAATGTTTTCACTACCCCTGACTCTTATCAAATGTTTTAACTTATACAGTGCATTAAAATAATTTTACTAAATGGAATAAACACATGGCATCAAGCTTCAGAATCTTTGCACCTGAACTTTTAGTGAATAACAGACACACCAGCATTTCTGTAGCCAACAGATATGTTAGCTTTGAGATTTCAGCATTCCTGGTATCCAAGTTTGGATGTGCTAACACTACCCTTAATGGGGCACTTCCATCACACAATCCCACAACAATCAATGTCATTTGACATTCACTGGTAGGTGGTGCTAGGAAAAAGACTGATGTGCCAACTCCATGCTGGCTTGACCTGTGCCATCTTCAAACCTGGAGCAAGTGGGGCTCCTCTCTCCATGACAACTTTTGTGTACTACCCCAGGAGGACCTTTACCTTGAGACAAAATTATGAAGACTATCTCTACCAGCAAAGATTCCAGTGAGATGTGCCTACATGGATAAAGCTAAAATCTCACTAAAGTGAGGTTGTTGGCAGTGCTGGAAACCTGAACTCAGGGCCTGGGCACTAAGCATTTGTACTCAAGACTAGCCCTTTACCACTTGATCCCAAACTCCATTCCCAGCTGTTTTTATTTTTGGTAGTAAGAATCTATCAGACTTTCCTGTTCTAGGTGACTTCGAACTTCCATACTCAGATCTCAGCCTCCTGACCAGCCTGGATTAAAAGTGTGGATCAGCCATGCCCCACACCTGAGGACTTCTGCCAGCACATTTTTTCCCAAAAATTGGAAGAGGAAGATGAGGGGGGGTTGGGCTCATCCTGCCCTCCATATGAAGTAGAGTATCAGCGCCTGAACTTCATTCTCTGTTGTCGGCTGCTGGAGGAAAAGGAAGCAAATAGGCACAGGCTGGCAGAAGATGCCACAGAACAACTTGTGACCAAGACTCCCAGAGCAGACCTCAGAATCGATGACAGAGTTTGATCTACCCAGTAACAGAGGCAGTGGTGACACCTGAAACTGCGCGTTTGAGCCTTTGGTGCTAGTAAATGAGAAAGGTGAGATTTTGGTGGAGAAGGTGAGATTAAACATTATGTATCATGCAAGAAGACAGACTATAAGGGGTCTTTTATTATTCCAAGTGAAATTTTGGATTTCCTCTTCTGTTTCTTTAAAGAATGACATTGGGATATTGATGAATATTGCACTGAATTTGTAGATAGTCCTTATCAAGATTTCCATTTTTACAATATTACTTCTTCCAAAGCAGGAGCATAGGTTTTTGCATTTCCTCAGTTCTGCGTTAATTTCCTTCTCTAGGGTTTATAGTTTCATCAAAAAGGTGCTTTACATTCAAAGTTAATTCCTAGGTATTTTATTTTCTTTGATAGCAAAATGAGTTGCTATCCTGATTCTTGCCTCATTCCTCTCATTTGTTGGCATATAGGAAGGCAGTTGACATTGAGGGTTAATTTTATACCCTGCTACCTTACCAAAGTTTTATATCAGCTCAAGCAGCTTCGGAGTAGAGTCTATAGGGTTCTTTAAATGAAGAATCATGTCATCTGTAAGGAGAGAAAGTTTCAGTTCCTCTTTCCCTTTTCCTCCTCACTAAAGTTAGAATGGCCAAGATCCAGAAATCTAATAACATATGCTGGAGGGGATGAGGCCAGGAGGGATCACTACTACACTGCTGGTGGGATTGCAAACTCGTTCAACCACTATGGAAACACTATGGCAGTATCCCAAAAAGACTAAACATAGAGCTCCCCTGTGATCCAGCAATTTCAATACTTGCCAATCGTCCAGATAGGACATACTAAATTCACTAGAACAATAACATTTATCACAGCACTATTTACTATAGCAAAGGTATGGAACCAACCCAGATGCCCGTCAGTTGATGAGTAGATCAAATATGCTATTTCTACACAATGGAATTCTGTGCTTTTGTCAGAAAGAATGACATAGACGATTTTGTAAGGAAATAGAAAGACTGTAAAGTTTAGAAATTAGTTTCTGTCTCCTCCTCTCTCTCCTTCTCTATCTCTGTAAATTTAGAAGTTCCTGTTTCTCTCTCTCTCTCTCTCTCTCTCTCTCTCTCTCTCTCTCTCTCTCTCTCTCTCTCTCTCTCTCTCTCTCTCTCTCTCTCTCTCTCTCTCTCTCTCTCTCTCTCTCTCTGTCTCCAATCCTTAGGCTTCAACTCAGGGCCTGAGCTACTTTTGCTCAAGGTTAGCACTCTACCATTAGAACCACAGTGCTGCTTCTGGCTTGCTCTTTTCACCGAGTATTGAGGAATCTAACCCAGGCCTTCATCCTTGATAGGTTAGCACTCTACCACTAAGCCACACAGGCAGCTCTTAGAGGTTTCTGACAAAGGTTTTCGTACATGCTATTATTTCTTCTGTGAGTGCTCTTAATGCTTGCTGAAGGTTGATTTTGTTTAGAAGACTTACCCTAATGTTCCCATATACAGAGATTCTATATATAGCTAAATGTTTTTCATTACTCAGAATTTCTCTATTGTGTATGTTCTGAAATGTAGTGAATATCGACTTCTGATTAAAAGTCATTGCACATTTGTTCTATTCATTAGTTTTCTTTTCTTCTATGGGAATCAGGTTTGTGATGAACACAGAAGTATGCCTTCCAGGTCAAACACTTTCCACATTTGTAATATTCATAACGTATTTCTCTCCTATGTGCATTTTTAATTAGTCATGCGTTCATGATGGATTTTTCATATTCTTATATTCATACGATTTTTATCCTGTGTCTATGTGGTATCATGCAAACTCAACTATGAGTTCTTCAAAAAAATTTCCCTTTCATTTTATTCATAGGATTCTATCTTGTGGGTGTTTAGTAATAAATCTTGACTTGTGCCTTCTGGGGAAAAGACTGAACATTTGCTACATTCATTAAGGGTTTGATCTTGTGTTGGTTCTGTGACACAAGCTGAGTTTTCTTCCACAGACTAAAAAGTCTTTCCTATTTATTACATTGCTAAGGCTTCTCATATGTGTGAACTCTCTTATGCTTCCTAAAGGGTGAATACTGCACGAAAGACTTTCAACTTTGGTTATATTCCTAAGGTTTCTAATATGTGTGAATTCTGTTATGCCCCCTGTAATGTGACTTCCATCTGAAGGTCTTACCACATTTGATGCACTCGTACAGTTTCTCTCCTGTGTGTGTTCTCTGATGCAATTTGAGGGAAGACTTCCATTTGAAAGACATTCCACATCGGTTACATTTATAAGGTTTTTCCCCTGTTTGAATTGTCTTATCCATGTTGTGGTTTGGCTTCTGTGTGAAGGACTTTCCACATATGTTACACTCATAAGGTGTTTCTCCTGAGTATATTCTCTGATGAACACGAAGTTTTACTTTCCATTTGGAAGACTTTCCGCATTCACTACATGCATAAGTTTTCTCTCCTGTGTGTGTTCTATTATGCCCATCAAGATATGACTTCCACTTGAAGGTCTTTCCACATTTGTTGCACACATAAAGTTTCTCTCCTGTGTGTGTTCTTTGATGCAATTTGAGGGAAGATTTCTGTCTGAAAGACTTTACACATTGGTTACATTCATAAGGTTTCACTCCTGTGTGTATTCTCTGATGAACACGAAGTTTTCCCTTCCCTTGGAAAGACTTTCCACATTCATTACACTTATAAGATTTCTCTCCTGTGTGTGTTATTTGATGAACTCGGAGGTGTATCTTCTGGGTGAAAGACTTTTCACATTTGTTACATTCATAAGGTTTCTCTTCTGTGTGTCTTCTCTGGTGCAAAGTGAGGTATGATCAGTTTAAAGTCTTCCCACATTTACCCCATTCATAAGATTTCTCTTCTGTGTGAGATCTCTGATGTGTGCTGAGAGCTGAATTCTGGGCAGAAATTTTATTACGTTCCTCATATTCATAAGGTTTGTCTTCTCTTGGAGATCGAGGTTGGAGCGTCAGGTCTGACTTCTCAGAAATTAATTTTCACACTTGATGTACGCATCACATATCTCAGGATATTTTCTCTGAGATATTGTAAGGCGTATTTCATTACTGGAAGATTTCTCACATTCACTACATATATGAGGAGTCTCTCCTGTGTACATTTTCGGATGTGTAGTGATGGTCGGTGTTAAGTACAATATTTTTCATCACACAGTACATTTAGTAGTTTTCCTCCCTCCCTGAAGAATTTCTTGGGCAGGGAGAACAGAATTATGCTACTGCAGATCTTTTGGACTGTCACAATCATGAATAAAATGCTCTGAATATTCGATGGATTTTTTAAGAACAGGAGACATACGAGATCTATATGCAGCATGCATCTCATCAGGCTTAGGAGACAGAAGCATGTTCTGACACTTAATGAACTCCTCCAGCCCTCACCCCTAAGTTGTTACCGTTATTACTAATCAGCTCTGGATTATGTGTAGAACTCAAATTTAAAGTTGTTGCTAATCTCACGTTTTCCTCCACTTTGATACTACTTGCAACTGCTACTTCACAAAGACATTCACGTGGACTTTCCTGGCAGGTCTTGAACACATTTTCCATTACCTGGACATCTAAAATGAGTCATAGAAAAAAAAGACACAAACATACATGAGATACAAATATTCCTTACTGTAAAGGTAATGACTTTACTTTCCCATCCTAAGTGTTAGATATTTTAAAATATAAAAGTGGAAATTGATTTGTGAGAAATGTATGCTTTTCTCCCTAACATATTAAGAAAATGATATTTTACAATGACCAATAATGTTTTCCTCTGTTTTAGTTCTCTTTTTATATCACAGGCAATATTTATTGAAATTACCCAACTATGTATTGCTACAGTTTTAAGCTGAGTACTACCTATAGTATACCTGCAGCTGTTTTTTTTCAAATACTGTTTTGCTTATACATTGAGGAATAGCTGCCTTTCTTTTATTTTTGCGAAATAATCTAAATATTGTGCTGTTTTGCATCTTTTTAAAACTTTCTTTTCTTTTCTTTTCTTTTTTTTCTAGTTCATAGGCAACGGCCCTGTCCCTGAACACTTCAGCAGAAGACTATAACCACTATCCTTGAGCTACAGCCGCACTGCCTGTTTTCTAGAGTTAACTACAGAAAAGAGTCTCAGGTCCTGAGTAGCAGATAGGATTACCTTACCCAGTTTCAATGCTGTTTGCTTATTAACCATTAAGTGAGGAACACGAATTTTTTCTAGATTCAGCGGCCACAAGTTTGGTTTATATGTCTGTTTGCCTTTGATCCAAGCAAGAACGATTCTTGAGAGTAAGGACTTACACCTATATCCCTTCAGTTACAAGTTCTCACTAAAGTCTCAATTTAGGTATTTGTGGGAATTTTGAAATTTGTTTCTTTCATTTGAAGCCTTTTAAAAATTCCTTTTCTAATACTCCTGTCCCTCAGAACCATGGAAGACCAGAAAATCTCCAGCTCATTGTCTAGTTAATTTTCTTATGTTGATTGAAACTTTGTTGATATTTTTTCCTTCCATTCCTGGGTTTGAACTTAGGACCTAACCACTTTCCTTGGGTTTTCTCAAGACTAGAACCCTACCAATGAAGTCATTACTTCTGGCTTTTTCTATGTATGTGGTAATAAGGAATCAAACCTGTGTCTTTGTGCATGCTAGGCAAGCATTCTACCACTAGGCTCAATTTCTGGTGGAAAGGTCTGGTTATGAATACCAGTCTCTTCCTACCAGCAAAAAGTTATTATCCTTATCAGACAATAATGTCCTTGTTTGCTCAATCATTTATAGTCTTAAATTTAAAGAAATGAAATATCTTTCTTTCTTTCTTTCTTTCTTTCTTTCTTTCTTTCTTTCTTTCTTCCATTCCTTTCTTTCTTTCTTTCTTTCTTTCTTTCTTTCTTTCTTTCTTTCTTTCTTTCTTTCTTCCTTTCCTTCCTTCCCTCTTTCTTCCCTCTTCTTTCTTTCTTTCTTTCTTTCTTTCTTTCTTTCTTTCTTTCTTTCTTTCTTTCTTTCTTGTTTTGCAGTCATGGGACTTGAATTCTAAACCTGGCTGTTCTTCCTGAGCTCTTCAGCTCAAGGCTACTGCCCTATGTCTTTAGCCTCAACCCCACTTCTCATTTTCTATTGGTTCATTGGAGAGAAGAGTCTAAGGTGTTTTTGTGATAGGTCAGTCTTTGAACGTTGATCCTCAGATCTCAGCCTCCTAAGTAGCTAGGATTACAGGCATGAGCCACGGGCTCATGGCTTTCTCATTTTATTTTGTTTCACAGTGATTTCTACAGAGAAATCTAACTTTAACTCTACTGCCACATAGAATTCATTATATCACCCTATGATTCTTGGTGCCGGGGGTTTGGGCTAGCATGCACAAAAACCTGGTTCAGTTCCTTGGTACTACATACAAAGAAAAAGCCAGAAGTGGTACTCAAGAAGTAGAGAGCTAGCCTTCTGAAAACCCAAGGATCATGCTCAGGCCCTGAGACCAAGCATAGGATTGGGAAAAGAAAATGATTCTTGATTCATTCACAAAGAATTCCATAGGTTCCACACAGAAATTAGGGTAACTAAGAATATTATTGCTCAGTACATCACAACATGAACTTACCAATGGGGCTCAGGCTCCAACATCAATATGAAGATGCATTCACTCACCTGTGATATTCTTGTCAGAGGAATTTCCTATCCAGAGTTCTGCACAGTGCTCTAGCTTGTCAATTAATACAGGTTTGGGAACACAGGGCCCTGTAAATTAGAAACAGTAGAGAATTATTGCTTATGCTGTGTCATCATTGCTTTAAGTTCGCAGACATCCTACTCACAAGTTATATATTAAATCTTTTTTCTCATTTCTCACTGGCTCCATGGTTGACTTTTCCCCAGCTCTGGATTCATTTTGTATGGCATAAACTTAGCTGTCTTGCTCAAGACTAGAAAAATACCAGTTTGAGTCCCAGCTCCACTTATATGCATAGGTCTTCATGCATGCTAGGAAAGCACTTAAAAACAAGGTCAAACTGTTGACACTCCACTAACATTTTTGAGGGGTTACTTGCAGTTATAGAGTTTCATGGCAATTTTTATGCCATTGCTGGCTTCAAATTAGAATTCTTAGATTTATTCCTCCTGAATATTTTAAGATTACAGGCATGAAACATTGCACCTAGTGCCAGGTTTCCATTATAAACTCACTGTTTAGTGATTTGTAGATCCTATTTCCAATAATGATATATATTCTATTCTGGATTGTTTATCCACTTACAATTACTGTGTAAGTTTGGAATGTCGTCTCCATTAGAGCAATAATAATTTAGAACTGTTGTCAAAGTATCCTGAAGGTATCCTGAAGAATGAGTACAAAATTACCTTAGGTTTTCTTTAGAAAGTAATGATATTTCTCAGGGCCTGGAATCTTTCATTTAAATAGTATTGAAAGTTTGATAAACATTCATGTATCTGCAAAATAACAAGGCACTTGGCCTTGCAAGTGATTTGACTTTTGCTCACCTAAGGACACCAGGTTGCTGTAGGTCTCCAGCATTACATCTCTGTACAGAGTCCTCTGAGCATTGTCCAGATGCTGCCACTCCTCCCAGCTGAAATCCACAGCTACATCATCAAATGACACCAGCTTCTGGAAAGGCACATTTTCATCAAGTAATTAACACCGAGTTATAAACACACCATGTCTGGAATTTTATTCTTTTTTTTGTTGGAATTTTATTCCTTTACTTAAATGTTTAGACTTACATGAAATATTGACCTGAAAAGCTTAGGGATGGTGCCTAGGCCCAGAGTTCAAGTCCCAAGACCCACAAAAAAATAAAAAGGCAAGCCAGGTGTTGGTGGCTCACGCCTGTCATCCTAACTACTCAGGAGACAGAGATCTGAGGACCATGGTTCAAAGCCAGCCTGGCACAAAATTCCATGAGACTCCTTTCCAATTACCCACCATAAAATGTTTAATGGCTTGTGGCATATCATGGTAGAGCAATTGTGGTATCGACAAAAATTAGTCGGGGGAGTAGATTTAGGTTATAAATGGAATTATTCCATTGAAAAAGAACTACATTATATGATGACATAAGCTGGTACTGTGAGAATATTCCAAAATCTTAGGGTATCAAGTAATAATACTGTGAAGTACACCCAGAATGTTAATGTTCTATGTCTGGCATAATAGTCACTTGGGGAAGAAAGTTTTTTTTCTTTTTTTTGGCTGGGGGATTTGTAAGGCTTGAACTCTGGGCCTGGGCACAGTTCCTGAGCTCTTGAACTCAAGGCTATCACCCTACCTATGAAGCCACAGTGCCATTTCCCATATTCTAGTGGTTAACTGTAGATGAGAGTCTCATAGACTTTCTAATGCCCAGGCTGGCTTTGAACCAAATCTTTAGATATCAGCCTGATATCTGAGTAGCTAGGATTACAGGTAGAAGTCACTGCACCTGGCAAGAAATTTATTTCTTGCTGTTTTATACTACAAATTTACTGTATGTTTTACTTTTTCAAAAGACTGAGGATGACCTTTGTTCTGTATATAATGGGAAGAGGGGTAGGGATCTGTGAGCAGAAGAACTGTGGGGCAATACTCAGGGTAGGACAATAGCCTTAAACTAAAGAGCTCACGGCCCAAGGTCCAAGCCCCATGACTTTCCCCACTACCCCACAAAAAAGGGGAAAAAATTGGAGATTGGAGAAGATTTTCTAAAAAGAATATATAGAAATAGTAGTTCAAAATGTAGAAAGAAGTTCAATATTAACAGTCATGAGAAAAATTAAAATTACAATGAAATCATTACTTTAAATATGTTAATATAAATATAGTTTTAAACAAAAAGATCCATATACACACACACAAACACACACACACGCACACACACACGCGCATACAAAAAACAACTTTCAAAGTCTAACTATTACTGGGAAGGTAGTGAGAAGAAGTAGAACTTTGGAATAGTTCTGCAAGGAATATAAAACAATCAAAAACTGTGTGGAGAGTGCTAAAAAAGTACTAAATATAGAATTACATAGAACTATGGTCCAATACTTCTATTTCTAGATTTGTACCTAACGGAAGAGAAAGCAGAGACTAGAACAAATATGTGGAGAATCCATTCACAACTATTAATAATAATCAAAAGAGAGAAATATGCAAAACAATGCATGGAAAAGGAAAAACATTTTACTATATTTTACAGATGAATCTTGATTACAGTAAACTAAAAATACAGCAGTCATAAAGGAAGAGCCATGGTATGTTTTCCCTTCCAGAGCTTCCAAGGATCAACAAACCCTTAGAGCCAAAAAGCACGATGGTTCCAGAGAATGGAGTAGAGAGGAACAGGAGGTGAATGTTTAATGATTATACATGGAAGATGAAAATTGCTCTAGATGGGTAGAATGAAGAGAGAACTGTACCCTAAACAATGGTTATGTAGCCACACAGGATGGGACACACCTATACTCCCTGATCTTGGGAAACTCAAGAAGGATTTCTAGCCATCCTAGATGCATGGAAAGATCTATCATAAAAACTAATGTGGAGGGGCTGGGAGTTTGGCATAGTTGTAGAGTGCTTGTATGAAGACGAAGGTTCAATTCCGCAGTACCACATACACAGAAAAAACCAGAAGTAGTGCTGTGGCTCAAGTAGAAGATCACTAGGCTTGAGGAAAGCTGAAGGACAGTGCTCAGACCGAGTTCCAGCCAAAGGACTTGTTTAAAAAAAAACCAGACAGCTGAGCATGATGGGGTGGTGGCTCACTTCTATAATCCTAGCTACTCAGGAGGCTGAGATCTGAGGATCAAGGTTTAAAGCCATCCTGGCACAAAAAGACGTGAGACTCTTATCACCAATTTACCTTTAGAAAATGGGAAGTGGGGATTGGCTCCGGGGTAAAGTGATAGCCTGGAGCTGAAGAGCTCAGGGATAGTGTCCCTGGAAAAATTTGGATTCTGTGAATTTTATCAGGCATATAAATGTCTTTTTTTGCTGTTGAAATAACAAATTGTTTGGAAACATTTTAAAAGTTTTTACCTAGAAATGTACACTACAAATGAAATTAATAACAAACAAAAAATATGCAAAAGATACAAATTATCACAATATGGGTATCCTGCTTCTGTATGTTTTCACTGACTCCTGTTCAAATGAGTCACATATTCTGAATCATTTCTCCCAGTCGATATATGCCACACATGTTAGCTTGTACCGAACTTCTTGTGAAATCAAAAGCAAATACTAAGCAAATGTGTGTTAGATTTTGTCAACAGTGATATTTCAAATATAAATCCCTACTCATTGCATTATTTAATATCAATGACGGAATCTAACTTACACTGGTAGAATCTTCAATCTTTTGAGAATTTTCAAAAGGGTGTGTAAATATTTAGGATCATTATGTCTTCCTGGAGGAAAGATCCCTTTAGTAGTATGTAGTCACCTTCTTTGTCTTTTCTTACTAATTTTAGTTTGAAGTCTATTGTATCTGCTGTGAGGATGGATGGCAACTCCAGCCTGTTTATGGGGGCAGTTAGCTTGATAGAGTTTATTCCAACCTCTCACTTTCAAAAGATGATTGTTTTTGGGTAAGATGTGTCTCTTGAAGACAGCAGAACGATGGCTCTTGCTTTTTGATCCAACTAGACAGCCTATGCCGTTTAATTGGAGAGTTAAGTCCATTGATATTGAGAGTTAGGATTGAGAGATATTTATTAGTTCCTACCATTTTGAAAAGCTTTTAGTAGGACCTGTGTCTTGACAGTTCTTGTGGTCCTTAGATGGTATGCTCTTTAGGTGCCATTTCTTTCCCTATATTGCATTTATTTTGGTTTTCTATGTATAGAGCATCTTTGAGAATTCTCTGTAGTGTTGGTTTTGTTTCGACATATTGTTGCAGCTTTTCCCTGGAATGGAATGTTTTTATTGTTCCCTCAGTTATGAATGAGAGCTTAGCTGGCTACAATATTCTTGGTTGGTAGTTATTTGATTTAAGGGCATGACATATATGCTTCCAGTCACTTCGTGCTTGCATGGTCTCTGCTGAGAATTCTGGGGTTATTCTGATTGGTTTGCCTTTATAGGTTACTGATCCCTTTTCCCTGGCTGCCTTTAGGATCTTTTCTTTCGTTTCTATTGATCCAGTTCAGATCACAATGTGGCGGTGGGATGTTCTTTTCTGGTCAGATCTGTTTGGGGTTCTAAAAGCTTCTCGTATCTGGATGGGCCTGCCCTTCTGGATATTTGGGAAATTCTCTGAGATGATTCCCTGAAGTATATTTCCAATACCATTGACCTCTTTCTCCACGCCCTCCTCAATACCAACTAGCCTTAAATTAGGCTTCCTAATTGTATCTTGGACCTCCTGAAGCGCTCTCTCAATTTTCCTAGATTTGGATTGTCTCATTTTCTGTTCTTTCTCTATAATACCTAAATTATCTTCAGCTCCGGAAATTCTCTCCTGTGCATTGTCTAACCTGCTATCAAAGCTATCTACTTTATTTTTCATCTCCCTTGCTTCTAATTGCTCACTTTTCATGCCTTGCATCTCTTGTTTTAGATCATGTATGGATTTCTTTATCTCCTTGATTTCCTTTTGAGTGGTTAGCTCAGTAGCTTTATTTTCTTTGGACACTTGCTGGAGTTTGGTCACGTTTTTATTTGTGGATTCTATGAATTCATCCATCTTTCTATGAAAAACCTTTGTTATGGCCTCCTTTATGGCTTCTTCTTTATCATTATCACCTTGTTTGTGCTTTCCTCTTGTTCAGCTATGGCTTCCTCCATTATCTCTTTCTTTATATTTTCACATTTTCCATTAATGATGTTTATCAATTGCATTTGTGCAGCACTTGGAAGACTCTCTTCTAGGTGTGCCAGTGAATGTTCCATTGTCTGTTACACTGGGTGGGGGATGTTGTTTCTTGATTTGACATTTTCTTGAGTTTCTTTTTCTGCCCATTTGAAAATGGGAGCAAGATTACTACTAAATACGATTATAGTTTTTCAGATATAACCAACCTAGACCTCTGTAGCTGGCAGACACTAGATGTTCGCAAGTTTTGATTGTTATTATCACTATTTCTTTTTGTGCACTTACAGACCAGTCTAATACAACCACTGATAAGTGATTTATACCCAAAACAATAAGCCTCTCAATCCAATCTCTATTGTCTTTAAGTCCCTCTGAGCCTAGAGAATCATTAACCACCTACATATACTATACTGCTCAACAGCCATCAAGTGTAGATCCGTGCAGTATAAGGGGTGAAAGACGAGCAGAGGTCCAGAGATAGAAAAAAACAATGAGAGAGGTCAGGGGAGGTTCAAGAGGATTAACGGAGGAGTGTAAGAATATTGTAGTAATGAAGAAAAGTTATAGCATAAGGATAACAGACCTAAGTTGGTAAGTAGGTAGCATATTTGAGTACAAAGTTTGGAAAGTATTAGAATAAAACCTATGTGCTGCTGGACGACTAGATCTTAGCCCAACCAGTGGCCTCAAAGTGCACCATGAGATGGATCTGTTTTTCTTGTCTACGTTGAGGGAAAGGGGTATTTCACAAGATGCAGAAGCGAAGATTTCAGAAGCCAATGCTGTGAGTGAATTAGCTCGTAAAAAGCATTTTCATTTTCTTTTATCTTTCTGCCAGTCTTGGGGCTTGAATTCAGGGCCTGAGCACTGTCCTCGGGTTTTCTCAAGTCTAGCCCTCTGCCACTTGTGCCACTGTGCCACATCTAGATTTTCTATCTATGTGATACTGAGCAATCAAACCCAGATCTTCATGGATGCTAGGCAAGCACTCTACCACTATGCCAAACTCTCAACTCTGACATAGAAATTATAAAGTCATCATCATCATGTCAAAATATCCTTTCTCCTACAAAGAATGAACCCTTATCTATGTGTGTAATGCTTTTTTTTAAATTTCAGTAATTCTTCTCTGTTTTTCCCTCTTGCATTTTTTACACATGACAGCAAAACTAATCATCAGGAAAAAATTGATTAGGATACAGAAACCTAATAATATCCTAGTAGATTGACGTCAAAAATATGTGCAAGATGCCTTGTGTGTTTGACCTAGTGGTAGAGTCCTTGGCTACCACGCAAAAAGGCTCAGGTTTGATTCCTCATTACCACATACATAGAAAACGCTGCAAGTGGTGCTGTGGCTCGGTGGGACAGCTAAAGCCTAAAGAAAGCCCAAGAACAATGTTCACACTCTGAGGTGAAGTCCCAAGACTGGCAAAAACAAAAAAAATTCGACCAGGGGCAAAATGCAGGCAGAGAAGGCACTGTGAAGCAAATGTTTTGTAAAGGATGAGGGTAATATTGACCCTTAAGTTTGGATCTTACCGAAGAAAGGCTCCTTGAGGCTGAGACCAGACTGGTAGTTGGGCCTAGTGGAAGACATTGGGAATGGACAAATAAGGTGTGCTGTTTACTACATCCACATGTATATTGTGAGATTGATGGAGAGATTCAGCCTCTAGTATGTCTTTGGTGAGGTCTTCTGTGAGCAAGGATCTTTGGTCATTGGGCCCTGAAAGGTGACCCTGCCTGCCTCACAATGGAACAGAATATGGAACCCTGGTAACCAAGCCACTGTAACTAACAACCAGCTCAAGCCAGCTCGCTTGGCCTGTGGCTCAGGAGGAAGAAAGATGTTGCTGTGCTCTTGCCAAAGGTCTGGAAACTCGAGTCTCAGGCATGGAAGTTGTGGATGTCTTACTGGAAGATGTACATGCTAGATCTTTGCCAAGCACCAAATCCAGTATAACAGGCCTTTCTCTAAGAAGAAGGCCAGGAAAATCCAGGGCAACCATATGAGGTAAATTTCTAAGAAGAAATGTATTTGACCCCATCATCCTCCCCACACACTACAACTTTTTTTTTCATTTTTTTATTGTAATTAGTAAAAGGGTTACATGATATTTGCCAGATAGAAGGTGCATTAATTCACATACATTGATACCCTTTCACATGTCTTGGTACCCATTTCCCTCCAACCCCACACCCCCACCCATCTTGGTTTTCCCCACTTCCCTATCAAATTTCAAATATCCAAATACAAATAAATTCACTATATCAGATAACAAAGGGAAATACAATACTAATATGGGATAACCAAGGGACAGCAAAGGAGATGAGAGACAACATAGTACATTAAGGACAACAATCATTCATTATATGGCTTTTGTTTCACTATCCTGGAGGTACTTTCAATTAGCTTCACAATATATGGCCTTATATATGGCCTTTTGCTCTATTGCAAATCTCTGCTAGTAGAGCCCAAGGTTTCTGCTGATTATGACGAATGAGGGAAACCACTGAGCCTAAGTTCCTTTGAGTCTGGCTTACTTCACTTAATATGATTGGTTCTAAGTCTTTTCATATCCTAACAAATGGGGCGATGTCATTCTTTCTGACAGAAGCATAGAATTCCATTGTGTACAAATACCACAACTGCTTGATCCACTCATCAACTGAGGGACATATGGGTTGGTTCCATATCTTTGCTATGGTGAATAGCGCTGCAAAGAACATTGTTGTGCTAGTGGGTTTAGTATGCCCTTGTTTCTGGATTGTTGGGTAAATGCCAAGTAGTGGAATTGCTGGGTCATAGGGGAGTTCTATGTTTAGCCTTTTGAGGCACTGCCACACTGCTTTCCATAGTGTTTGAACGAGTTTGCACTCCTACCACCAGTGTAGTAGTGATCCCTCCTGGCCACATCCCCTCCAGCATCTGTTGTCATTCGTTTTCCTGATCCTGGCCATTCTAACTGGAGTGAGATGGAATCTTAGAGTTCTTTTGATACGCAATTCTTTTATGACCAGAGATGTTGAGCATTTCTTCATGTGTCTATAGGCCATTTTTGTTTCTTCTTCGGGAAGACTCTCTTTAAGTCTTTGGCCCATTTTTTAATGGGATGGGTGTTACTTTGGAGGTTAGTTTTGGAGTGATTCAATTTTTTGAGTTGTTGATATATTTTAGATATGAGACCTTTTACGTTGTTTGGTTGGTGAAGATCTTCTCCCAATCTGTAGGCTTCTTGATTAGTTTACTAGCTATATCCGTTGCCATACAAAAGCTCTGCAGTTTAATGCAGTCCCACTTATCCAGCCTTTCTCTGATTTGTTGTGATTCTTGGTCCTTATTAAGAAAGTTTCGACCTGTGCCAAGGAGGCATATTGTATCTCCTATTCCTTCTTGTAAACTTTTCAGTGTGTCAATTTTACCTTCAGGTCTTTGATCCATTTGGAGTTCATTCTAGTGCAAGGTGACAAAGAAGGATCCAACATTAGTTTTCTGCTGGTGCTTAACCAGTTCTGCCAGCACAACTTGTTGAAGAGGCTATCTTTCTTCCATTCTATTTTTTTAGCTCCCTTGTCAAAGATTAGGTGGTCATAGGTCTATGGTTTAATATCTGGGTCCGCAGTTCTATTCCTTTGGACTTCAGGCCTGTTCTTGTGCCAGTACCAAGCTGTTTTGAGAATTATAGCTCTGTAATAGAGTCTAAAGTTTGGAATTGAAATTCCTCCAGCGCTGTTCTTTCTGCTAAGAAGTGTTTTTGCTATGCGGGGTCTTTTATTATTCCATATGATATTTTGAATTGCCTCTTCTATTTCTTTAAAGAATGACATTGGGATGTTGATGGGTATTGCATTGAATTTGTAGATAGCCCTTGGCAAGATTGTCATTTTCACAATGTTGATTCTTCCAATCCAGGAGCATGGGAGGTTTTTCATTTCCTTAGTTCTGCTTTAATTTCCTTTTTTAAGGTTTTAAAGTTTTCATCTAAACGGTCCTTTACATTCTTAGTTAAGCTAATTCCTAGGTATTTTATTTTCTTTGAGGCTATTGCGAAAGGAGTTTCTTTCCTGATTATTGCCTCGTTCCTCTCACAGTTGGCGTAAAGGAAGGCAGTTGATTTGTGAGGGTTGATTTTATGGCCTGCTATACTTCCATAGCTTTGAATCAGCTCAAGGAGCTTGGGAGTAGAGTCTATAGGATTCTTTAAATACAGAATCATGTCATCTGCAAAGAGGGATAGTTTTATTTCCTGTTTCCCTACTTCGATCCCCTTTATGCTTGCTTCTTGCCTTATTGCACTGCCTAGGAATTCTACTACTATGTTAAAAAGGAGTGGAGAGAGTGGGATCCTGAATGCTACCCCTTAACCCTTTTATGAAAAGCTTAGGCCTGTGGCATTTTAAGCACAATTCAATGCTCTGTTTTTTGCTGGTTAATTAGAGGTAAAAATCTTATGGAATTTATTTCATGGCTGATTTTAAACTGGAATCCTCAGGTCTCAGCTTGTCTTGAGTAGCTAGGATTACAGTGTTTTACAACCTGTATGCTCATACACATCGCTTCTGATCCAAATACTCATTGTTCAATTTAACTAACAAGATGTGAGGAAAGATGATTGACTGTAATTTACTAGATGGGCATCTTGTGAGTATAAATTTCCACTTCCACTCTGAAGCCAGGGAAATGTTTTGGTACATGTTTCAACTATCTCCCAAAGAGGAAATAATGTGTGAGTACGTTTGCTAGTATTTCAGATAGGAGATGGACTTTGGTGTTTGGAACCTGTTGGGCAGAGTGTATCAGCTGGGCTGTGATAACAGAGATGATGTTTCAGACAAGAATATTTTCATCCCAGACAGACTTAATCCACATCCTTGGATTTCAGGCCTTGAGTAGATAGAATTACAAGTGTGAGCTGCCACCACCAGTGTCACATTTTGTTTGTTTTATGCAAGTGCTGGGACTTGAACCCAGGGACTGGGAACTGTCCTTAAATGTTTTTTTTTTTACTTCAGGCTAGTGTTCTACCACTTGATCCACAGCTCCACTTCCAGATTTTTGGTAATGAACTGTAAATCAGAATATCATGCAATTTGTTTGGGCTGGATTCAAACCTGATTCTGTGTAGATAGGATTCCAAGTGTGAGCACACAGAGCCTGGCTAGGATCATTCATCATTCAAGTCATGGGACTGCAATTCTTCACCTGGGTCTTGTCACTGAGCTTTTCAGCTCAAGACTACTGCCCTATCCCTTGAGCCATAGGGCCACTTCTGGGTTTCTGGAGGTTAATTGGAGATAAGAGTCACATGGACTTCAGTGCCCAGGCTGACTTTGAACTTCTATCCTTGGATCCCAGCCTCTTGAGTAGCTACATTTACTAGTGTGAGCCACCATACCCGGCTAAATTATTTTTAAGTTAATTTTTTTGTTAAGTCAATATATAGTTGGCATACGGTTACATAAGTAATGAACACATTTCTTAAGAAAATTGTTATCCCCTCCCTCATTTTTCTCTGTTTTCCTACCCTCAGCCCCCTCTCCACCCAGATTTTTCAGTTCATTTCCGTTTAGTGTCTTCCAAGTATCACTGTTCAATTGGTTCACCCTTTTTCCTTTGTTTTTTTTTAACATTTTATTTTATCCTCTCCATTCCCCAAATCACATAAACCTATGTACAAGACACAGGGTACCCGAATTCAACACAGTGACTACAGAGAATAAAACTAACGGGAAAAAGAAGAAAAGAGGTAAAAAGCAAAGAAAATGAAAGAACATCATACAGTACCTTAGAAGCAACAACACTGAAAAAACAAAACATAAAACCTTGGGCTGAAAATGTAGCTTGCCTAGCATGTATGAAACCCTGGATTCCATTCCTCAGCACCACATAAACAAAAACTGGAAGTGCCACTGTGACTCAGCTGGTAGATTTCTAACGTTCAGCACACAGTGTCTCCAAATGACAAAAATCTGTCACATTTAAGTCAGTCTTCAAAACTTTGCTAGGAACCAGTTACGTGATTTGGAAGAAACTCCAATTTTCAAAAAATCACTAGCCAGGCGCTGGAGGGTCATAATTGTCATTCTACTAGCCAGGGAGAAGGTGATTCAAAGCCTTTGCAAGCAAAAAAACGAAAACAAAAAAAACTGTAAGATTCTTCTCTCCACTTATCCACCCAAAAACTAAGTGGAGTTGTGGCTAAAACTGGTACAGCATTAGCCTTGAGGAAAAAGAACTAAGAGACCTTGCCCAGGTGAAAAGTTCAAGCTCCCCACCAAGAAAAAAAAAGGAGTCCAGATACCTTAGTTTCAAAAGTATATTTGGATACCTTAGTAGATTTTTCTGATCTTTCCTCATTCATCTCATGGAACCACATAATCTTGATCCTGATCTGACTAATAGCCTGCATTGTGCTTAATAAATTCATTCCACATATTCCAGTAGAATCTGGACAGCTAACAGCCACTTACCAATGCTTTATTCTACGTTTAGGCCAGTATGTCTTCATACCATTTACACAGTCAACTATATCATCTTTCCAGAAGTATCATTGAGTGTAGAACACTCAGAACTAAAATAATTGCATAAAGATGTAATAAAACTCCTTGATTCATTAAGAAAATTTCTGTACCACTTAGAGCAAGTACATTAGTGGTATTTACCTCTAGCCTCTTTTTTTAAAAAATTTATTAACATTGAAATTTACATCATATTTCAAATGTCATGTTTAACCAACAAGAATTCAAGAAGGGAATCGCTATACAATCACTGGCACATAAATTTTAGAATATAGTAAAAATTAAGCTGAGTCTTTGTATGTCATAGATACAGATTAATCTATAAGAAAAAGATATGTCTATAGAGTGTATAGTCATTTGTTCCTTGGTCTTGACTTATCTCACTCAACAGGATTCACTCTAATTTCATCCACTACCCCAAAAATGCCATTATTATTTTTTTCTGTGCAGATCTTCTTTTTATGTATTTATTTTTATTGTAATTTATAGAAGGGTTACATTATATTCACCAGATAGAAGGTGCATTACTTCTCAAACTTTGATACCCCATGTAATGATATGGTCCCCATTTCCCTTCCCCTACCCCCACTCATGTTCATTTCCCTCCTTCCCTATCCAATTTCAAATAACCAAGTAGGCACATATGAAATATATCAGAAAACAAGGTGAAATATTGTAACAATATGATATAACCAAGGGATAGCAAAACAGATAAGAGATCACATAGTTCATTAAGGACAACAATCACTCATTATATGAGTTTTGTTTCTTTATCTTGGAGGTCCTTACATTTAGTGTCATACTATTTGTCACGATGTCTCTAGATTTTGTTCTATTGTAAATCTCTGGTAGCAGAGCCCAAGGTTTCTACTGAATTTGACAAATGAGGGAGACTCTTGGGCCTTTGTTCCTTTGAGTTTGGCTTACTTCACTTAATATGATTTTTTTCCTTTTCATCCACTTCCCCGAGAATGCCATTATTTTATCTTGTCGGTTGGCTATGTATCATTTCATTGTGTGTGTGTGTGTGTGTGTGTGTGTGTGTGTGTGTGTATCACATTTTTTGTAGTAGGGCATCTGGTTGTTTCCATCATCCAGCCTCATTTTCTACAGATATTTTTATATTCTCTTTTTTATTTTCAGGGTAATGTATAGAGGGGTTACGATTACATTTACAGGTAGTGGACTGCATTACTTCTCACACATTTATTCCACTCCACATATTTTTGTCCCCAGTTCCCTCTCCCCTCCCCTTCCCAATCATCTTGTTTCCCCCCTTCCCTTTCCTATTTGACATAAACAAATAAACATATATACAATATGCCAGGGAAAAAATCAGATACAGTAACAATCTGACATTAACCAAAGGGCAAAATAAGAGATGAGAAATAACATAGTAGATTAAGGACAAAAATCACACAAGATTAAGAGCAACGATGACACAAAATATAGCTCTTGTTCCCATATCCTAGAGATCCTTTCACTTAGTCTCATCCTATATGACCTTATATACCTAGGTTTTTGAGTTATTGTAATCCTCTGCTAGGAGAGTCCTAGATGTGAACTAATTATTACAAATGAGGGAAACCATTGAGCTTATGTTTCTTTGGGTCTGGCTTGCTTCACTTAATATGAATTTTTCCAAGTCTTTCCATTTCCTTACAAATGGGGCGATGTCATTCCTTCTGATGGCAGCATAGCATTCCGTTGTGTATAAGTACCACATCTTCTTGATTCAGTCATCTACTGAGTGGCATCTGGGTTGGTTTCATATCTTTGCTATGGTAAATAGTGCTGCAATGACCATCATTGTGCTAGTGGCTTTAGTATGTCCTTTTTTCTGGACAATTGGGTAGGTGCCAAGTAGTGGATTTGCTGGATCATAGGGGAGCTCTATGTTCAGTCTTTTGAGGAACCACCACACTGCTTTCCCTAGTGGTTGAACGAGTTTACACTCACACCAACAGTGTAGGTGTGATCCCTCCTGATCACTTCCCCACCAGTATCTCTTATTAGGTTTTTTGATAATGGCCATTCTGACTGGAGTCAGGTGGAATCTCAAAGTTGTTTTGATTTTCATTTCCCTTATTGCTAGAGATATGGAGCATTTCTCCATGTGTCTAAAGCCCATTTTAATTTTTTCTTCAGAGAATACTCTTTTAAGTCTTTAGCCCACCTTTTAATAGGATGGTTGTTTCTTTGAAGATTTGTTTGGGAGAGATTCATTTTTTTCAGCTATTGATATATTTTAGATAACTACATATATTTTTGTATAAAAAAGAATGGAAGCCATCATGCTGGCTCACAACTTAATTTCAGCTGCTTAGGAGGCTCAGGGCTTAGGATCACAGGTCAAAGCCAACCAGGGCCCTACAGTGTGTGAGATCAAACTCTGTGAACATACAATGACTGTAAGAGGAATCTCACTGCCTGGGAATGTAGCCTAATGGTAGAGTGCTCACCTAGAATGCATGAAGACCTAGGTTCTATTCACCAGTACCGCATACTCAGAAAAAAGCTCGAAGTGGCGCTGTGTCTCAAGGGGCAGAGCACTCACCTTGGGCAAGCGAGTCCAGTGAAAATGTCTAGGCCCTGAGTCCAAGCCCTAGGACTGGCAAAAAGAAAAAAAAGAGCAATCTTACTTAAGTAACAAGGAATGTACCCTATATTTATACACACTGAAAAATTCATTAAGAAATTAGAAAATATGTATAAAGTGCATAATTTCTTTTGTGTGTTGGCACTGGGTCTTCAACTGAGTGCTTCAGCTCTATCCCTGACCTTTTCTGCTCAAGGATAGCACTCTACCAATGCAGCCCCAAATCAACTATCTTCAACTGAGATATAAGCGATGAATATTTCAGCGTGCTTCATGAAAAACATTTTTATAAATTGAAACTTTCAACACAGTCTTATTTTAGTATGAATGTTGAGATGGGAAGAGACAGAAAAAGTGAAAAGTTTCCTGATCCCCATAGAGAAGAGACTCAGCAGAACCACTGTGGTCTGCAGGCTTCTTTGTGAGTTTTGTTTGCTTGTTTGATTGTTGTCATTTGTGGGGCTTGAACTCTGGGCCTGGGCACTGTCCCTGAGCTCTTCAGCTCAAGACTAGTGCTTTAATCTGTGAGCCACAGTGCCACTTCTGGTTTTTCTGGCAGTTAACTGGGTACTTTGGCTGGCTTTAAACTTTGATTCTCAGATCTTAGCCTCCTGAGTAGCTAAGATTATAGGAGTGAGGTACCATCATCAGGCTGCTGCTCTGTTAATATGCAGGTTCTGGATCAAGAACTTCAAGTTCTTACTTCAATTTTTTCTTCTCTTGCCTGATACTCTGCCATTTGAACGAAGCCCCAGTTCCTGGTCTTTGTTGGTTAATGAGAGATATTCTGATTTTCTAATATTCAGAGCAATGATTATAAAACCCAGCATTTTACTTACTTGAATAAATTAAGAGACAGGACCTATTGACATGGAAAACAAAATTTTTTTCAAGTTGCTATCCTGTTCTAATGCATAAGTCTGGCTATTTTGCTTACACACAAATATGTATTTTACCAGTTTCTACTCTATTTTTGCTTAGCTTAAAACCACCACTGCCATTTCATAGATTATGGTGTTGTTGTTTGCGGTGCTTGAACTCTGTGCCTGGGCTGTTCCTCAGATCTTCAGTTCAATGCCAGTGCTCTACTACTTTTGATTTGGCCAGTCCTGGGCTTGAACTCAGGGACTGAGTACTGTCCTTATATTTTCTCAAGGCTAGGGCTCTACCACTTCAGCCTCAGCACCACTTCCAGCATTTTTCTATGTATGTGGTATTGAGGAATTGAACCCAGGTCTTCGTGCATGCTAGGCAAGCACTCTACCACTAAGCCAAACTCCCAGCACAAAATTATTCATCATTACTATTAGCTATCTTCTTTTTTTTATTATTGATTCGTCATGGTGCTTGGACTTTGGGCCTGGACACTGTCCCTGAGCTCTTCAGCTCAAGGCTAGCGCTCTTCCTCTACAGCTCCACTTTTGGTTTCTGGTAGTTAATTGGTGATGTAAGTCTCACAAATATATGTGTCCAGGCTGGCTTTGGGCTTTGAACCAAGATCCTCCAATCTCAGCCTCCATAGTAGCTAGAATTACACGCTTCAGCCAGCAGTGCCTGACTGTTTGATGTCTCTGTCTCTGTCTCTCTGTCTCTGTCTGTCTGTCTGCCTGTTTCTCTCTCTCTGTCTCTCTCTCTGTCTCTCTCTCTGTCTCTGTCTCTCTCTGTCTCTCTCTGTCTGTCTGTCTGTCTGTCTGTCTGTCTGTCTGTCTCTCTCTCTCTCTCTCTCTCTCTCTCTCTCTCTCTCTCTCTCTCTCTCTCTCTCTCTCTTGGTTGTAAGACTTTAATTGTGCACCTGGGCAGTGTCCCTGGGCTCTTCAGCTCAAGGCTACAACCTTAAACACCTTGAGCCACAGTGTCACTTCTGGTTTTCTGGTGGTTAAGTGGAAGTAACAGTTTCATGGACTTTAGTGTCCGGCCTGGCTTTGAACTGTGATCCTCAGAACCCAACCTTCTGAGATCATTTCCCGGTTTTTTTTGGTGTAAATGGTACAGAGTAATTGAACACAGGGCTTTGTGCATACTAGGCAAGCAAACTACCACTAGTGTGCACTCCAGCCTTAGATAAGGGCTTTCTTTTTCTTTTTCTTTTTTTCACTCATGGGGCTTGAACTCTGGGCCTGGATGTTTACCTTAAGCTCTTCAGCTCAAGGCAAGAGCTCTACCACTTGAGGCACATTGTCATTTTGAATTTTCTGGATTATTTGGAAATAAGATTCTCACAGATTTTTATGCCTGGGCCGTCTTTGAACCTCGATCCTCCAGGGTAGACAGGGTTACCAGGGTGAGCCACCAGTCACGGGCATTAAATTATTATTTTTTGCATGTCCTATGGCTTCAACTCATGGCCAGAGCACTGTCCTAGGGCTTGCTCAAGGATAGCACTTTACTTCAGCCAGCCAACTCCCGGTCCAAATAGGCCACTCTTGAAGCTAGAATTACAGAGATCTGCCATAATACTGGCATGTCGTTATCTAAGTATATAATTTTTCTTCTATTTTTGATGGCTTTTCCTTAGTGGACATATTTCCTGCATATTTTATGGAAAACTTCCTTCCCACTGGGGCCATAAGTGAAGCCTAGTGGAAGAGTTCTTGCCGAGCATGAATGAAGACACAAGTTCAGTTCCTCAGCACAACATAGATAAAAAAAGATAAAAGTGGTGCTGTGGCACATGTGATAGTATTGCGCCTTAAGAATAAACAAAAACAAAAACAAGGAACGTGCTCAGGTCCTGAGTCTAAGCCCAGTACTGTCAAAAAAAAATTCTCCCCACAGTAGACATTTAAACTTATTGTACTTTACAAAAAATTTGTTGTCAAGGTGATATACAAAGAGATTGCTGTTACATATGTAATGAGTACATTTCTTGTAAACACTGTTACCCCCTCCCCTTTTTCTCTTTACCTTCCCCCCAAGTCATAAATTTCATTTACAACAAATATATATGTATTTTCATTCCTGAAAAAAATAGTTTAAAATGTGTTCAAATAAATGATGTAGGTTGATATATTTTTCAAAATGGATTACTTGAACTCTAAAATAAACATTCTAGGTAATTTTTCTCATAAAATTGTAGTAATGCTATAAAACTTATAAAAAAGGAATTTTAGTTATTAATTTCTTATATTTTACCTTTAACATTATTACACTAATCATGCTGTTTATGGTTTTAATACAGACAGCATGAAATATGATTATGTAAAAAATTAAATGATAAAAAATAGTAAGGTTGCGGGCCAGAAGTTTGGCTTGGTGGCACACACCCTGGACTGGCAAAAAAGAAGTAGGGTTAGATAAAACAGATTTATTTCCAAATGTGTGGAAAATGGTATGATTTCTTGTTTGGCTAGTCCTGGGGCTTGAACTGAGGGACCAGGAACTGTCCTTGGCCCCATTTGTTCAAGGGTGGCACTCTGACACCTGAGCCACAGTGCCCCATCTGCTTTTTCTGTGTATGCAGTGCCGAGGAATTGAATCAAGATCTTTTGTATACTAGGCGAGCACTCTACAACTAGGCCACATTCACAGCCAAAGTAGATTTTTGATACTATTGTGGAGTTTTAATTTTCTTAAATATTTGTACAAAGCACAATGGATATATAAACAGACTTGAACTCACAGAACAGGGTCCCACATAATATTACAGTTACTCTGGCACTTCTCCTGATTGACAAAACACATTTCCAGGCATCTGCTCTGTCCTTAAGCTTTGGTAGCTGACTTGTCTTTCCATGGAGGCCTGGCCTGGATTCCTGGTGATTCCATGCATTTCATAGTTCCCTGTATATCCAGTAAGGTTGTCTTCTATGGGACCAGACCTGTCTGGTTTTTGGCCCACCCAGGACCTATGTGTCTGAGGTCTCACATTCTAAGTGGAAAATAAAACACAGTATAATAAGGACTGAAGAACTGCACACCATAATATTAACAATGAGAGTTTAATAGTTAGCAAAGTAAATACAATGAATACTTGACAAGAATCATGAGAGCAAGATAAAGAGATGTCTTTTTAGGAAGGGGACAGGGAAGCTCTAAATCCAGACTGGCCTCCAAGTTGCCTTCAGACAGTAATTCTACTTCAGAGTCCTCAGAAGGGTCTCCTTCCTCATGAGAAACAGAATGTCCTTTCTGAGTTAAGAGGGGGATGGATTCTGGTTTGTCGAATGGAGATTGAGTCTCTTTTAGTGAGATGGATGGGTCTGGATATTCTGTGAGGATGGATTCATTTTCCTCCAATGAATCCAGTATTGAGAGTACACTTGCTGCTTCCCATGGGGAGATTTTCCATGAGCCCAGCGTGTGCCCCTTCAGCCTGCACAATAAGTAGAGTGTTAATCTGACTCAGATGGACTGACTCTGGGTGGAGTGTGAAAGGAAACGGAAGGAAATCTGGCTGCTCTTTTTCTTCCTCCATAGTATCTGCAGGTTCAACTGTGTCACACATGGGATTCAGAGCAAAAGGTATATCCACAGGACTCTAAACCTGTTTGGTAATTTCTACAGAAGGCCCATGCTTTCTGGAGTGCAGTGATGATTCTCAGTCTCCATCAGTCACCAGCTCCATTGGTGGGTTTTTCATGCGGAGTTCAGGATAAGCTCTTCCACGATGACCCAAACCTATGAATGGAAATAGGTACAGAGTGGACAGAGTGGACACTGCTAGTTGAAGTGTCACTCAACTTCCATGAGGATCTAATGGAGGAACCTGTAGAACTGGAGTTTGGACTAAACACTGAGGAGATGTAGGGTCTTTCTAATGAGTGCTTATTCCCGAGTCCTTTCAGAGGATAGACATTACCTGGCTGACACCACCCATAAAGGGCATTTTGCCAAGCTCTGTAGAAGTAAGGGCCAACCAATATCTAGACCACATGGGCTTCCTACTCACAGGCTCTGAGGCACCCACACCAGGACTTCTACTTTTTCTTGGTCTTACTGGTCGCACATTCCTCCAGCTGGTCAAAAAGTATGTGTTTAGAAGAGCAGGTCCAAAGCCGGCATGTGGAGCCTCATATAGAGCTTGAGTTGTGTCAGGGTGTGGCAGTTCTTGAACTCGTAGAAATCACTGGGGTAGAAGTCCATTCACATCGTATAGATGGAACACATGATGCTGTGGGCACATTCGGTACAAGGAAAGTGAGAGCCTTCTCTCTCCATCCTGAGCCTTCTACCAAAGCCCCTTTCTTGCAGGACTCTAATGCTGTGTCTGTCCTGCAGAGATGTGCACTTATGTGCTGGGAGGGGGCTAAGAGACACTCGAGAACAGGATGACTTTTACACCCCACTTCCAGAAGCTTCTGAGAGAGGCCTCTATGCATCTGTCCAAAGTAAACGCACCTTAAATTAACTAAGTAAATGCTCTAAATAAATCAATAAGTGAATGCTCTAACTAAAGAACTAAATGCTCATTCCTCTAATCTTAGCCACCCAGCAGGCTGAGGTCTGAAGATCACAGTGGAAAGCCAGTCTAGTCAGTAAAAGTCTAAAGGCACTTGTCTTCAATTAGGCATCAAAAGGCCAGAACTTGACCTATGACTCAAATGGTACAGTGCTAATTTTTGAACACCAAAGGGATGGCATTTAGACCTGGGTTCAGGTTCAAGTGGCAGCACTGGACCACACACCAAAATGTAAATGCTTTCAGGTTCTAACAGGCAAAGCTATCACAATCCCTCCCTGATGGCTCAAAAGTGATTCAGCCCCCAGCTTTTCCTCTGACTCCAGTATTTCACAGGCCTCCGCCATTAGTACTGACACCTCATTTCTTACTGGGAAATGGGATTTCTTAGGATGTCACCTAGGTGGGGCTGCAGTTGGGAGCCACTTACTCATGCCTGAAATCCAACTTCTCAATAAGCACACTGTTGAGACTCCAGTAGCTTGTGAGGGAAATGAAATGGCATGGTGTCCCAGTCATAATAAAGTAGTTTGTGCACTTGTATCATGCTTAGCTCCCCTGTGAACACCCCAGTGAACCAAACAGGCTCAGAGAGGAGCCAAGTATTCCAAGACTTGGCCAGGACGGGTGAGCAAACCTGGGTTTGGAGGGGGAATACTCACTTTTTCAAGAGAATTTCCAGCAACTACTACATTGTCCTCCACTATTTGAAATTGTGTAGGAAGTTTCACACATAAAAGAGATCACCTTTCTGGTAGGCAGGGATCAGCTTTTTCAGCAGCATCTCCAACAGGCCTTCCTCCAGGATCCATAGGTTACAAGGCTCATTCAGAGTCTGAGCTGACTTACCATCACACTATGTTGGCAAAACAGTGGATATTTCAAACGTAGGAATGGGACCACACTTCACACTGAGGAATTGGAATAGAGTAGATTGGAAATGACACACTCTAATCTCAGTATAGTCACTTGAAAGCACACAAGAAGGTTGTAGTGTGTGGGCAGGATGATGGGTTCCAATAGGTTTCTTCTCAATATACCTCATCTGAGTTTCCGTGGAGTTTCCTGGCTTTCTTCCTAGAGAAATGCCTGATATACTGGAATTTTGGCTTGGCACTGATCCAGCATCTATTTCTTCAAGTGAGACATCCATATCTCTCATGCCTGAGATGCGAGCCTCCTGACCTTTGGCAACAGCACAGCAACATCTTTCTGGTTCCTGAGCCACAGGCCAAGGGAGCTGGCTTCAGCTGGTTGTCACATACAGTGGCTTAGTTACCAGGGTTCCATATTCTGTTCCATTGTGAGGGAGGTAGGGTCACCTTTCAAGGCCCAAGGACCATATCTCCTTGCTCACAGAAGACCTCCCCAAAGACATACTGGAGGCTGAATCTCCCTTCTCACCTCACATATGGATTTAGTAAACAGCACACCATTTTGTTCAAATCTAAAGTCACTAATTAGGCGTAAGTGCTAGCCTGGTCTCAGGCTCAAGGAGCCTTTCTTAGGTAAGATCCAAACTTAACTGTCACTATTCCCCTTACCCTTCACAAGACATTTTGCTTCGCAGTGCCTTCTCAGCTTGCATTTTGCCTCTTGCACATTTTTTTTAGTAGTCCTGGGACTTGAGCTAAGAGCCTGACCATTGTTCTTAGACTTTCTTTAGGCTATAGCTGTCCCACCAAGCCACAGCACCACTTCCAGCGTTTTCTGTGTATATGGTACTGCAGAATCAAACCGGAGTCTTTTTGTGTGGTAGCCAAGCACTCTACAAATAGATGAAACACCCAGGCCATCTTGCACATATTTTTCACTTCAATCTACTAGGACGTTGTTAGGTTTCTGTATCCTAATCTATTTTTCTTCCTGATGAATATCTGTGCTGTCATCTGTAAAAATGCAAGTGGGAAAATCACAGAAGCATTGGTGACATAAAAAAAGTCTTACAGACATAGATAATTGTTCATTCTTTGTAGGAGAAAGGATATTTTGATATGATGATGATGACTATTTATAAATACTTTATCGGGGTTTAGAGTTTGGCCCAGTGGTAGAGTGCTTGCCTAGCATCCATGAAGATCTAGGTTTGAGTCCTTAATATCACACAGGTATGAAAATCCATATGGCAATGTGGCTCAAGTGGCAGAGGGCTAGACTTGGGAAAAGACAAGAGCAGTGCTCAGGCCCTGAGTTCAAGCCCCAGGAATGGCAGAAAAAACAAAAGAAAAGAAAAGGAAAGAAATGTGCTTTTTACAAGTTATTCACTCACAGCATTTGCCTCTGAATTCTTCTGCATCTTGTGATTTATCCCTTGCCCTCAATGTAGACAAGAAAAACAGATTTTATTACTTGCTATCCTGTTGTCCAATCTTTGGATATTAATTCAAAATACAATATTGCCTGAGATATTGTGCGTGTGCATGTGTGTGTGTATCTGCCAATGTGTGCATGCACACATGTGTACAGGGTTTAGGGCTTACTCATAGGGCCTGTGTGATAACCCTCAGCATCTTTTCCTCAAAGGTATTGGTCTTTCACTTCTAGCTTATTATAGCTAATTGGAGTTGAGAGATTCACTCAATTTCTTGCCCTGTGCATTGGAACCCAGTGCTGGGTTCTCATATTGTTAATTGTAGCTATAGAGAAGGCTGAGGTCTGGGGATCCTCGTTAGAATCCAGCCCCTGAGAGAAAGTCACTGATAGAAATCTTTATGTTCAGTTAAGCACGAATAAACAAGGCAAAAGTGGAACTGTGGCTCAGTTCCTCTTGTACCAGCCATGAGAAAATTAGTAATTGACAGCACCTGGTCCCTGAGAGAAATCCTTAGCACTGGTTCAGAAAAAGAAAGAAAATAATGAAAAAAATTAAAACTTGCTGAGGAATCCATAAGGATAAACGTGCCTGTGAATAATCTTGTCATTTCAGATTCCCTCAAGAGCTTATGTCTCTCTATATTTTATCAAGTTTTGTTTAAAGATATTTACATATTTTCTATCTTTCTTAAACAGAGATAGCCATCCACAAAACACAAACAAAACTCTCACACAGTATACCACCCACCCATAAGTGTCTGTCTATGTATCTATGTATAGTCATATGTATTGATCTGTCTTTCTATACTAATATATAAATACACAAACATATGTATTTAGACAAACAGGAAACATACATAGATAAGTCTCAGGCATTTCCAGATTTTGTGCAAGTCTTCTGAGTGCAACTTACCATTGTATTGTTTGTCAAGATAGAGTCCCTCTAACTTTTGGCCAGCTTCTTGTCCTTTGATACTTTTTTCTGCCGGTCCCGGGTTTTGAACGCTAGGCCTGGATGCTGTCACTGAGCTTGAGCTTCTTGCATTCAGTAGTTTATTGCAGATAAGAGTCTCATGGAGTTTCTGTCCTGGGCTGACTTTGAATTGTGATCCTCAGATCTCAAACTCCTGAGTAGCTAGCATGACCGTCTTGAGCTACCAGTACCTGGTTCCTTTGCCTCTTTTACCCTTTTTTTTGGCCCCACCACAGCCATGCTATCTACCTTCCCATGTTCTCTCCACCTGCCCCCAGACAGGGGTCTGACAGATGCTTTCCACCCACTTATTCATGTCCTCCTCTGTATTGGCTGACAGCTAAGACATGCACTCACTTGTCTGGATGCCAAACACAAAGCCATGTGATTGTTTCTCAGTCTGGAACATCCTATCAGATTTATAGCACCACAGAGGGTCAGGTTGATGCTCCTCCAGGGCTTCTTAAAAGGTTCTCATATTAATCCACAACACGTTTGTCATCACTTGTCCAGCTAATTCATGGCCTAACCCAGCATTCCCTACAAACTTAGATCCCAATACCATGAGGACACTCAAGGGTGCATTAGGAGTGTGACCTGCCAGTGCATGTGAGCCCGTCTAACTTGGAGAGGATTTCTCCACCACAGGAAATGGAATACAAATTTAGAATCTGCTTTCATGAGGTGACAACCTCTGGCAGATGTTCTTATCAAATGTGGCACTGCCTACTTCCAGCTTAAAACATGGGTTGATGACCCAGCATAACAGAGAATGTATTCACCCAGGCCCAACACATAGGCTGGGACCCTGAACTTTCAGGTAGCATTTGGCTTTGAAGGTCATGAGATCTTAGTCTACAAATGATGAGCCCCCTCCCGTGAGGCATAGCAAACGGAGCCAAAGTGCAACCCAGTTAAGCACCAGATCAAGCTTCCCTTCTTCAGTAGGGTATGGTTTGAAAACTGTGCATAGCTTCTGTTTGAAGCCAGTCCAGAAAGGAAAGTCCATGAAACTCTCATTTCCAGTTAACTGCCAAGAAAAAGCCAAAGATAGAGATGAAGCTCAAGAGAGGTAGAGAGCCATCTGAAAAGAAAGGTTACACCCTGCAACATCCTCATTATCTGATCTTGAAAACATCTCTCCGTGCATCCCAGCATGCAGCCAGCATCTGGGGGTGACAGTGACCCCTGCGCCCATTGGCAATCTGCACTGTCTCTGACATCTGTAATGTGAACCTCATTCTGTTGGGTTTGTGAAGCGGTGTCAACCCTGCAGAAGGAACCAACTGTGCCCTAACTCCCACTGTCCCCTGGGCCCCTAGCATTCCCCCATCTGCACCCCTCCTGTGGCTTCTGGTCCTAGAGAGCCCTCCTGCCCTGTCCAACACTCACATGAAGTGCATATTTCTTCTCCTGGGGCAACTTCTCCACAGAGAGTACATGACATGCCCACTCTCCAGGCACGGGGAGATCCTGCCAAAGTAGCAAATCAGTGATAAGGACATAAAGTGATGAATATAATTTTAGGTCCTTATGGTAGACAGTCTGCAAAATCCAAGGGAGAATGGAATTGGAGGGGACCAGGGATCAGGATGTGGGCATGGAGCTTCCCTGCCAACGGGGTGGGGGAAGTCACAGGCCGGGGGATGCACAGGATGATCCATGGGCCCTGGGCAGCTACTGGGTCACCCCCTTCTGCATCTCAGCCTTTGGCTTTGAGCTCTGTGATCATCAAGATGTGCACAGTCTGTACTCTGGCTGGCAGAAGAAAGGACCCTGGGAAGACAATTGTAGACCCTTTGTGAGTGTAGGAAGGGGTAGGCTGGACACCCAGTCCAAGAGGAGCTAAAACTGGAGTCGAGGGGTGTGCAAGGGGTGGGTGTGAGGGTTGTAGGCAGTCACAGTCACGGCAGAGGTGGCTCTGTCTGTGGGGTGAGTGTCTCCCTGCAGGCACAGCACTGGAGATATCAGAGATCCACATGAAAAGGAAAAGCTGGAAATGGCACTATGGTTCAAATGGTAGAGCATCAACCTTGAGCAAAAGAGCTCAGGGACAGTACCCAGGACCTGAGTTCAAGCCTCATGACTGTAAAAGAAAAAGAACCAGGACTATGAGAGGGAACCTGGTACTCTCTTGGTCTAATCAGACACAAGAAGAATTCGGGATAGGCTGTGGAAAAACACAGAGAACATCTTCCCCCAGCTCATCCTGACCTGCATGGAGGGACAGCCCTGTAACTAGGGCTACGGTGAGATCATCTTCACCCCTGTGCTGCCATCTGAATTGTTGGCCTCTGTCCTGGCATGGGGTGTCCTGATGGCTGAGCAGGTGCCCTAACCCTAGATGGAGAGCAGCCACTGTCTGTGGTAGCTAAGGAGAGATCTGTTCCATAGCTATCAGGCCACCCAGCATGGGAGCCATAACCACCCCTCACCCAGTTAGAGGCCAATGGTTCTCCAGGTGCTACTAACATTGCCCCACCCCTAGCTCTGGGTACACGTGACATTCCCTCCACAAGGAGCAGGACAAAGTGAGGGATCAGGAAGCTGCCTATGGGCTTCAGATGATGGCCAGGCTGGCACTACAGATGGCCTCACTCTGTCACCACCTTCCCCTGCCTCCATCTTTCCTCCGTCATGCCTCTCTACCTCCCACCCATTAACCTTGGAAACCAATGAACTGGGCTCTCATCATTCCTTTCATCTCTTCACCCACCTTGCCATGCGTCCATCCCTCTGTCACTTCCACCCCACACACTTCCCACCACCAGCCACCCTGTAGATTATGAGGATCCCAGAGGAAGCTCTTGGTGAAGGGCTTGTGACCACAAAACAGTTACTATCACCCGCTCCGGCCTGATCCACCACAGAATAAGAACAGCCAAGCAGGCACACACTGCAGCAGAGTTGCTCTGCTGCCACCCTGATTTCTTCATGGCCAGGACTTGGCTCTCCTCAGCCTCTCAGCTCAGTAACCAGAACATTGTGCTTTCACAGAGCCATGGCTTCCAGTCTCCATGGACACAATGACATCAAGGTGATGCCAACTTCCGCATCTCTATATACTTCTAACTATGGGATGGGAGCTGAGGTTCTCTTCTGTGACTCCATCCGCTAAGAGGCTCATGTAGATTTCTATCCTTTGCTCATCATGGTGACTCTTTGGTTAACAAGTCACTGCTGGGCTTCCAGTTCACCACATATAGAACCCATACTCCAACACTTTTCTTAGAAGGACTGATGACATTTAAATATTCTCTAGTTTTGAATTTCTAGTTCCTTCTCTCTTTCATTTATATATTTCCCTTCCTCACATACTTCCCTTTTTTTACCTTCCTTCTTTCATTCCTGGCCTTGAACTCAAGACCTGGAGATTTTTCTTAGCTTTTCTTTGCTCAAAGTAGCACTCTAGCTCTTGAGCCACAGCTCTACTTCAATCTTTGTTCTTGCTCTATACTGGGAGTAAGAGTCTCATGCATTTTTCCCTTTGCTGGGTTGGATTTAAACCACAATACTAAGATCAGGATCCTGAATATGCCTCGGATTACAGGTATTATCTAATCAAATAAATTCCTGATTTCTTTTTTAGACATAATTAGTTCTTTCAGGTGAGCCACCAGCCACTCATGCAAGAGCATTGCAGGATCCCAGCATTCATCTTGTCTCCAGTCTTATTCCATCCATCTCACAATGGCCATCTAAAGCACCCTGCTGCAAGCCTGAAGTCGCAAGGAACGTTCTCAATGCCATGAGAAGCCCCCTTAAGCTCTGCCTCAGATATGCCCAGCCCCCTTCCCACTTCCACATGAGCATTTGTTTAGGAGAAATTTCCTGAGTACATCATCATCTTTTCCTCACCATTCAAATTTCATCTTTGGAGTCATTTCTCCCAGACAAAGAGGACCATGATCCATGGTATGATAGCAGCTCCAGCTTCATAGTCCCAGCCACCTACACCCCCTCATTACCCTGCCAGACACCTGAATTCAAGAACAATGTTTTCACTACCCCTCACTCTTATCAAATGTTTTAACTTATACAGTGCATTAAAATAATTTTACTAAATGGATTAAACACATGGCATCAAGCTTCAGAATCTTTGCACCTGAACTTTTAGTGAATAACAGACACACCAGCATTTCTGTAGCCAACAGAAATCTTACCTTTGAGATTTCAGCATTCCTGGTATCCAAGTTTGGATGTGCTAACACTGCCCTTAATGGGGCACTTCAATCACACAATCCCACAACAGTTAATGTCATTTGACATTCACTGGTAGGTGGTGCTTGGAAAAAGGCTGATGTGCCAACTCCATGCTTGCTTGCCCTATGCCATCTTCAAACCTGGAGCAAGTGGGGCTCCTCTCTCCATGACACCTTTTGTGTACTACCCCAGAAGGACCTTTACCTTGAGACAAAATTATGAAGACTATCTCTACCAGCAAAGATTCCAGTGAGATGTGCCTACATGGATAAAGCTAAAATCTCACTAAAGTGAGGTTGTTGGCAGTGCTGGAGCCTGAACTCAGGCCTGGGCACTAAGCATTTGTACTCAAGACTAGCCCTTTACCACTTGATCCCAAACTCCATTCCCAGCTGTTTTTATTTTTGGTAGTAAGAATCTATCAGACTTTCCTGTTCTAGGTGACTTGGAACTTCCATACTCAGATCTCAGCCTCCTGACCAGCCTGGATTAAAAGTGTGGATCAGCCATGCCCCACACCTGAGGACTCATCCTGCCCTGCATATGAAGGAGAGCATCAGCGCCTGAACTTCATTCCCTGTTGTAGGCTGCTGGAGGAAAAGGAAGCAAATAGGCACAGGCTGGCAGCAGATGCCACAGAACAACTTGTGACCAAGACTCCCAGAGCAGACCTCAGAATCGATGACAGAGTTGGATCTACCCAGTAACAGAGGCAGTGGTGACACCTGAAACTGCGCGTTTGAGCCTTTGCTGTTACTAAACAGGGCCACCTATGTCTCAATGAGAAAGGTGAGATTTTGGTGGAGAAGGAGAGATTAAACATTATGTATCATGCAAGAAATCAGACTATAAGGGGTCTTTTATTATTCCAAGTGAAATTTTGGATTTCCTCTTATGTTTCTTTAAAGAATGACATTGGGATATTGATGAATATTGCACTGAATTTGTAGATAGTCCTTATCAAGATTGCCAATTTTACAATATTTCTTCTTCCAAACCAGGAGCATAGGTTTTTGCATTTCCTCAGTTCTACGTTAATTTCCTTCTCCAGGGTTTATATTTCCATCAAAAAGGTGCTTTACATTCTAAGTTAATTCCTAGGTATTTTATTTTGTTTGATAGCAAAATGAGTTGCTATCCTGATTCTTGCCTCATTCCTCTCATTTGTTGGCATATAGGAAGGCAGTTGACATTGAGGGTTAATTTTATACCCTGCTACCTTACCAAAGTTTTATATCCGCTCAAGCAGCTTCGGAGTAGAGTCTATAGGGTTCTTTAAATACAGAATCATGTCATCTGTAAGGAGAGAAAGTTTCAGTTCCTCTTTCCCTTTTCCTCCTCACTCCAGTTAGAATGGCCAAGATCCAGAAATCTAATAACGTATGCTGGAGGGGATGTGGCCAGGAGGGATCACTACTATACTGCTGGTGGGATTGCAAACTCGTTCAACCACTATGGAAAGCACTATGGCAGTATCCCAAAAAGACTAAACATAGAGCTCCCCTGTGATCCAGGAATTTCACTACTTGCCAATCGTCCAGATAGGACATACTAAATTCACTAGAACAATACCATTTATCACAGCACTATTTACTATAGCAAAGGTATGGAACCAACCCAGATGCCCGTCAGTTGATGAGTAGATCAAAAATGGTATTTTACACAATGGAATTCTCTGCTTCTGTCAGAAAGAATGACATAGACGAATTTGTAAGGAAGTAGAAAGACTGTAAAGTTTAGAAACTATTTTCTGTCTCCTTCTCTCTCTCCTTCTCTATCTCTGTAAAATGTAGAAGTTCCTGTTTCTCTCTCTCCCTCTCTCTCTCTCTCTCTCTCTCTCTCTCTCTCTCTCTCTCTCTCTCTCTCTCTCTCTCTCTCTCTCTCTCTCTCTTCAATCCTTAGGCTTGAACTCAGGGCCTGATCTACTTTTGCTCAATGTTAGCACTCTACCATTTGAACCACAGTGCTGCTTCTGGCTTGCTCTTTTCACCTAGTATTGAGGAATCAACCCAGGCCTTCATCCTTGATAGGTTAGTACTCTGCCACTAAGCCACACAGTCAGCTTTTAGAGGTTTCTGACAAAGGTTTTCCTACATGCTATTATTTCTTCTGTGAGTGCTCTTAATGCTTGCTGAAGGTTGACTTTGTTTAGAAGACTTACCCTAATGCTCCCATATACAGAGATTCTATATATAGCTAAATGTTTTTCTTTACTCAGAATTTCTCTATTTCTCTATTGTGTATGTTCTGAAATGTACTGAAGACTGACTTCTGATTAAAAGTCATTGCACATTTGTTCTATTCATTAGTTTTCTTTTCTTCTATGGGAATCAGGTTTGTGATGAACACAGAAGTATGCCTTTCAGGTCAAACACTTTCCACATTTGTAATATTCATAAGGTTTTTCTCTCCTATGTGCATTTTATACTTAGTCATGCGTTCATGATGAATTTTTTCATATTCTTATATTCATACGATTTTTATCCTGTGTCTATGTGGTATCATGCAAACTCAACTATGAGTTCTTCAAAAAAATTTCCCTTTCATTTTATTCATCGGATTCTATCCTGTGGGTGTTCAGTGATAAATCTTGACTTGTGCCTTCTGGGGAAAAGACTGAACATTTGCTACATTCATTAAGGGTTTGATCTTGTGTTGGTTCTGTGACACAAGCTGAGTTTTCTTCCACAGACTAAAAAGTCTTTCCTATTTATTACATTGCTAAGGCTTCTCATATGTGTGAACTCTCTTACGCTTCCTGAAGGTTGAATACAGCACGAAAAACTTTAACTCTGGTTATATTCCTAAGGTTTCTAATATGTGTGAATTCTGTTATGCCCCCTGTAATGTGACTTCCATCTGAAGGTCTTACCACATTTGATGCACTCGTACAGTTTCTCTCCTGTGTGTGTTCTCTGATGCAATTTGAGGGAAGACTTCCATTTGAAAGACATTCCACATCGGTTACATTCATAAGGTTTTTCTCCTGTTTGAATTGTCTTATGCATGTTGAGGTTTGACTTCTGTGTGAGGACTTTCCACATGTGTTACACTCATAAGGTATTTCTCCTGATTATATTCTCTGATGAACATGGAGTTTTACCTTCCATTTGAAAAACTTTCCGCATTCACTACATGCATAAGTTTTCTCTCCTGTGTGTGTTCTATTATGCCCATCAAGATATGACTTCCACTTGAAGGTCTTTCCACATTTGTTGCACACATAAGGTTTCTATCCTGTGTGTGTTCTTTGATGCAATTTGAGGGAAGATTTCTGTCTGCCAGACTTTACACATTGGTTACATTCATAAGGTTTCAATCCTGTGTGTATTCTCTGATGAACACGAAGTTTTCCCTTCCCTTAGAAAGACTTTCCACATTCATTACACTTATAAGATTTCTCTCCTGTGTGTGTTATTTGATGAACTCGAAGGTGTATCTTCTGGGTGAAAGACTTTTCACATTTGTTACATTCATAAGGTTTCTCTTCTGTGTGTCTTCTCTGGTGCAAAGTGAGGTATGATTTCAGTCTAAAAGTCTTCCCACATTTATCCCATTCATAAGATTTCTCTTCTGTGTGAGATCTCTGATGTGTGCTGAGAGCTGAATTCTGGGCAGAAATTTTATTACGTTCCTCATACTCATAAGGTTTGTCTTCTCTTGGAGATCGAGGTTGGAGCGTCAGGTTTGACTTCTCAGAAATTAATTTTCACACTTGATGTACGCATCACATATCTCAGGATATTTGCTCTGAGGTATTGTAAGGCGTATTTCATTACTGAAAGATTTCTCACATTCACTACATGTATGAGGAGTCTCTCCTGTGTACATTTTCGGATGTGTAGTAATGGTCGGTGTTAAGTACAATATTTTTCATCACAAAGTACATTTAGCAGTTTTCCTCCCTCCCTGAAGAATTTCTTGGGCAGGGAGAACAGAATTATGCTACTGCAGATCTTTTGGACTGTCACAATCATGAATAAAATGCTCTGAATATCCGATGGATTTTTTAAGAAGAGGAGACATACGAGATCTATATGCAGCATGCATCTCATCAGGCTTAGGAGACAGAAGCATGTTCTGACACTTAATGAACTCCTCAGTCCTCACCCCTAAGTTGTTACCGTTATTACTAATCAGCTCTGGATTATGTGTAGAGCTCAAATTTAAAGTTGTTGCTAATCTCACGTTTTCCCCACTTCGATACTACTTGCAACTGCTACTTCACAAAGACATTGATGTGGACTTTCCTGGCATGTCTTGAACACAATTTCCATTACCTGGACATCTAAAATGAGTCATAGAAATAAAGACACAAACATACATGAGATAAAAATATTCCTTACTGTAAAGGTAATGACTTTACTTTCCCATCCTAAGTGTTAGATATTTTAAAATATAAAAGTGGAAATTAATTTGTGAGAAATATATACTTTTCTCCCTAACATATTAAGAAAATGATATTTTACAATGACCAATAATGTTTTTCTCTGTTTTAGTTCTCTTTTTATATCACAGGAAATATTTATTGAAATTACCCAACTATGTATTGCTACAGTTGTAAGCTGAGTACTACCTATAGTATACCTGCAGCTGTTTTTTTTTTCAAATACTGTTTTGTTTATACATTGAGGAATAGCTGCCTTTCTTTTATTTTTGAGAAATAATCTAAATATTGTGCTGTTTTGCATCTTTTTAAAACTTTCTTTTCTTTTCTTTTCTTTTCTTTTTTGTAGTTCATAGGCCTCGGCCCTGTCCTTGAACACTTCAGCAGAAGACTATAACCCCTATCCTTGAGCTACAGCCCCACTTCCTGTTTTCTAGAGTTAACTACAGATAAGAACTCTCAGGTCCTGAGTAGCAGATAGGATTACCTTACCCAGTTTCAATGCTGTTTGCTTTTTAACCATTAAGTGAGGAACACGAATTTTTTCTAGATTCAGCGGCCACAAGTTTGATTTATATGTCTGTTTGCCTTTGATCCAAGCAAGAACGATTCTTGAGAGTAAGGACTTACTCCTATATCCCTTCAGTTACAACTTCTCACTAAACTCTCAATTTAGGTATTTGTGGGAATTTTGAAATTTGTTTCTTTCCACTTGAAGTCTTATAAAAATTCCTTTTCTAACACTCCTGTCCCTCAGAACCATGGAAGACCAGAAAATCTCCAGCTCATTGTTTAGTTAATTTTCTTATGTATGTGGTAATAAGGAATCAAACCTGTGTCTTTGTGCATGCTAGGCAAGCACTCTACCACTAGGCTCAATTTCTGGTGGAAAGTTCTGGTTCTGAATACCAGTCTCTTCCTAACAGCAAAAAGATATTATCCTTATCAGAGAAGAATGCCCTGACTTATTCCTAGTTTGCTCAATCATTTATACTCTTAGTTTTGAAGAAATGAAATATCTTTCTTTCTTTCTTTCTTTCTTTCTTTCTTTCTTTCTTTCTTTCTTTCTTTCTTTTGTTTTGCAGTCATGGGACTTGAATTCTAGACCTGGCTGTTCTTCCTGAACTCTTCAGCTCATGGCTACTGCCCTATGTCTTTAGCCTCAACCCCACTTCTCATTTTCTATTGGTTCATTGGAGAGAAGAGTCTAAGTTGTTTTTGTGATAGGTCAGTCTTTGAACCTTGATCCTCAGATCTCAGCCTCCTAAGTAGCTAGGATTACAGGCATGAGCCACGGGCTCATGGCTTTCTCATTTTATTTTGTTTCACAGTGATTTCTACAGAGAAATCTAACTTTAACTCTACTGCCACATAGAATTCATTATATCACCCTATGATTCTTGGTGTCGGGGGTTTGGGCTAGCATGCAGAAAGACGTGGTTCAGTTCCTTGGTACTACATACAAAGAAAAAGCCAGAAGTGGTGCTATGACTCAAGAAGTAGAGAGCTAGCCTTCTGAATACCCAAGGATCATGCTCAGGCCCTGAGACCAAGCATAGGATTGGGAAAAGAAAATGATTCTTGATTCATTCACAAAGAATTCCATAGGTTCCACACAGAAATTAGGGTAACTAAGAATATTATTGCTCAGTACATCACAACATGAACTTACCAATGGGGCTCAGGCGCCAACATCAATATGAAGATGCATTCACTCACCTGTGATATTCTTGTCAGAGGAATTTCCTATCCAGAGTTCTGCACAGTGCTCTAGCTTGTCAATTAATACAGGTTTGGGAACACAGGGCCCTGTAAATTAGAAACAGTAGAGAATTATTGCTTATGCTGTGTCATCATTGCTTTAAGTTCGCAGACATCCTACTCACAAGTTATCTATTAAATCTTTTTTCTCATTTCTCACTGGCTCGATGGTTGACTTTTCCCCAGCTCTGGATTCATTTTGTATGGCATAAACTTAGCTGTCTTGCTCAAGACTAGAAAAATACCAGTTTGAGTCCCAGCTCCACTTATATGCATAGGTCTTCATGCATGCTAGGCAAGCACTTAACCACAAGGTCAAACTCTTGACACTCCACTAACATTTTTGAGGGGTTACTTGGAGTTATAGAGTTTCATGGCAATTTTTATGCCATTGCTGGCTTCAAGTTAGAATTCTTAGATTTATTCCTCATGAATATTTTAAGATTACAGGCATGAAACATTGCACCTAGTGCCAGGTTTCCATTATAAACTCACTGTTTAGTGATTTGTAGATCCTAATTCCAATAATGATATATATTCTATTCTGGATTGTTTATCCACTTACAATTACTGTGTAAGTTTGGAATGTCGTCTCCATTAGAGCAATCATAATTTAGAACTGTTGTCAAAGTATCCTGAAGGTATCCTGAAGAATGAGTACAAAATTACCTTAGGTTTTCTTTAGAAAGTAATGATATTCCTCAGGGCCTGGAATCTTTCATTTAAATAGTATTGAAAGTTTGATAAATATTCACGTATCTGCAAAATAACAAGGCACTTGGCCTTGCAAGTGATTTGACTTTTGCTCACCTAAGGACACCAGGTTGCTGTAGGTCTCCAGCATTACATCTCTGTACAGGGTCCTCTGAGCATTGTCCAGATGCTGCCACTCCTCCCAGCTGAAATCCACAGCTACATCATCAAATGACACCAGCTTCTGGAATGGCACATTTTCATCAAGTAATTAACACCGAGTTATAAACACACCATGTCTGGAATTTTATTCTTTTTTTGTTGGAATTTTATTCCTTTACTTAAATGTTTAGACTTACATGAAATATTGACCTGAAAAGCTTAGGGATGGTGCCTAGGCCCAGAGTTCAAGTCCCAAGACCCACAAAAAAATAAAAAGGCAAGCCAGGTGTTGGTGGCTCACGCCTGTCATCCTAACTACTCAGGAGACTGAGATCTGAGGACCATGGTTCAAAGCCAGCCTGGCACAAAATTCCATGAGACTCCTTTCCAATTACCCACCATAAAATGTTTAATGGCTTGTGGCATATCATATTAGAGCAATTGTGGTATCGACAAAAATTAGTCGGGGGAGTAGATTTAGGTTATAAATGGAATTATTCCATTGAAAAAGAACTACATTATATGATGACATAAGCTGGTACTGTGAGAATATTGCAAAATCTTAGGGTATCAAGTAATAATACTGTGAAGTACACCCAGAATGTTAATGTTCTATGTCTGGCATAATAGTCACTTGGGGAAGAAAATTTTTTTTCTTTTTTTTGGCTGGGGGATTTGTAAGGCTTGAACTCTGGGCCTGGGCACTGTTCCTGAGCTCTTGAACTCAAGGCTATCACCCTACCTATGAAGCCACAGTGCCATTTCCCATATTCTAGTGGTTAACTGTAGATGAGAGTCTCATAGACTTTCTAATGCCCAGGCTGGCTTTGAACCAAATCTTTAGATATCAGCCTGATATCTGAGTAGCTAGGATTACAGGTAGAAGTCACTGCACCTGGCAAGAAATTTATTTCTTGCTCTTTTATACTACAAATTTACTGTATGTTTTACTTTTTCAAAAGACTGAGGATGACCTTTGTTCTGTATATAATGGGAAGAGGAGTAGGGAGCTGTGAGCAGAAGAACTGAGGGGCAATACTCAGGGTAGGACAATAGCCTTAAACTAAAGAGCTCACGGCCCAAGGTCCAAGCCCCATGACTTTCCCCACAACCCCACAAAAAAAGGGAAAAAATTGGAGATTGGAGAGGATTTTCTAAAAAGAATATATAGAAATAGTAGTTCAAAATGTAGAAAGAAGTTCAATATTAACAGTCATGAGAAAAATTAAAATTACAATGAAATCATTACTTTAAATATGTTAATATAAATATAGTTTTAAACAAAAAGATCCATATACACACACACAAACACACACACACACACACACGCACATAGAAAAAACAACTTTCAAAGTCTAACTATTACTGGGAAGGTAGTGAGAAGAAGTAGAACTTTGGAATAGTTCTGCAAGGAATGTAAAACAATCAAAAATTGTGTGGAGAGTGCTAAAAAAGTACTAAATATAGAATTACATAGAAATATGGTCCAACACTTCTATTTCTAGATTTGTACCTAACGGAAGAGAAAGCAGAGACTAGAACAAATATGTGGAGAATCCATTCACAACTATTAATAATAATCGAAAGAGAGAAATATGCAAAACAATGCATTGAAAAGGAAGAACATTTTACTCTATTTTACAGATGAATCTTGATTACAGTAAACTAAAAATACAGCAGTCATAAAGGAAGAGCTATGGTATGTTTTCCCTTCCAGAGCTTCCAAGGATCAACAAACCCTTAGAGCCAAAAAGCACAATGGTTCCAGAGAATGGAGTAGAGAGGAACAGGAGCTGAATGTTTAATGATTATACATGGAAGATGACAATTGCTCTAGATGGGTAGAAAGAAGAGAGAACTGTACCCTAAACAATGGTTATGTAGCCACACAGGATGGGACACACCTATACTCCCTGATCTTGGGAAACTCAAGAAGGATTTCTAGCCATCCTAGATGCAAGGAAAGATCTATCATAAAAACTAATGTGGAGGGGCTGGGAGTTTGGCATAGTTGTAAAGTGCTTGTATGAAGACGAAGGTTCAATTCCGCAGTACCACATACACAGAAAAAACCAGAAGTAGTGCTGTGGCTCAAGTACAAGATCACTAGGCTTGAGGAAAGCTGAAGAACAGTGCTCAGACCGAGTTCCAGGCAAAGGACTTGTTTAAAAAAAAACCAGACAGCTGAGCATGATGGGGTGGTGGCTCACTTCTATAATCCTAGCTACTCAGGAGGCTGAGATCTGAGGATCAAGGTTTAAAGCCATCCTGGCACAAAAAGACGTGAGACTCTTATCACCAATTTACCTTTAGAAAATGGGAAGTGGGGATTGGCTCCGGGGTAAGGTGATAGCCTGGAGCTGAAGAGCTCAGGGATAGTGTCCCTGGAAAAATTTGGATTCTGTGAATTTTATCAGGCATATAAATGTCTTTTTTTGCTGTTGAAATAACAAATTGTTTGGAAACATTTTAAAAGTTTTTACCTAGAAATGTACACTACAAATGAAATTAATAACAAACAAAAAATATGCAAAAGATACAAATTATCACAATATGGGTATCCTGCTTCTGTATCTTTTCACTGACTCCTGTTCAAATGAGTCACATATTCTGAATCATTTCTCCCAGTCGATATATGCAACACATGTTAGATTGTACTGAACTTCTTTTGAAATCAAAAGCAAATACTAAGCAAATGTGTGTTAGATTTTGTCAACAGTGATATTTCAAATATAAATCCCTACTCATTGCATTATTTAATATCAATGACGGAATCTAACTTACACTGTTAGAATCTTCAATCTTTTGAGAATCTTCAAAAGGGTGTGTAAATATTTAGGATCATTATGTCTTCCTGGAGGAAAGATCCCTTTAGTAGTATGTAGTCACCTTCTTTGTCTTTTCTTACTAATTTTAGTTTGAAGTCTATTGTGTCTGATATGATGATGGATGGCAACTCCAGCATGTTTATGGGGGCAGTTAGCTTGATAGAGTTTATTCCAACCTCTCACTTTCAAAAGATGATTGTTTTTGGGTAAGATGTGTCTCTTGAAGACAGCAGAACGATGGCTCTTGCTTTTTGATCCAACTAGACAGCCTATGCCGTTTAATTGGAGAGTTAAGTCCATTGATATTGAGAGTTAGGATTGAGAGATATTTATTAGTTCCTACCATTTTTAAAAGCTTTTAGTAGGGCCTGTGTCTTGACAGTTCTTGTGGTCCTTAGATGGTATGCTTTTTAGGTGCCATTTCTTTCCCTATATTGCATTTATTTTGGTTTTCTATGTATAGAGCATCTTTAAGAATTCTCTGTAGTGTTGGCTTTGCTTCGACATATTGTTGCAGCTTTTCCCTGGAATGGAATGTTTTTATTGTTCCCTCAGGTATTAATGAGAGCTTAGCTGGCTACACTATTCTTGGTTGGTAGTTATTTGATTTAAGGGCATGACATATATGCTTCCAGTCACTTCGTGCTTGCATGGTCTCTGCTGAGAATTCTGGGGTTATTCTGATTGGTTTGCCTTTATAGGTTACTGATCCCTTTTCCCTGGCTGCCTTTAGGATCTTTCCTTTCGTTTCTATTGATCCAGTTCGGATCACAATGTGGCGGTGGGATGTTCTTTTCTGGTCAGATCTGTTTGGGGTTCTAAAAGCTTCTCGTATCTGGATGGGCCTGCCCTTCTGGATATTTGGGAAATTCTCTGAGATGATTCCCTGAAGTATATTTCCAATACCATTGACCTCTTTCTCCACGCCCTCCTCAATACCAACTAGCCTTAAATTAGGCTTCCTAATTGTATCTTGGACCTCCTGAAGCGCTCTCTCAATTTTCCTAGATTTGGATTGTCTCATTTTCTGTTCTTTCTCTATAATACCTAAATTATCTTCAGCTCCGTAAATTCTCTCCTCTGCATTGTCTAACCTGCTATCAAAGCTATCTACTTTATTTTTCATCTCCCTTGCTTCTAATTGTTCACTTTTCATGCCTTGCATCTCTTGTTTTAGATCATGTATGGATTTCTTTATCTCCTTGATTTCCCTTTGAGTGGTTAGCTCCGTAGCTTTATTTTCTTTGGACATTTGCTGGAGTTTGGTCACGTTTTTATTTGTGGATTCTATGAATTCATCCATCTTTCTATGAAAAACCTTTGTTATGGCCTCCTTTATGGCTTCTTCTTTATCATTATCTCCTTGTTTATGCTTTCCTCTTGTTCAGCTATGGCTTCCTCCATTATCTCTTTCTTTATATTTTCACATTTTCCATTAATGATGTTTATCAATTGCATTTGTGTAGCACTTGGAAGACTCTCCTCTAGGTGTGCCAGTGACTGTTCCATTGTCTGTTACACTGGGTGGGGATGTTGTTTCTTGATTTGACATTTTCTTGAGTTTCTTTTTCTGCCCATTTGAAAATGGGAGCAAGATTACTACTAAATACGATTATAGTTTTTCAGATATAACCAACCTAGAGCTCTGTAGCTGGCAGACACTAGATGTTCACAAGTTTTGATTGGTATTATCACTTTCTTTTTGTGCACTTACAGACCAGTCTAATACAACCACTGATAAGTGATTTATACCCAAAACAATAAGCCTCTCAATCCAATCTCTATTGTCTTTAAGTCCCTCTGAGCCTAGAGAATCATTAACCACCTACATATACTATACTGCTCAACAGCCATCAAGTGTAGATCCGTGCAGTATAAGGGTTGAAAGACGAGCAGAGGTCCAGAGATAGAAAAAAAGAATGTGAGAGGTCAGGGGAGGTTCAAGAGGATTAACGGAGGAGTGTAAGAATATTGTAGTAATGAAGAAAAGTTATAGCATAAGGATAACAGACCTAAGTTGGTAAGTAGGTAGCATATTTGAGTACAAAGTTTGGAAAGTATTAGAATAAAACCTATGTGCTGCTGCACGACTAGCTCTTAGCCCAACCAGTGGCCTCACAGTGCACCATGAGATGGATCTGTTTTTCTTGTCTACGTTGAGGGAAAGGGGTATTTCACAAGATGCAGAAGCGAAGATTTCAGAAGCAAATGCTGTGAGTGAATTAGCTCGTAAAAAGCATTTTCATTTTCTTTTATCTTTCTGCCAGTCTTGGGGCTTGAATTCAGGGCCTGAGCACTGTCCTCGGGTTTTCTCAAGTCTAGCCCTCTGCCACTTGAGCCACTGTGCCACATCTAGATTTTCTATCTATGTGATACCGAGCAATCAAACCCAGATCTTCATGGATGCTAGGCGAGCACTCTACCACTATGCCAAACTCTCAACTATGACATAGAAATTATAAAGTCATCATCATCATGTCAAAATATCCTTTCTCCTACAAAGAATGAACCCTTATCTATGTGTGTAATGCTTTTTTTTAGATTTCACTAATTCTTCTGTGTTTTTCCCTCTTGCATTTTTTACACATGACAGCAAAGCTAATCATCAGGAAAAAATTGATTAGGATACAGAAACCTAATAATATCCTAGTAGATTGACGTCAAAAATATGTGCAAGATGCCCTGTGTGTTTGACCTAGAGGTAGAGTCCTTGGCTACCACGCAAAAAGGCTCAGGTTTGATTCCTCATTACCACATACATAGAAAACGCTGCAAGTGGTGCTGTGGCTCGGTGGGACAGCTAAAGCCTAAAGAAAGCCCAAGAACAATGTTCACACTCTGAGGTCAAGTCCCAAGACTAGCGAAAACAAAAAAAATTCGACCAGGCGCAAAATGCAGGCAGAGAAGGCACTGTGAAGCAAATGTTTTGTAAAGGATGAGGGCAATATTGACCCTTAAGTTTGGATCTTACCGAAGAAAGGCTCCTTGAGCCTGAGACCAGACTGGTAGTAGGGCCTAGTGGAAGACATTGGAAATGGACAAATAAGGTGTGCTGTTTACTACATCCACATGTATATTGTGAGATTGATGGAGAGATTCAGCCTCCAGTATGTCTTTGGTGAGGTCTTCTGTGAGCAAGGATCTTTGGTCATTGGGCCCTGAAAGGTGACCCTGCCTCCCTCACAATGGAACAGAATATGGAACCGTGGTAACCAAGCCACTGTAACTAACAACCAGCTCAAGCCAGCTCACTTGGCCTGTGGCTCAGGAGGAAGAAAGATGTTGCTGTGCTGTTGCCAAAGGTCTGGAAACTCGAGTCTCAGGCATGGAAGTTGTGGATGTCTTACTGGAAGATGTACATGCTAGATCTTTGCCAAGCCACAAATCCAGTATAACAGGCCTTTCTCTAAGAAGAAGGCCAGGAAAATCCAGGGCAACCATATGAGGTAAATTTCTAAGAAGAAATGTATTTGACCCCATCATCCTCCCCACACACTACAACTTTTTTTTTCATTTTTTTATTGTAATTAGTAAAAGGGTTACATGATATTTGCCAGATAGAAGGTGCATGAATTCACATGCATTGATACCCTTTCACATGTCTTGGTACCCATTTCCCTCCAACCCCACAACTCCCACCCATCTTGGTTTTCCCCACTTCCCTATCAAATTTCAAATAACCAAATACAAATAAATTCACTATATCAGATAACAAAGGGTGATACAATACCAATATGGGATAACCAAGGGACAGCAAAGGAGATGAGAGACAACATAGTACATTAAGGACAACAATCATTAATTATATGGCTTTTGTTTCACTATCCTGGAGGTCCTTTCAATTAGCTTCACATTATATGGCCTTATATATGGCCTTTTGCTCTATTGCAAATCTCTGCTAGTAGAGCCCAATGTTTCTATTGATTATGACGAATGAGGGAAACCACTGAGCCTAAGTTCCTTTGAGTCTGGCTTACTTCACTTCATATGATTGGTTCTAAGTCTTTTCATATCCTAACAAATGGGCCGATGTCATTCTTTCTGACAGCAGCATAGAATTCCATTGTGTACAAATACCACAACTGGTTGATCCACTCATCAACTGAGGGACATCTGGGTTGGTTCCATATCTTTGCTATGGTGAATAGCGCTGCAAAGAACATTGTTGTGCTAGTGGGTTTAGTATGCCCTTGTTTCTGGATTGTTGGGTAAATGCCAAGTAGTGGAATTGCTGGGTCATAGGGGAGTTCTATGTTTAGCCTTTTGAGGCACTGGCACACTGTTTTCCATAGTGTTTGAACGAGTTTGCACTCCCACCAACAGTGTAGTAGTGATCCCTCCTGGCCACATCCCCTCCAGCATCTGTTGTCATTCGTTGTCCTGATCCTGGCCATTCTAACTGGAGTGAGTTGGAATCTTAGAGTTCTTTTGATATGCAATTCTTTTATGACCAGAGATGTTGAGCATTTCTTCATGTGTCTATAGGCCATTTTTGTTTCTTCTTCAGAGAAGACTCTCTTTAAGTCTTTGGCCCATTTTTTTAATGTGATGGGTGTTACTTTGGAGGTTAGTTTTGGAGTGATTCAATTTTTTGAGTTGTTGATATATTTTAGATATGAGGCCTTTTTCGTTGTTTGGTTGGTGAAGATCTTCTCCCACTCTGTATGCTTCCTGATTAGTTTACTAGCTATATCCATTGCCATACAAAATTTCTGCAGTTTAATGCAGTCCCACGTATCCAGCCTTTCTCTGATTTGTTGTGATTCTTGGTCCTTATTAAGAAAGTTTCGACCTGTGCCAAGGAGGCCTAGTGTATCTCCTATTCCTTCCTGTAAACTTTTCAGTGTGTCAATTTTACCTCCAGGTCTTTGATCCATTTGGAGTTAATTCGAGTGCAAGGTGACAAAGAAGGATTCAACTTTAGTTTTCTGCTGGTGCTTAACCAGTTCTGCCAGCACAACTTGTTGAAGAGGCTATCTTTCTTCCATTTTATTTTTTTGGATCCCTTGTCAATGATTTGGTGGTCATATGTCTATGGTTTAATATCTGGGTCCGCAGTTCTATTCCTTTGGACTTCAGGCCTGTTCTTGTGCCAGTACCAAGCAGTTTTGAGAATTATAGCTCTGTAATAGAGTCTAAAGTTTGGAATTGAAATTCCTCCAGCGCTGTTCTTTCTGCTAAGAAGTGTTTTTGCTATGCGGGGTCTTTTATTATTCCATATGATATTTTGAATTGCCTCTTCTATTTCCTTAAAGAATGACATTGGGATGTTGATGGGTATTGCATTGAATTTGTAGATAGCCCTTGGCAAGATTGTCATTTTCACAATGTTGATTCTTCCAGTCCAGGAGCATGGGAGGTTTTTCCATTTCCTTAGTTCTGCTTTAATTTCCTTTTTTAGGGTTTTAAAATTTTCATCTAAACGGTCCTTTACATTCTTAGTTAAGCTAATTCCTAGGTACTTTATTTTCTTTGAGGCTATTGTGAAAGGAGTTTCTTTCCTGATTATTGCCTCGTTCCTCTCACTGTTGGCGTAAAGGAAGGCCGTTGATTTGTGAGGGTTGATTTTATGGCCTGCTACCCTTCCAAAGCTTTGAATCAGGTCAAGGAGCATGGGAGTAGAGTCTATAGGATTCTTTAAATACAGAATCATGTCATCTGCAAAGAGGGATAGTTTTATTTCCTCTTTCCCTACTTGGATCCACTTTATGCTGGCTTCTTGCCTTATTGCACTGCCTAGGAATTCTAGTACTATGTTAAAAAGGAGTGGAGAGAGTGGGCATCCTTGTTTAGTTCCTGATTTTAGAGGGAATGGCTTTAGAGTTTTACCATTAAGTGTAATAGTAGCAGTGGGTTTCTCATACACAGCCTTTATTACATTGAGAAATGTTCCATGGATTCCTAGTTTCTCCACATCTTTTAATACAAAGGGGTTATGGATCTTGTCAAATGCCTTTTCCGCATCTATTGAGACAATCATGTGATTTTTGTCCTTGCTCCTGTTGATGTGTTGAATTATATTAATTGATTTGTGTATGTTGAACCAGCTTTGCCTCCCTATGATGAATCCAGTTTGATCACAGTGTATAATTTTTTTGATGAGTTGTTGTAGGCGGTTGGCCAGTATTTTGTTGAGAAGTTTTGCATCGATGTTCATCAAAGAAATGGGTCTATAGTTCTCTTTCTTTGATGAATCTCTGTCTGGTTTGGGATGAGGGATATACTGGCTTCACAGAATGAGTTTGGTAAACAACCTTCATTTTCAATTTCGTTGAAGAGCTTGAGGAATATTGGTGTGAGCTCTGCTTGAAGACCTTATAGAATTCAGCTGTGAATCCGTCTCGCCCTGGACTCTTTTTAAGTGGAAGTTGTCTAATTTACATTTCTATTTCAGAGCTTGAAATAGGCCTGTTGATTTGGGTTAGCTCTGATTGGTTCCGTGTGGGTATGTTAATATTGTCTAGGAATTCATCCATTTCTTCTAGTTTCTCAAATTTGTTAGCGTAAAGGTTTGAGAAGTATTCCCTCATGATATTCTGGATCTTGGTAATTTCTGTCGTGATATTACCATTTTCATCTGCGATTTTGTTTATTTCGATATGCTCTCTTCTTTTTTTGGTAAGATTTGCTAAGGGTTTGTCAATTTTGTTAATTCTTTCAAAGAACCAACTCCTTGTTTTGTTGATTCTTTGTATAGTGTTTTTTTATCCCACATCATTTAATTCTGCTTTGATTTTAATAATTTGCTTTCTCCTAATGGGGTTAGGGTTGGTTTCTTGCTCTTTTTCCAGGAGGTTAAGGTGAGACATTAACTAGTTGATTTGCCATTTTTCCAAGTTGCTGTTGTAGGCACTCAGCGCTATAATTTTCCTCTGAGTACTGCCTTTGTTGTGTCACTAAGGAGTTGATATTTTTGTGCTCCTTATTGTTAAATTTCATAAACAGTTGGATATCTGTTCTGATCTCTTCGATTGCCCATTGTTTTTGATTCAACAATGTGTTGTTCAGTCTCCATGAGTTACAGGGTTTTCTTTGGTGGAGATGTGTGTTCAGTTCCAATTTCATGCCTTTATGGTCTGAGAGTGTGCATGGAATAATTTCAGTGTTTCTGAATCTGTCCAGGTTTGTTTTATGGCCTAAGATGTGGTCTATTTTGGAAAATGTTCCATGTGCTGCTGAAAAAAACGTATATTGTGTTGTTACTGGGTGGAATATTCTGCAGATGTCTGTTAGATCTAGTTGGTCTATATAGTTGTTCAGTTCTCAGATTTCTCTGTTGAGTTTTTGCCTTGTTGATCTGTCCATAGGTGAGAGTGGTGTGTTGAACTCACCAACAATCACTGTATTTCAATCTATGTATGGTTTCAGTGTAAGTAAAGTTTGCTTGATAAAGTTTGGAGCTCCGGGATTGGGTGCGTAAATATTTAGGATCGTTATGTCTTCCTGGAGGAAAGATCCCTCTAGTAGTATGTAGTTACCTTCTTTGTCTTTTCTTACTAATTTTAGTTTGAAGTCTATTGTATCTGATATGAGGAGGCAACTCCAGCCTGTTTATGGGGGCAGTTAGCTTGATAGAGATTATTCCAACCTCTCACTTTCAAAAGATGATTGTTTTTGGGTAAGATGTGCCTCTTGAAGACAGCAGAACGATGGCTCTTGCTTTTTGATCCAACTAGACAGCCTATGCCGTTTAATTGGAGAGTTAAGTCCATTGATATTGAGAGTTAGGATTGAGAGATATTTATTAGTTCCTACCATTTTTAAAAGCTTTTAGTAGGACCTGCGTCTTGACAGTTCTTGTGGTCCTTAGATGGTATGCTGTTTAGGTGTCATTTCTTTCCCTATATTGCATTTATTTTGGTTTTCTATGTATAGAGCATCTTTGAGAATTCTCTGTAGTGTTGGTTTTGCTTCGACATATTGTTGCAGCTTTTCCCTGGAATGGAATGTTTTTATTGTTCCCTCAGTTATGAATGAGAGCTTAGCTGAATACAGTATTCTTGGTTGGTATTTATTTGATTTAAGGGCATGACATATATGCTTCCAGTCACTTCGTGCTTACATGGTCTCTGCTGAGAGATCTGCGGTTATTCTGATTGGTTTGCCTTTATAGGTTACTGATCCCTTTTCCCTGGCTGCCTTTAGGATCTTTTCTTTCATTTCTATTGATCCAGTTCGGATCACAATGTGGCGTTGGGTTGTTCTTTTCTGGTCAGGTCTGTTTTGGGTTCTAAAAGCTTTTTGTATCTGGATGGGCCTGCCCTCTGGATATTTGGGAAATTCTCTGAGATGATTCCCTGAAGTATATTTCCAATACCATTGACCTCTTTCTCCACGCTCTCTCTCAATACCAACTAGCCTTAAATTAGGCTACCTAATTGTATCTTGGACCTCCTGAAACGCTCTGTCATATTTCCTAGATTTGGATTGACTCATTTTCTATTCTTTTTCTATAATAACTAAATTATCTTCAGCACCGGAAATTCTCCCCTCTGCATTGTCTAACCTGCTATCAAAGCTATCTACTTTATTTTTCATCTCCCTTGCTTCTAATTGCTCATTTTTGATGCCTTGCATCTCTTGTTTTAGATCATGTATGGATTTCTTTATCTCCTTGATTTCCTTTTGAGTGTTTAGCTCAGTAGCTTTATTTTCTTTGGACATTTGCTGGATTTTGGTCACGTTTTTATTTGTGGATTCTATGAATTCATCCATCTTTCTTTGAAAAACCTTTATTATGGCCTCCTTTATGGCTTCTTCTTTTTCACTTATCACCTTGTTTATGGTTTCCTCTTGTTCAGCTATGGCTTCCTCCATTATCTCTTTCTTTATATTTTCACATTTTCCATTAATGATGTTTATCAATTGCATTTGTGTAGCTCTTGGAAGACTCTCCTCTAGGTTTGCCAGTGACTGTTCCATTGTCTGTTTACATTGGGTGGGGGATGTTGTTTCTTGATTTGACATTTTTCTTGAGTTTCTTGTTCTGCCCATTTGAAAATGGGAACAAGATTACTACTAAATACGATTATAGTTTTTCAGATATAACCAACCTAGACCTCTGTAGCTGGCAGAGAGTAGATATTCACAAGTTTGGATTGGTATTATCACTCTTTCTTTTTGTGCACTTACAGACCAGTCTAATACAACCACTGATATGCGATTTATACCCAAAACAATAAGCCTCTCAATCCAATCTCTATTGTCTTTAGGTCCCTCTGAGCCTAAAGAATAACTAACCACCTACATATACAATACTGCTCAACAGCCATCAAGTGTAGATCCGTGCAGTATAAGGGTTGAAAGACTAGCAGAGGTCCAGAGATAGAAAAAAAGAATGAGGGAGGTCAGGGGAGGTACAAGAGGATTAACGTAGGAGTGTAAGAATATTGTAGTAATGAAGAAAAGGTATAGCATAAGGCTAACTGACCTAAGTTGGTAAGTAGATAGCATATTTGAGTACAAAGTTTGGAAAGTATTAGAATAAAACTTATGTGTTGCTGCACGAATAGATCTTAGCCCAACCAGTGGCCTCACAGTGGACCATGGGATGGATCTGTTTTTTTTCTCTATGTTGAGGGAAAGGGGTATTTCACAAGATGCAGAAGTGAAGATTTCAGAAGGCAATGCTGTGAGTGAATTAGCTCGTAAAAGGAATTTTTATTTTCTTTTATCTTTCTGCCACTCTTGGGGCTTGAATTCAGGGCCTGAGCACTGTCCTCGGGTTTTCTCAAGTCTAGCCCTCTGCCACTTGAGCCACAGTGCCACATCTAGATTTTCTATCTATGTGATACTGAGCAATCAAACCCAGATCTTCATGGATGCTAGGCAAGCACTCTACCACTATGCCAAACTCTCAACCCTGACATAGTAATTATAAAGTCATCATCATCATATCAAAATATCCTTTCTCCTACAAAGAATCAACACTTATCTATGTGTGTAATGCTTTTTTTAAAATTTCCCTAATTCTTCTGTGTTTTTCCCTCTTGCATTTTTTACACATGACAGCAAAGCTAATCATCAGGAAAAAATTGATTAGGATACAGAAACCTAATAATATCCTAGTAGATTGACGTCAAAAATATGTGCAAGTTGCCTTGTGTGTTTGACCTAGTGGTAGAGTTCTTGGCTACCACGCAAAAAGACTCAGGTTTGATTCCTCATTACCACATACATAGAAAATGCTGCAAGTGGTGCTGTGGCTCTGTGGGACAACTAAAGCCTAAAGAAAGCCCAAGAACAATGCTCACACTCTGAGGTCAAGTCCCAAGACTAGCGAAAACAAAAAAAAATTCGACAAGGGCAAAATGCAGGCAGAGAAGGCACTGTGAAGCTAAAGTTTCGTAAAGGATGAGGGCAATATTGACCCTTAAGTTTGAATCTTATCTAAGAAAGGCTCCTTCAGCCTGAGACCAGACTGGTAGTTGGGCCTAGTGGAAGACATTGGGAATGGACAAATAAGGTGTGCTGTTTACTACATCCACATGTATTTTGTGAGATTGGAGGAGAGATTCAGCCTCCACTATGTCTTTGGTGAGGTCTTCTGTGAGCAAGGATCTTTGGTCATTGGGCCCTGAAAGGTGACCCTGCCTCCCTCACAATGGAACAGAATATAGAACGCTGGTAACTAAGCCACTGTAACTAACAACCAGATCAAGCCAGCTCACTTGGCCTGTGGCTCAGGATGAAGAAAGATGTTGCTGTGTTGTTGACAAAGGTCAGGAAACTCGAGTCTCAGGCATGGAAGTTGTAGATGTCTTACTCGAAGATGTACATGCTAGATCTTTGCCAAGCCACAAATCCAGTATAACAGGCCTTTCTCTAAGAAGAAGGCCAGGAAAATCCAGGGCAACCAGATGAGGTAAATTTCTAAGAAGTAATGTATTTGACCCCATCATCCTCCCCACACACTACAACTTTCTTTTTTTTCACTTTTTTATTGTAATTAGTAAAAGGGTTACATGATATTTGCCAGGTAGAAGGTGCATTAATTCACATACATTGATACCCTTTCATATGTCCTGGTACACATTTCCCTCCAAACCCACACCCCCCCCATCTTGGTTTTCCCCCCTTCCCTATCAAATTTCAAATATCCAAATACAAATAAATTCAATATACCAGATAACAAAGTGAGATAATATACCAATATGGGATAACCAAGGGACAGCAAAGGAGATGAGAGACAACATAGTACATTAAGGACAACAATCATTCATTATGTGGCTTTCGTTTCAATATCCTGGAGGTCCTTTCAATTAGCTTCACATTATATGGCCTTATATATGGCCTTTTGCTCTATTGCAAATCTCTGCTAGTAGAGCCCAAGGTTTCTACTGATTATGACGAATGAGGGAAACCACTGAGCCTAAGTTCCTTTGAGTCTGGCTTACTTCACTTGATATGATTTGTTCTAAGTCTTTCCATATCCTAACAAATGGGGCGATGTCATTTTTCTGGGTTGGTTGCATATCTTTGCTATTTTGAATAGCGCTGCAATGAACATTGTTGTGCTAGTGGGTTTAGTATGCCCTTGTTTCTGGATTGTTGGGTAAATGCCAAGTAGTGGAATTGCTGGGTCATAGGGGAGTTCTATGTTTAGCCTTTTGAGGCACTGCCACACTGCTTTCCATAGTGGTTGAACGAGTTTGCACTCCCACCAACAGTGTAGTAGTGATCCCTCCTGGCCACATCCCCTCCAGCATCTGTTATCATTCGTTTTCCTGATCCTTGCCATTCTAACTGGAGTGAGGTGGAATCTTAGAGTTCTTTTGATATGCAATTCTTTTATGACCAGAGATGTGGAGCATTTCTTCATGTGTCTATAGGCCATTTTTGTTTCTTCTTCAGAGAAGACTCTCTTTAAGTCTTTGGCCCATTTTTTCATGGGATGGGTATTACTTTGGAGGTTAGTTTTGGAGTGATTCAATTTTTTGAGTTGTTGATATATTTTAGATATGAGGCCTTTTCCGTTGTTTGGTTGGTGAAGATCTTCTCCCAATCTGTAGGCTTCTTGACTAGTTTACTAGCTATATCCGTTGCCATACAAAAGCTCTGCAGTTTAATGCAGTCCCACTTATCCAGCCTTTCTCTGATTTGTTGTGATTCTTGGTCCTTATTAAGAAAGTTTCGACCTGTGCCAAGGAGGCATATTGTATCTCCTATTCCTTCCTGTAAACTTTTCAGTGTGTCAATTTTACCTCCAGGTCTTTGATCCATTTGGAGTTCATTCTAGTGAAAGGTGACAAAGAAGGATCCAACTTTAGTTTTCTGCTGGTGCTTAACCAGTTCTGCCAGCACAACTTGTTGAAGAGGCTATCTTTCTTCCATTCTATTTTTTTTGGCTCCCTTGTCAAAGATTAGATGGCCATAGGTCTGTGGTTTAATATCTGGGTCCGCAGTTGTATTCCATTGGACTTCAGGCCTGTTCTTGTGCCAGTACCAAGTTGTTTTGAGAATTATAGCTCTGTAATAGAGGCTAAAGTTTGGAATGGAAATTCCTCCAGCGCTGTTCTTTCTGCTAAGAAGTGTTTTTGCTATGCGGGGTCTTTTATTATTCCATCTGAAATTTTGAATTGCCTCTTCTATTTCTTTAAAGAATGACTTTGGGATGTTGATGGGCATTGCATTGAATTTGTAGATAGCCCTTGGCATGATTGTCATTTTTACAATGTTGATTCTTCCAATCCAGGGGCATGGGAACTGTTTCCATTTCCTTAGTTCTGCTTTAATTTCCTTTTTTAGGGATTTAAAATTTTCATCTAACCGGTCCTTTACATTCTTAGTTAAGTTAATTCCTAGGTACTTTATTTTCTTTGAGGCTATTGTGAAAGGAGTTTCTTTATTGATTATTGCCTCGCTCCTCTCACTGTTGGAATAAAGGAAGGCAGTTGATATGTGAGGGTTGATTTTATGGCCTGCTACCCTTCCAAAGCTTTGAATCAGCTCAAGGAGCTTGGGAGTAGAGTCTATAGGATTCTTTAAATACAGAATCATGTCATCTGCAAAGAGGGATAGTTTTATTTCCTCTTTCCCTACTTGGATCCCCTTTATGCTTGCTTCTTGCCTTATTGCACTGCCTAGGAATTCTAGTACTATGTTAAAAAATAGTGGAGAGAGTGGGCATCCTGAATGCTACCCCTTAGCACTTTTATGCAAAGCTTAAGCCTGTGGCATTTTAAGCACAATTCAATGATCTGTTTTTTGCTGGTTAATTAGAGGTAATAATCTTATGGAATTTATTGCATGGCTGATTTTGAACTGGAATCCTCAGGTCTCAGCTTATGTTGAGTAGCTAGGATTACAGTACTTTTTCAACCTGTATGCTCATACCCATCGCTTCTGATCCAAACACTCATTGTTCAATTTAACTAACAAGATGTGAGGAAAGATGATTGACTGTAATTTACTAGATGGGCTTCTAGTGAGTATATATTTCCACTTCCACTCTGAAGCCAGGGAAATGTTTCTGGTACATGTTTCAACTATCTCCCAAAGAGGAAATAATGTGTGAGTACGTTTGCTAGTATTTCAGATAGGAGATGGACTTTGGTGTTTGGAACCTGTTGGGCAGAGTGAATCAGCTGGCCTGTGATAACACAGATGATGTTTCAGACAGGAATATTTTCATCCCACACAGACTTAATCCAGATCCTTGGATTTCAGGCCTTGAGTAGATAGAATTACAAGTGTGAGCTTCCACCACCACCTGGTTCATTTTGGAAACCTTAATTGCTTCTCATTTGGTCCTTTCCTTTTTTGGAAGATTGATCTAAGCTGGCTGATTGTGCATCACAATGAAGTGATTGGCCTCAGGAATTGCAAATATTTGTTTCATCAGCATTGAATGAATGAAGTTGATCTAAACCCAATAGTATTTTCCTTCTGATAAATAGGGAACTTACTTATATCATTTTTCCTTCCCTTTGCTTTCCCAAAGCAAGCAACATGTTTCTTAAAAACTATACTTCATGAGAATATTATAATTAGAAGCTATCTTCTGCACACTTCAGAATAGTCCTTGCATTTATAAACTTATATTACAGTATTAGGCAGAAGAATGGTGACTGTTAGTTTCATAACTATTTCATATGTTTTACTCTTTAAGGCTCATTAACTCAAGAAGCGATTAAATACATTTAGATAATAGTAGAACATAGCTGCTGCTGATTTGATGTGTGTGCAGATGATACACAGATTTATTAGGATTACTCAAAAGTTTTCTTCAAATTTTCAGTAGTAGACTGCTATGCTAACTGGAAGGTGATAGTAATGATGCTGAAATTCCATGAATCAGCTGTGAAGCAGAATTTCAGGGGAGAGTATTTGCTAGGGACTTAATTTCTAAGACGCATATCAAGAATATTGAACTATAACACCAAATGATGGAGGATTCAGCGTCACATTTTGTTTGTTTTATGCAAGTCCTGGGACTTGAACCCAGGGCCTGGGAACTGTCTTCAAATGTTTTTTTTTTGCTTCAGGCTAGTGTTCTACCACTTGATCCACAGCTCCACTTCCAGATTTTTGGTAATGAACTGTAAATCAGAATATCATGCAATTTGTTTGGGCTGGATTCAAACCTGATTCTGTGTAGATAGGATTCCAAGTGTGAGCGCACAGAGCCTGGCTAGTATCATTCATCATTCAAGTCATGGGACTGCAATTCTGCACCTGGGTCTTGTCACTGAGCTTTTCAGCTCAAGACTACTGCCCTATCCCTTGAGCCATAGGGCCACTTCTGGGTTTCTGGTGGTTAATTGGAGATAAGAGTCACATGGACTTCAGTGCCCAGGCTGACTTTGAACTGCTATCCTTGGATCTCAGCCCCTTGATTAGCTACATTTACAAGAGTGAGCCACCATACCCGGCTAAATTATTTTTTAAGTTAATTTTTTTTGTTAAGTCAATATATAGTTGGCATACGGTTTCATAAGTAATGAACACATTTCTTAAGAAAATTGTTATCCCCTCCCTCATTTTTCTCTGTTTTCCTACCCTCAGCCCCCTCTACACCCAGATTGTTCAGTTCATTTCCGTTTAGTGTCTTCCAAGTATCACTGTTCAATTGGTTCACCCTTTTTCCTTTGTTTTTTTTTTACCATTTCATTATACCCTCTCCATTCCCCAAATCACATAAACCTATGTACAAGACACAGGGTACCCGAATTCAACACAGTGACTACAGAGAATAAAACTAAAGGGAAAAAGAAGAAAAGAGGTAAAAAGCAAAGAAAATGAAAGAACATCATACAGTACCTTAGAAGCAACAACACTGAAAAAACAAAACATAAAACCTTGGGCTGAAAATGAAGCTTGCCTAGCATGTATGAAACCCTGGATTCCATTCCTCAGCACCACATAAACAAAAACTGGAAGTGCCACTGTGACTCAGCTGGTAGATTTCTAACGTTCAGCAGAGTGTCTCCAAGTGACAAAAATCTGTCACATTTAAGTCAGGCTTCAAAACTTTGCTAGGAACCAGTTACGTGATTTGGAAGAAAGTCCAATTTTCAAAAAATCACTAGCCAGGCTCTGGAGGGTCATAATTGTCATTCTACTAGCCAGGGAGAAGGTGATTCAAAGCCTTTGCAAGCAAAAAAACGAAAATAAAAAAAACTGTAAGATTCTTCTCTCCACTTATCCACCCAAAAACTAAGTGGAGTTGTGGCTAAAACTGGTACAGCATTAGCCTTGAGGAAAAAGAACTAAGAGACCTTGCCCAGGTCCAAAGTTCAAGCTCCCCACCAAGAAAGAAAAAAAAGGAGTCCAGACACCTTAGTTTCAAAAGTATATCTGGATATCTTAGTAGATTTTTCTGATCTTTCCTCATTCATCTCATGGAACCACATAATCTTGATCCTGATCTGACTAAGAGCCTGCATTGTGCTTAATAAATTCATTCCACATATTCCAGTAGAATCTGGACAGCTAACAGCCACTTACCAATGCTTTATTCTACGTTTAGGCCAGTATGTCTTCATACCATCTACACAGTCAGCTATATCATCTTTCCAGAAGTAGCATTGAGTGTAGAACACTCAGAACTAAAATAATTGCATAAAGATGCAATAAACCCCTTGATTCATTAAGAAAATTTCTGTACCACTTAGAGCAAGTACATTAGTGCTATTTACCTCTAGCCTCTTTTTTTAAAAAAATTTATTAACATTGAATTTTACATCATATTTCAAATGTCATGTTTAACCAACAAGTATTCAAGAAGGGAATCGCTATACAATCACTGGCACATAACTTTTAGAATATAGTAAAAATTAAGCTGAGTCTTGGTATGTCATAGATACAGATTAATCTATAATAAAACACATGTCTATAGAGTGTATAATCTATCCTAGATATTTATGTCTATGTAGGTATGTTTATATCTCCAAAATTATGTCCAGAATTTGGGTATCAACTATTCAATCATCGCTCTACTACTGTTTTAAACTAATATCCATATATTAAGGATACCATGTACCTTTTGTTCCTTGGTCTTGACTTATCTCACTCGGCAGGATTCACTCTAATTTCATCCACTACCCCAAAAATGCCATTATTATTTTTGTCTGTGCAGATCTTCTTTTTATGTATTTATTTTTATTGTAATTTATAGAAGGGTTACATTATATTCACCAGATAGAAGGTGCATTACTTCTCAAACTTTGATACCCCATGTAATGATATGGTCCCCATTTCCCTTCCCCTACCCCCACTCATGTTCATTTCCCCCCTTCCCTATCCAATTTCAAATAACCAATTAGGCACATATGAAATATATCAGAAAACAAGGTGAAATATTGTAACAATATGATATAACCAAGGGATAGCAAAAGAGATAAGAGATCACATAGTTCATTAAGGACAACAATCACTCATTATATGAGTTTTGTTTCTTTATCTTGGAGGTCCTTACATTTAGTGTCATACTATTTGTCACGATGTCTCTAGATTTTGTTCTATTGTAAATCTCTGGTAGCAGAGCCCAAGGTTTCTATTGAATTTGACAAATGAGGGAGACTCTTGGGCCTATGTTCCTTTGAGTTTGGCTTACTTCACTTAATATGATTTTTTTCCTTTTCATCCACTTCCCCGAGAATGCCATTATTTTATCTTGTCGGTTGGCTATGTATAATTCCATTGTGTGTGAGTGTGTGTGTGTGTGTGTGTGTGTGTGTGTGCGTGTATCACATTTTTTGTAGTAGGGCATCTGGTTGTTTCCATCATCCAGCCTCATTTTCTACAGATATTTTTATAGTCTCTTTTTTATTTTCAGGGTAATGTATAGAGGGGTTACGATTACATTTACAGGTAGTGGACTGCATTACTTCTCACACATTTAATCCACTCCACATGTTTTTGTCCCCAGTTCCCTCTCCCCTCCTCTTCCCAATCATCTTGTTTCCCCCCTTCCCTTTCCTATTTGACATAAACAAATAAACATATATACAATATGCCAGGGAAAAAATCAGATACAATAACAATCTGACATTAACCATAGGGCAAAATAAGAGATGAGAAATAACATAGTAGATTAAGGACAAAAATCACACAAGATTAAGAGCAACGATGACACAAGATATAGCTCTTGTTCCCATATCCTAGAGATCCTTTCATTTAGTCTCATCCTATATGACCTTATATACCTAGGTTTTTGAGTTATTGTAATCCTCTGCTAGGAGAGTCCTAGATGTGAACTAATTATTACAAATGAGGGAAACCATTGAGCTTATGTTTCTTTGGGTCTGGCTTGCTCTCACTTAATATGAATTTTTCCAAGTCTTTCCATTTCCTTACAAATGGGGCGATGTCATTCCTTCGGATGGCAGCATAGCATTCCATTGTGTATAAGTACCACATCTTCTTGATTCAGTCATCTACTGAGTGGCATCTGGGTTGGTTTCATATCTTTGCTATGGTAAATAGTGCTGCAATGAGCATCATTGTACTAGTGGCTTTAGTATGCCCTTTTTTCTGGACAATTGGGTAGATGCCAAGTAGTGGATTTGCTGGATCATAGGGGAGCTCTATGTTCAGTCTTTTGAGGAACCACCACACTGCTTTCCCTAGTGGTTGAACGAGTTTACACTCACACCAACAGTGTAGGTGTGATCCCCCCTGGTCACTTCCCCACAAGTATCTCTTATTAGATTTTTTGACAATGGCCATTCTGACTGGAGTCAGGTGGAATCTCAAAGTTGTTTTGATTTTCATTTCCCTTATTGCTAGAGATATGGAGCATTTCTTCATGTGTCTAAAGCCCATTTTAATTTTTTCTTCAGAGAATACTCTTTTAAGTCTTTAGCCCACCTTTTAATAGGATGGTTGTTTCTTTGAAGATTTGTTTGGGAGAGATTCATTTTTTTTAAGCTATAGATATATTTTAGATAACTACATATATTTTTGTAGAAAAAAGAATGGTAGCCATCATGCTGGCTCACAACTTAATTTCAGCTACTTAGGAGGCTCAGGGCTTAGGATCACAGGTCAAAGCCAACCAGGGCCCTACAGTGTGTGAGATCAAACTCTGTGAACATACAATGACTGTAAGAGGAATCTCACTGCCTGGGAATGTAGCCTAATGGTAGAGTGTTCACCTAGAATGCATGAAGACCTAGGTTCTATTCCCCGGTACCGCATACTCAGAAAAAAGCTAGAAGTGGCTCTGTGTCTCAAGAGGCAGAGCACTCACCTTGGCAAGCGAGTACAACGAGAATGTCTAGGCCCTGAGTCCAAGCCCTAGGACTGGCAAAAAGAAAAAAAAAGAGCAATCTTACTTAAGTAACAAGGAATGACCCTATATTTATACAGACTGAAAAAATCATTAAGAAATTAGAAAATATGTATAAAGTGCATAATTTCTTTTGTGTGTTGGGACTGGGTCTTCAACTGAGTGCTTCAGCTCTATCCCTGACCTTTTCTGCTCAAGGCTAGCACTCTACCAATGCAGCCCCGAATCAACTATCTTCAATTGAGATATAAGCGATGAATATTTCAGCGTGCTTCATGAAAAACATTTTTATAAATTGAAACTTTCAACACAGTCTTATTTTAGTATGAATGTTGAGATGGGAAGAGACAGAAAAAGTGAAATGTTTGCTGATCCCCATAGAGAAGAGACTCAGCAGAACCACTGTGGTCTGCAGGCTTCTTTGTTAGTTTTGTTTGCTTGTTTGGTTGTTGTCAATTGTGGGGCTTGAACTCTGGGCCTGGGCACTGTCCCTGAGCTCTTCAGCTCAAGGCTAGTTCTTTAATCTGTGAGCCACAATGCCACTTCTGGTTTTTCTGGCAGTTAACTGGGTACTTTGGCTGGCTTTAAACTTTGATTCTCACATCTTAGCCTCCTGAGTAGCTAAGATTATAGGTGTGAGGTACCATCACCAGGCTGGTGCTCTGTTACTATGCAGGTTCTGGATCAAGAACTTCAAGTTCTTACTTCAATTTTTTCTTCTCTTGCCTGATACTCTGCCATTTGAACGAAGCCCCAGTTCCTGGTCTTTGTTGGTTAATGAGAGATATTATGATTTTCTAATATTCAGAGCAATGATTACAAAACCCATCATTTTACTTACTTGAATAAATTAAGAGACAGGACCTAGTGAGATGTAAAACAAAATTTTTTTTAAGTTGCTATCCTGTTCTAATGCATAAGTCTGGCTATTTTGCTTACACACAAATATGTATTTTACCAGTTTCTACTCTATTTTTGCTTAGCTTAAAACCACCACTGCCATTTCATAGATTTTGTTGTTGTTGTTTGCGGTGCTTGGACTCTGTGCCTGGGTTGTTCCTCAGATCTTCAGTTCAATGCCAGTGCTCTACTACTTTTGATTTGGCCAGTCCTGGGCTTGAACTCAGGGACTGAGCACTGTCCTTATATATTCTCAAGGCTAGGGCTCTACCACTTCAGCCTCAGCACCACTTCCAGCATTTTTCTATGTATGTGGTATTGAGGAATTGAACCCAGGACTTCGTGCATGCTAGGCAAGCACTCTACCACTAGGCCAAACTCCCAGCACAAAATTATTCATCATTACTATTAGCTATCTTCTTTTTTTATTATTGATTCATCATGGTGCTTGGACTTTGGGCCTGGACACTGTCCCTGAGCTCTTTAGCTCAAGGGTAGCGCTCTTCCTCTACAGCTCCAATTTTGGTTTCTGGTAGTTAATTGGTGATGTAAGTCTCACAAACATATGTGTCCAGGCTGGCTTTGGGCTTTGAACCAAGATCCTCCAATCTCAGCCTCCACAGTAGCTAGAATTACACGCTTCAGCCAACAGTGCCTGACTGTTTGATGTCTCTGTCTCTGTCTCTCTGTCTCTGTCTGTCTCTGTCTGTCTGCCTGTCTGTCTGTCTCTCTCTTTCTCTGTCTCTCTGTGTCTCTGTCTCTGTCTGTCTCTCTCTTTGGCTGTAAGATTTTAATTGTGCACCTGGGCTGTGTCCCTGGGCTCTTCAGTCAAGGCTACAACCTTAAACACCTTGAGCCACAGTGTCACTTCTGGTTTTCTGGTGCTTAAGTGGAAGTAACAGTTTCATGGACTTTAGTGTCTGGCCTGGCTTTAAACTGTGATCCTCAGAACCCAACCTCCTGAGATCATTTCCAGCTTTTTTTTTGGTGTAAGTGGTACAGAGTAATTGAACACAGGGCTTTGTGCATACTAGGCAAGCAAACTACCACTAGTGCACTCCAGCCTTAGATAAGGGCTTTCTTTTTCTTTTTCCATTTTTCAATCATGGGGCTTGAACTCTGGGCCTGGATGTTTACCTTAAGCTCTTCAGCTCAAGGCAAGAGCTCTACCACTTGAGGCACATTGTCATTTTGAATTTTCTGGATTATTTGGAAATAAGATTCTCACAGATTTTTATGCCTGGGCCGTCTTTGAACCTCGATCCTCCAGGGTAGCTAGGATTACCAGGGTGAGCCACCAGTCACGGGCATTAAATTATTATTTTTTGCATGTCCTATGGCTTCAACTCATGGCCAGAGCACTGTCCTAGGGCTTGCTCAAGGATAGAACTTTACTTCAGCCAGCCAACTCCCGGTCCAAATAGGCCACTCTTGAAGCTAGAATTACAGAGGTCTGCCATAATACTGGCATGTCGTTATCTAAGTATATAATTTTTCTTCTATTTTTGATGGCTTTTCCTTAGTGGACATATTTCCTACATATTTTATGGAAACTTCCTTCCCACTGGGGCCATAAGTTAAGCCTAGTGGAAGAGTTCTTGCCGAGCATCAATGAAGACGCAAGTAAAGTTCCTCAGCACAACATAGATAAAAAAGATAAAAGTGGTGCTGTGGCACATGTGATAGAATTGCGCCTTAAGAATAAACAAAAACAAAAACAAGGATCGTGCTCAGGTCCTGAGTCTAAGCACAGTACTGGCAAAAAAAAATTCTGCCCAAAGTAGACATTAAAACTTATTGTACTTTACAAAAAATTTGTTGTCAAGGTGATATACAAAGAGATTGCTCTTACATATGTAATGAGTACATTTCTTGTAAACACTGTTACCCCCTCCCCCCTTTTCTCTTTCCCTTCCCCCCAAGTCATAAATTTCATTTACAACAAATATATATGTATTTTCATTCCTGAGAAAAATAGTTTAAAATGTGTTCAAATAAATGATGTAGGTTGATATATTTATCAAAATGGATTACTTGAACTCTAAAATAAACATTCTAGGTAATTTTTCTCATAAAATTGTAGTAATGCTATAAAACCAGACCTGTCTGGTTTTTGGCCCACACAGGACCTATGTTTCTGAGGTCTCACATTCTAAGTGGAAAATAAAACACAGTATAATAAGGACTGAAGAACTGCACACCATAATATTAACAATGAGAGTTTAATAGTTAGCAAAGTAAATACAATGAATACTTGACAAGAATCATGAGAGCAAGATAAAGACATATCTTTTTAGGAAGGGGACAGGGAAGCTCTAAATCCAGACTGGCCTCCAAGTTGCCTTCAGACAGTAATTCTACTTCAGAGTCCTCAGAAGGGTCTCCTTCCTCATGAGAAACAGAATGTCCTTCCTGAGTTAAGAGGGGGGTGGATTCTGGTTTATCGAATGGAGATTGAGTCTCTTTTAGTGAGATGGATGGGTCTGGATATTCTGTGAGGATGGATTCATTTTCCTCCAATGAATCCAGTATTGAGTGTACACTTGCTTCTTCCCATGGGGACATTTTCCATGAGCCCAGCGTGTGCCCCTTCAGCTTGCACAATAAGTGGAGTGTTACTCTGACTCAGATGGACAGACTCTGGGTGGAGTGTGAAAGGAAACGGAAGGAAATCTGGCTGCTTTTTTTCTTCCTCCATAGTATCTGAAAGTTGAACTGTGTCACACATGGTGTTCAGAGCAAAAGGTATATCCACAGGACTCTAAACCTGTTTGGTAATTTCTACAAAAGGCCCATGCTTTCTGCAGTGCAGTGATGATTCACGGTCTCCATCCGTCACCAGCTCCATTTGTGGGTTTTTCATCCGGAGTTCAGGATAAGCTCTTCCACGATGACCCAAACCTAAGAATGGAAATAGGTACAGAGTGGACTCTGCAAGTTGAAGTGTCACTCAACTTCCATGAGGATCTAATGGAGGAACCTGTAGAACTGGAGTTTGGACTTAACACTGAGGAGGTGTAGGGTCTTTCTAATGAGTGCTTATTCCCGAGTCCTTTCAGAGGACAGACATTACCTGGCAGACACCACCCATAAAGGGCATTTTGCCAAGCTCTGTAGAAGTAAGGGCCAACCAATATCTAGACCACATGGGCTTCCTACTCACAGGCTCTGAGGCACCCACACCAGGACTACTACTTTTTCTTGGTCTTACTGGTCGCACATTCCTCCAGCTGGTCAAAAAGTATGTGTTTAGAAGAGCAGGTCCAAAGCCGGCATGTGGAGCCTCATATAGAGCTTGAGTTGTGTCAGGGTGTGGCAGTTCTTGAACTCATAGAAATCACTGGGGTAGAAGTCCATTCACATCGTATAGATGGAACACATGATGTTGTGGGCACATTCAGTACAAGGAAAGTGAGAGCCTTCTCTCTCCATCCTGAGCCTTCTACCAAAGCCCCTTTCTTGCAGGACTCTAATGCTGTGGCTGTCCTGCAGAGATGTGCACTTATGTGCTGGGAGGGGGCTAAGAGACACTCGAGAACAGGATGACTTTTACACCCCACTTCCAGAAGCTTCTGAGAGAGGCCTCTATGCATCTGTCCAAAGTAAACGCACCTTAAATTAACTAAGTAAATGCTCTAAATAAATCAATAAGTGAATGCTCTAAATAAAGAACTAAATGATCATTCCTCTAATCTTATCCACCCAGCAGGCTGAGCTCTGAAGATCACAGTGGAAAGCCAGTCTAGTCAGTAAAAGTCTAAAGGCACTTGTCTTCAGTTAGGCAGCAAAAAGCCAGAGCTTGACCTATGACTCAAATGGTACAGTGCTAATTTTTGAACACCAAAGGGATGGCATTTAGACCTGGGTTCAGGTTCAAGTGGCAGCACTGGACCACAATGTAAATGCTTTCAGGTTCTAACAGGCAAAGCTATCACAATCCCTCCCTGATGGCTCAAAAGTGATTCAGCCCCCAGCTTTTCCTCTGACTCCAGTATTTCACAGGCCTCCGCCATTAGTACTGACACCTCATTTCTTACTGGGAAATGGGATTTCCTAGGATGTCACCTAGGTGAGGGCTGCAGTTGGGAGCCACTTTCTCATGCCTGAAATCCAACTTCTCAGTAAGCACACTGTTGAGACTCCAGTAGCTTGTGAGGGAAATGAAATGGCATGGTGTCCCAGTCATAATAAAGTAGTTTGTGCACTTGTATCATGCTTAGCTCCCCTATGAACACCGCAGTGAACCAAACAGGCTCAGAGAGGAGCCAAGTATTCCAAGACTTGGCCAGGAGTGGTGAGCAAACCTGGGTTTGGAGGGGGAACACTCACTTTTTCAAGAGAATTTCCAGCAACTACTACATTGTCCTCCACTATTTGAAATTGTGCAGGAAGTTTCCCACATAAAAGAGATCACCTTTCTGGTAGGCAGGGATCAGCTTTGTCAGCAGCATCTCCAACAGGCCTTCCTCCAGGATCCATAGGTTACAAGGCTCATTCAGAGTCTGAGCTGACTTACCATCACACTATGTTGGCAAAACAGTGGATATTTCAAACGTAGGAATGGGACCACACTTCACACTGAGGAATTGGAATAGAGTAGATTGGAAATGACACACTCTAATCTCAGTAGAGTCACTTGAAAGCACACAAGAAGGTTGTAGAGTGTGGGCAGGATGATGGGTTCAAATAGGTTTCCTCTCAATATACCTCATCTGAGTTGCCCTGGAGTTTCCTGGCTTTCTTCCTAGAGAAATGCCTGATATACTGGAATTTTGGCTTGGCACTGATCCAGCATCTACTTCTTCAGGTGAGACATCGATATCTCTCATGCCTGAGATCCGAGCCTCCTGACCTTTGGCAACAGCACAGCAACATCTTTCTGGTTCCTGAGCCACAGGCCAAGGGAGCTGGCTTCAGCTGGTTGTCACATACAGTGGCTTGGTTACAAGGGTTCCATATTCTGTTCCATTGTGAGGGAGGTAGGGTCACCTTTCAAGGCCCAATGACCAAAGCTCCTTGCTCAAAGAAAAGCTCCCCAAAGACATACTGGAGGCTGAATCTCCCTTCCCACCTCACATATGGATGTAGTAAACAGCACACCTTTTTGTTCAAATCCCAAGTCATTAACTAGGCGTAAGTGCTAGCCTGGTCTCAGGCTGAAGGAGCCTTTTTAAGTAAGATCCAAACTTGACTGTTACTATTCCCCTTACCCTTCACAAGACATTTTGCTTCACAGTGCCTTCTCAGCTTGCATTGTGCCTCTTGCACATTTTTTTGCTAGTCCTGGGACTTGACCTCAGAGCCTGACCATTGTTCTTAGGCTTTCTTTAGGTTATAGCTGTCCCACCAAGCCACAGCACCACTTCCAGCGTTTTCTGTGTATATGGTACTGCAGAATCAAACCGGAGTCTTTTTGTGTGGTAGCCAAGCACTCTACAAATAGATGAAACACCCAGGACATCTTGCACATATTTTTCACTTCAATCTACTAGGACGTTGTTAGGTTTCTGTATCCTAATCTATTTTTCTTCCTGATGAATATCTGTGCTGTCATCTGTAAAAATGCAAGTGGGAAAATCACAGAAGCATTGGTGACATAAAAAAGTCTTACAGACATAGATAAGTGTTCATTCTTTGTAGGAGAAAGGATATTTTGATATGATGATGACTATTTATAAATACTTTCTCACGGTTTAGAGTTTGGCTCAGTGGTAGAGTGCTTGCCTAGCATCCATGAAGATCTAGGTTTGAGTCCTTAATATCACACAGATATAAAAATCCATATGGCAATGTGGCTCAAGTGGCAGAGGGCTAGACTTGGGAAAAGCCAAGAGCAGTGTTCAGGCCCTGAGTTCAAGCCCCAGGAATGGCAGAAAAAACAAAAGAAAAGAAAAGAAAAGAAAAGAAATGTGCTTTTTACGAGTTATTCACTCACAGCATTTGCCTCTGAATTCTTCGCTTCTGCATCTTGTGACTTATCCCTTTCCCTCAATGTAGACAAGAAAAACAGATTTTATTACTTGCTATCTTGTTGTCCAATCTTTGGATATTAATTCAAAATACAATATTGCCTGAGATATTGTGTGTGTGCATGTGTGTGTGTATCTGCCAATGTGTGCATGCACACATGTGTACATGGTTTAGGGCTTACTCATAGGGCCTGTGTGATAACCCTCAGCATCTTTTCCTCAAAGGTATTGGTCTTTCACTTCTAGCTTATTATAGCTAATTGGAGTTGAGAGTCACTCAATTTCTTGCCCTGTGCATTGGATCCCAGTGCTGGGTTCTCATATTGTTAATTGTAGCTATAGAGAAGGCTGAGATCTGGGGATCCTCGTTAGAATCCAGCCCGTGAGAGAAAGTCACTGATAGAAATCTTTATCTTCAGTTAAGCACGAATAAATAAGCCAAAGTGGAACTGTGGCTCAGTTCCTCTTGTACCACCCATGAGAAAATTAGTAATTGACAGCACCTGGTCCCTGAGAGAAATCCTTAGCACTGGTTCAAAAAAAGAAAGAAAATAATGAAAAAAATTAAAACTTGCTGAGGAATCCATAAGGATAAACGTGCCTGTGAATAATCTTGTCATTTCAGATTCCCTCAAGAGCTTATGTCTCTCTATATTTTATCAAGTTTTTTAAAGATATTTACATATTTTCTATCTTTCTTAAACAGAGATAGCCATCCACAAAACACAAACAAAAACTCTCACACAGTATACCACCCACCCATAAGTGTCTGGCTATGCATATATGTATAGTCATATGTATTGATCTGTCTCTCTATACTAATATATAAATACATAAACACATGTATTTAGACAAACAGGAAACATACATAGATAGGTCTCAGGCATTTCTAGATTTTGTGCAAGTCTTCTGAGTGCAACTTACCATTGTATTGTTTGTCAAGATAGAGTCCCTCTAACTTCTGGCCAGCTTCTTGTCCTTTGATACTTTTTTCTGCCAGTCCTGGGTTTTGAACGCCAGGCCTGGATGCTGAAACTGAGCTTTAGCTTCTTGCATTCAGTAGTTTATTGCAGATAAGAGTCTCATGGAGTTTCTGTCCTGGGCTGGCTTTGAATTGTGATCCTCAGATCCCAAACACCTGAGTAGCTAGGATGACAGTCTTGAGCTACCAGTACCTGGTTCCTTTGCCTCTTTTACCCTTTTTTTGGCCCCACCACAGCCATCCTATCTACCTTCCTATGTTCTCTCCACCTGCCTCCAGACAGCGGTCTGACACATGCTTTTGCTTTCCACCCACTTATTCATATCCTCCTCTGTATTGGCTGACAGCTAAGACATGCACTCACTTGTCTGGATGCCAAACACAAAGCCATGTGATTGTTTCTCAGTCTGGAACATCCTATCAGATTTATAGCACCACAGAGGGTCAGGTTGATGCTCCTCCAGGGCTTCTTAAATTGTTCTCATATTAATCCACAACACGTTTGTCATCACTTGTCCAGCTAATTCATGGCCTAAACCAGCATTCCCTACAAACTTAGATCCCAATACCATGAGGACACTCAAGGGTGCATTAGGAGTGTGACCTGCAGGTGGATGTGAGCCTGTCTAACTTGGAGGGGATTTCTCCACCACAGGAAATGGAATACAAATTTAGAATCTGCTTTCTTGAGGTGACAATCTCTGGCAGATGTTCTTATCAAATGTGGCACTGCCTACTTCCAGCTTAAAACATGGGTTGATGACCCAGCATTACAGAGAATGTATTCACCCAGGCCCAACACATAGGCTGGGACCCTGAACTTTCAGGTAGCATTTGGCTTTGAAGGTCATGAGATCTTAGTCTACAAATGATGAGCCCCCTCCCGTGAGGCATAGCAAACGGAGCCAAAGTGCAAGCCAGTTAAGCACCAGATCAAGCTTCCCTTCTTCAGTAGGGTATGGTTTGAAAACTGTGCATAGCTTTTGTTTGAAGCCAGTCCAGAAAGGAAAGTCCATGAAACTCTCATTTCCAGTTAACTGCCAAGAAAAAGCCAAAGATAGAGATGAAGCTCAAGAGAGGTAGAGAGCCATCTGAAAAGAATGGTTACACCCTGCAACATCCTCATTATCTGATCTTGAAACCATCTCTCCGTGCATCCCAGCATGCAGCCAGCATCCGGGGGTGACAGTGACCCCTGCGCCCATTGGCAATCTGCACTGTCTCTGACATCTGTAATGTGAACCTCATTCTGTTGGGTTTGTGAAGCGGTGTCAACCCTGCAGAAGGAACCAACTGTGCCCTAAATCCCACTGTCCCCTGGGGCCCCTAGCATTCCCCCATCTGCACCCCTCCTGTGGCTTCTGATCCTAGGGAGCCCTCCTGCCCTGTCCAACACTCACATGAAGTGCATATTTCTTCTCCTGGGGCAACTTCTCCACAGAGAGTACATGACATGCCCACTCTCCAGGCACGAGGAGATCCTGCCAAAGTAGCAAATCAGTGATAAGGACATAAAGTGATGAATAGAATTTTAGATCCTGATGGTAGACAGTCTGCAAAATCCAAGGGAGAATGGAATTGGAGGGGACCAGGGATCAGGATGTGGGCATGGAGCTTCCCTGCCAAGGGGGTGGGGGAAGTCACAGGCTGGGGGATGCACAGGATGATCCATGGGCCCTGTGCAACTACTGGGTCACCCCCTTCTGCATCTCATCCTTTGGCTTTGAGGTCTGTGATCGGCAAGATGTGCACAGTCTGTACTCTGGCTGGCAGAAGAAAGGACCCTGGGAAGACAATTGTAGACCCTTTGTGAGTGTAGGAAGGGGTAGGATGGACATCCAGTCCAAGAGGAGCTAAAACTGGAGTCAAGGGGTGTGCAAGGTGTGGGTGTGAGGGTTGTGGGCAGTCACAGTCACGGCAGAGGTGGCTCTGTCTGTGGGGTGAGTGTCTCCCTGCAGGCACAGCACTGGAGATATCAGAGATCCACATGAAATGGAAAAGCTGGAAATGGCACTATGGTTCACATGGTAGAGCATCAACCTTGAGCAAAAGAGCTCAGGGACAGTAACCAGGACCGGAGTTCAAACCTCATGACTGTAAAAGAAAAAGAACCAGGACTATGAGAGGAAACCTGGTACTCTCTTGGTCTAATCAGACACAAGAAGAGGCCAGGATAGACTGTGGAAAAACACAGAGAACATCTTCCCCCAGCTCATCCTGTCCTGCATGCAGGGACAGCCATGTAACTAGGGCTACAGTGAGATCATCTTCACCCCTGTGCTGTCATCTGAATTGTAGGCATCTGTCCTGGCATGGGGTGGCCTGATGGCTGAGCAGGTGCCCTAACCCTAGATGGAGAGCAGCCACTGACTGTGGTAGCTAAGGAGAGATCTGTTACATAGCTATCAGGCCACCCAGCATGGGAGCCATAACCACCCCTCACCCAGGTAGAGGCCAATGGTTCTCCAGGTGCTACTAACATTGCCCCACCCCTAGCTCTGGGTACACGTGACATTCCCTCCACAAGGAGCAGGACAAAGTGAGGGATCAGGAAGCTGCCTATGGGCTTCAGATGATGGCCAGGCTGGCACTACAGATGGCCTCACTCTGTCACCACCTTCCCCTGCCTCCATCTTTCCTCCATCATGCCTCTCTACCTCCCACCCATTAACCTTGGAAACCAATGAACTGGGCTCTCATCATTCCTCTCATCTCTTCACCCACCTTGCCATGCGTCCATCAAACTGTCACTTCCACCCACACACATCCCACCACCAGCCACCCTGTAGCTTATGAGGACCTCAGAGGAAGCTCTTGGTGAAGGGCTTGTGACCACAAAACAGTTACTATCACCCACTCCGGCCTGATCCACCACAGAATAAGAACAGCCAAGCAGGCACACACTGCAGCAGAGTTGCTCTGCTGCCACCCTGATTTCTTCATGGCCAGGACTTGGCTCTCCTCAGCCTCTCAGCTCAGTAACCAGAACATTGAGCTTTCACAGAGCCATGGCTTCCAGGCTCCATAGACACAATTACATCAAGGAGATGAAAACTTCCCCATCTCTATATACTTCTAACTATGGGATGGGAGCTGAGGTTCTCTTCTGTGACTCCATCCGCTAAGAGGCTCATGTAGATTTCTATCCTTTGCTCATCATGGTGACTCTTTGGTTAACAAGTCACTGCTGGGCTTCCAGTTCACCACATATAGAACCCATACTCCAACACTTTTCTTAGAAGGACTGATGACTTTTAAATATTCTCTAGTTTTAAATGTCTAGTTCCTTCTCTCTTTCATTTATATATTTCCCTTCCTCACATACTTCCCTTTTTTTACCTTCCTTCTTTCATTCCTGGCCTTGAACTCTAGACCTGGGGCTTTTTCTTAGCGTTTCTTTGCTCGAGGTAGCATTCTAGCTCTTCAGCCACAGCTCTACTTCATCTTTGTTCTTGCTCTAAACTGGGAGTAAGAGTCTCATGCATTTTTCCCTTTGCTGTGTTGGTTTTAAACCACAGTACTAAGATCAGGATCCTGAATATGCCTCAGATTGCAGGTATTATCTAATCAAATAAATTCCTGATTTCTTTTTTAGACATAATTAGTTCTTTCAGGTGAGCCACCAGCCACTCATGCAAGAGCATGGCAGGATCCCTGCATTCATCTTTTCTCCAGTCTTATTCCATCCATCTCACAATGGCCATCTAAAACACCCTGCTGCATGCCTGAAGTCGCAAGGAACGTTCTCAACGCCATGAGAAGCCCCCTTAAGCTCTTCCTCAGATATGCCCAGCTCCCATCCCACTTCTACATGAGCATTTGTTTAGGAGAAATTTCCTGAGTACATCATCATTTTTTCCTCACCATTCAAATTTCATCTTTGGAGTCATTTCTCCCAGACAAAGAGGAACATGATCCATGGTTTGATAGCAGCTCCAGCTTCATAGTCCCAGCCACCAACACCCCCCCATTACCCTGCCAGACACCTGAATTCAAGAACAATGTTTTCACTACCCCTGACTCTTATCAAATGTTTTATCTTATACAGTGCATTAAAATAATTTTACTAAATGGAATAAACACATGGCATCAAGCTTCAGAATCTTTGCACCTGAACTTTTAGTGAATAACAGACACACCAGCATTTCTGTAGCCAACAGAAATCTTAGCTTTGAGATTTCAGCATTCCTGGTATCCAAGTTTGGATGTGCTAACACTGCCCTTAATGGGGCACTTCCATCACACAATCCCACAACAATCAATGTCATTTGACATTCACTGGTAGGTGGTGCTAGGAAAAAGACTGATGTGCCAACTCCATGCTGGCTTGACCTATGCCATCTTCAAACCTGGAGCAAGTGGGGCTCCTCTCTCCATGACACCTTTTGTGTACTACCCCAGGAGGACCTTTACCTTGAGACAAAATTATGAAGACTTTCTCTACCAGCAAAGATTCCAGTGAGATGTGCCTACATGGATAAAGCTAAAATCTCATTAAAGTGAGGTTGTTGGCAGTGCTGGAGCCTGAACTCAGGGCCTGGGCACTAAGCATTTGTACTCAAGACTAGCCCTTTACCACTTGAGCCCAAGCTCCATTCCCAGCTGTTTTTATGTTTGGTAGTAAGAATCTATCAGACTTTCCTGTTCTAGGTGACTTGGAACTTCCATACTCAGATCTGGGCCTCCTGACCAGCCT